>NW_027327637.1:339255-678510 GCF_047675955.1 Chlorocebus sabaeus
TATCTTCCGTTCAAAACTGGAGAGAAGCTTTCTGAGAAACTGTTCTATGTTCTGTTAATTCATCTCACAGAGTTACATCTTTCCCTTCAAGAAGCCTTTCGCTAAGGTTGTTCTTGTGGAATTGGCAAAGGGATATTTGGAAGCCCATAGAGGGCGATGGTGAAAAAGGAAATATCTTCCGTTCAAAACTGGAAAGAAGCTTTCTGAGAAACTGCTCTGTGTTCTGTTAATTCATCTCACAGAGTTACATCTTTAACTTCAAGAAGCCTTTCGCTAAGGCTGTTCTTGTGGAATTGGCAAAGGGATATTTGGAAGCCCATAGAGGGCTATGGTGAAAAAGGAAATAACTTCCGTTCAAAACTGGAAAGAAGCTTTCTGAGAAACTGCTCTGTGTTCTGTTAATTCATCTCACAGAGTTACATCTTTCCCTTCAAGAAGCCTTTCGCTAAGGCTGTTCTTGTGGAATTGGCAAAGGGATATTTGGAAGCCCATAGAGGGCTCTGGTGAAAAAGGAAATATCTTCCGTTCAAAACTGGAAAGAAGCTTTCTGAGAAACTGCTCTGTGTTCTGTTAATTCATCTCACAGAGTTACATCTTTCCCTTCAAGAATCCTTTCGCTAAGGCTGTTCTTGTGGAATTGGCAAAGGGATATTTGGAAGCCCATAGAGGGCTATGGTGAAAAAGGAAATATCTTCCGTTCAAAACTGGAAAGAAGCTTTCTGAGAAACTGCTCTGTGTTCTGTTAATTCATCTCACAGAGTTACATCTTTCCCTTCAAGAAGCCTTTCGCTAAGGCTGTTCTTGTGGAATTGGCAAAGGGATATTTGGAAGCCCATAGAGGGCTATGGTGAAAAAGGAAATATCTTCCGTTCAAAACTGGAAAGAAGCTTTCTGAGAAACTGCTCTGTGTTCTGTTAATTCATCTCACAGAGTTACATCTTTAACTACAAGAAGCCTTTCGCTAAGGCTGTTTTTGTGGAACTGGCAAAGGGATATTTGGAAGCCCATAGAGGGCTATGGTGAAAAAGGAAATATCATCCGTTCAAAACTGGAGAGAAGCTTTCTGAGAAACTGCTCTGTGTTCTGTTAATGCATCTCAACGAGTTACATCTTTCCCTTCAAGAAGACTTTCCCTTAGGCTGTTCTTGTGGAATTGGCAAAGGGATATTTGGAAGCCCATAGAGGGCTATGTTGAAAAAGGAAATATCTTCCGTTCAAAACTGGAAAGAAGCTTTCTGAGAAACTGCTCTGTGTTCTGTTAATTCATCTCACAGAGTTACATCTTTCCCTTCAAGAAGCCTTTCGCTTAGGCTGTTCTTGTGGAATTGGCAAAGGGATATTTGGAAGCCCATAGAGGGCTATGGTGAAAAAGGAAATATCTTTCGTTCAAAACTGGAAAGAAGCTTTCTGAGAAACTGCTCTGTGTTCTGTTAATTCATCTCACAGAGTTACATCTTTCCCTTCAAGAAGCCTTTCGCTAAGCCTGTTCTTGTGGAAATGGCAAAGGGATATTTCGAAGCCCATAGAGGGCTATGGTGAAAAAGGAAATATCTTCCGTTTAAAACTGGAAAGAAGCTTTCTGAGAAACTGCTCTGTGTTCTGTTAATTCATCTCACCGAGTTACATCTTTAACTTCAAGAAGCCTTTCGCTAAGGCTGTTCTTGTGGAATTGGCAAAGGGATATTTGGAAGCCCATAGAGGGCTATGGTGAAAAAGGAAATATCATCCGTTCAAAACTGGAGAGAAGCTTTCTGAGAAACTGTTCTATGTTCTGTTAATTCATCTCACAGAGTTACATCTTTCCCTTCAAGAAGCCTTTCGCTAAGGCTGTTCTTGTGGAATTGGCAAAGGGATATTTGGAAGCCCATAGAGGGCTATGGTGAAAAAGGAAATATCTTCCGTTCAAAACTGGAAAGAAGCTTTCTGAGAAACTGCTCTGTGTTCTGTTAATTCATCTCACAGAGTTACATCTTTAACTTCAAGAAGCCTTTCGCTAAGGCTGTTCTTGTGGAATTGGCAAAGGGATATTTGGAAGCCCATAGAGGGCTATGGTGAAAAAGGAAATATCTTCCGTTCAAAAGTGGAAAGAAGCTTTCTGAGAAACTGCTCAGTGTTCTGTTAATTCATCTCACAGAGTTACATCTTTCCCTTCAAGAAGCCTTTCGCTAAGGCTGTTCTTGTGGAATTGGCAAAGGGATATTTGGAACCCCTAGAGGGCTATGGTGAAAAAGGAAATATCTTCCGTTCAAAACTGGAAAGAAGCTTTCTGAGAAACTGCTCTGTGTTCTGTTAATTCATCTCACAGAGTTACATCTTTCCCTTCAAGAAGCCTTTCGCTAAGGCTGTTCTTGTGGAATTGGCAAAGGGATATTTGGAAGCCCATAGAGGGCTATGGTGAAAAAGGAAATATCCTTCGTTCAAAACTGGAAAGAAGCTTTCTGAGAAACTGCTCTGTGTTCTGTTAATTCATCTCACAGAGTTACATCTTTCCCTTCAAGAAGCCTTTCGCTAAGCCTGTTCTTGTGGAATTGGCAAAGGGATATTTCGAAGCCCATAGAGGGCTATGGTGAAAAAGGAAATATCTTCCGTTCAAAACTGGAAAGAAGCTTTCTGAGAAACTGCTCTGTGTTCTGTTAATTCATCTCACAGAGTTACATCTTTACCTTCAAGAAGCCTTTCGCTAAGGCTGTTCTTGTGGAATTGGAAAAGGGATATTTGGAAGCCCATAGAGGGCTATGGTGAAAAAGGAAATATCTTCCGTTCAAAACTGGAAAGAAGCTTTCTGAGAAACTGCTCTGTGTTCTGTTAATTCATCTCACAGAGTTACATCTTTCCCTTCAAGAAGTCTTTCGCTAAGGCTGTTCTTGTGGAATTGGCAAAGGGGTATTTGGAAGCCCATAGAGGGCTATGGTGAAAAAGGAAATATCTTCCGTTCAAAACTGGAAAGAAGCTTTCTGAGAAACTGCTCTGTGTTCTGTTAATTCATCTCGCAGAGTTACATCTTTAACTTCAAGAAGCCTTTCGCTAAGGCTGTTCTTGTGGAACTGGCAAAGGGATATTTGGAAGCCCATAGAGGGCTATGGTGAAAAAGGAAATATCTTCCGTTCAAAACTGGAAAGAAGCTTTCTGAGAAACTGCTCTGTGTTCTGTTAATTCATCTCACAGAGTTACATCTTTCCCTTCAGGAAGCCTTTCGCTAAGGCTGTTCTTGTGGAATTGGCAAAGGAATATTTGGAAGCCCATAGAGGACTATGGTGAAAAAGGAAATATCTTCCGTTCAAAACTGGAAAGAAGCTTTCTGAGAAACTGCTCTGTGTTCTGTTAATTCATCTCACAGAGTTACATCTTTCCCTTCAAGAAGCCTTTCGCTAAGGCTGTTCTTGTGGAATTGGCAAAGGGATATTTGGAAGCCCATAGAGGGCTATGGTGAAAAAGGAAATATCTTCCGTTCAAAACTGGAAAGAAGCTTTCTGAGAAACTGCTCTGTGTTCTGTTAATTCATCTCAACGAGTTATATCTTTCCCTTCAAGAAGACTTTCGCTTAGGCTGTTCTTGTGGAATTGGCAAAGGGATATTTGGAAGCCCATAGAGGGCTATGTTGAAAAAGGAAATATCTTCCGTTCAAAACTGGAAAGAAGCTTTCTGAGAAACTGCTCTGTGTTCTGTTAATTCATCTCACAGAGTTACATCTTTCCCTTCAAGAAGCCTTTCGCTAAGGCTGTTCTTGTGGAATTGGAAAAGGGATATTTGGAAGCCCATAGAGGGCTATGGAGAAAAAGGAAATATCTTCCGTTCAATACTGGAAAGAAGCTTTCTGAGAAACTGTTCTATGTTCTGTTAATTCATCTCACAGAGTTACATCTTTCCCTTCAAGAAGCCTTTCGCTTAGGCTGTTCTTGTGGAATTGGCAAAGGGATATTTGGAAGCCCATAGAGGGCTATGGTGAAAAAGGAAATATCTTTCGTTCAATACTGGAAAGAAGCTTTCTGAGAAACTGCTCTGTGTTCTGTTAATTCATCTCACAGAGTTACATCTTTAACTTCAAGAAGCCTTTCGCTAAGGCTGTTCTTGTGGAATTGGCAAAGGGATATTTGGAAGCCCATAGAGGGCTATGGTGAAAAAGGAAATATCTTCCGTTCAAAACTGGAAAGAAGCTTTCTGAGAAACTGCTCTGTGTTCTGTTAATTCATCTCACAGAGTTACATCTTTCCCTTCAAGAAGCCTTTCGCTAAGGCTGTTCTTGTGGAATTGGCAAAGGGATATTTGGAAGCCCATAGAGGGCTATGGTGAAAAAGGAAATATCTTCCGTTCAAAACTGGAAAGAAGCTTTCTGAGAAACTGCTCTGTGTTCTGCTAATTCATCTCACAGAGATACATCTTTCCCTTCAAGAAGGCTTTCGCTAAGGCTGTTCTTGTGGAATTGGCAAAGGGATATTTGGAAGCCCATAGAGGGGTATGGTGAAAAAGGAAATATCTTCCGTTCAAAAGTGGAAAGAAGCTTTCTGAGAAACTGCTCTGTGTTCTGTTAATTCATCTCACAGAGTTATATCTTTCCCTTCAAGAAGCCTTTCGCTAAGGCTGTTCTTGTGTAATTGGCAAAGGGATATTTGGAAGCCCATAGAGGGCTATGGTGAAAAAGGAAATATCTTCCGTTCAAAACCGGAGAGAAGCTTTCTGAGAAACTGTTCTATGTTCTGTTAATTCATCTCACAGAGTTACATCTTTCCCTTCAAGAAGCCTTTCGCTAAGGTTGTTCTTGTGGAATTGGCAAAGGGATATTTGGAAGCCCATAGAGGGCTATGGTGAAAAAGGAAATATCTTCCGTTCAAAACTGGAAAGAAGCTTTCTGAGAAACTGCTCTGTGTTCTGTTAATTCATCTCACAGAGTTACATCTTTCCCTTCAAGAAGCCTTTCGCTAAGCCTGTTCTTTTGGAAATGGCAAAGGGATATTTCGAAGCCCATAGAGGGCTATGGTGAAAAAGGAAATATCTTCCGTTCAAAACTGGAAAGAAGCTTTCTGAGAAACTGCTCTGTGTTCTGTTAATTCATCTCACAGAGTTACATCTTTCCCTTCAAGAAGCCTTTCGCTAAGGCTGTTCTTGTGGAATTGGCAAAGGGATATTTGGAAGCCCATAGAGGGCTATGGTGAAAAAGGAAATATCTTCCGTTCAAAACTGGAAAGAAGCTTTCTGAGAAACTGCTCTGTGTTCTGTTAATTCATCTCACAGAGTTACATCTTTAACTTCAAGAAGCCTTTCGCTAAGGCTGTTCTTGTGGAATTGGCAAAGGGATATTTGGAAGCCCATAGAGGGCTATGGAGAAAAAGGAAATATCTTCCGTTCAAAACTGGAAAGAAGCTTTCTGAGAAACTGTTCTATGTTCTGTTAATTCATCTCACAGAGTTACATCTTTCCCTTCAAGAAGCCTTTCGCTAAGGCTGTTCTTGTGGAATTGGCAAAGGGATATTTGGAAGCCCATAGAGGGCTATGGTGAAAAAGGAAATATCTTTCGTTCAAAACTGGAAAGAAGCTTTCTGAGAAACTGCTCTGTGTTCTGTTAATTCATCTCACAGAGTTACATCTTTCCCTTCAAGAAGCCTTTCGCTAAGCCTGTTCTTGTGGAATTGGCAAAGGGATATTTCGAAGCCCATAGAGGGCTATGGTGAAAAAGGAAATATCTTCCGTTCAAAACTGGAAAGAAGCTTTCTGAGAAACTGCTCTGTGTTCTGTTAATTCATCTCACAGAGTTACATCTTTCCCTTCAAGAAGCCTTTCGCTAAGGCTGTTCTTGTGGAATTGGCAAAGGGATATTTGGAAGCCCATAGAGGGCTATGGTGAAAAAGGAAATATCTTCAGTTCAAAACTGGAAAGAAGCTTTCTGAGAAACTGCTCTGTGTTCTGTTAATTCATCTCACAGAGTTACATCTTTCCCTTCAAGAAGCCTTTCGCTAAGGCTGTTCTTGTGGAATTGGCAAAGGGATATTTGGAAGCCCATAGAGGGCTATGGTGAAAAAGGAAATATCTTCCGTTCAAAACTGGAAAGAAGCTTTCTGAGAAACTGCTCTGTGTTCTGTTAATTCATCTCACAGAGATACATCTTTCCCTTCAAGAAGGCTTTCGCTAAGGCTGTTCTTGTGGAATTGGCAAAGGGATATTTGGAAGCCCATAGAGGGCTATGGTGAAAAAGGAAATATCTTCCGTTCAAAAGTGGAAAGAAGCTTTCTGAGAAACTGCTCTGTGTTCTGTTAATTCATCTCACAGAGTTATATCTTTCCCTTCAAGAAGCCTTTCGCTAAGGCTGTTCTTGTGGAATTGGCAAAGGGATATTTGGAAGCCCATAGAGGGCTATGGTGAAAAAGGAAATATCTTCCGTTCAAAGCCGGAGAGAAGCTTTCTGAGAAACTGTTCTATGTTCTGTTAATTCATCTCACAGAGTTACATCTTTCCCTTCAAGAAGCCTTTCGCTAAGGTTTTTCTTGTGGAATTGGCAAAGGGATATTTGGAAGCCCATAGAGGGCTATGGTGAAAAAGGAAATATCTTCCGTTCAAAACTGGAAAGAAGCTTTCTGAGAAACTGCTCTGTGTTCTGTTAATTCATCTCACAGAGTTACATCTTTCCCTTCAAGAAGCCTTTCGCTAAGCCTGTTCTTTTGGAAATGGCAAAGGGATATTTCGAAGCCCATAGAGGGCTATGGTGAAAAAGGAAATATCTTCCGTTCAAAACTGGAAAGAAGCTTTCTGAGAAACTGCTCTGTGTTCTGTTAATTCATCTCACAGAGTTACATCTTTAACTTCAAGAAGCCTTTCGCTAAGGCTGTTCTTGTGGAATTGGCAAAGGGATATTTGGAAGCCCATAGAGGGCTATGGTGAAAAAGGAAATATCTTCCGTTCAAAACTGGAAAGAAGCTTTCTGAGAAACTGCTCTGTGTTCTGTTAATTCATCTCACCGAGTTACATCTCTCCCTTCAAGAAGCCTTTCACTAAGGCTGTTCTTGTGGAATTGGCAAAGGGATATTTGGAAGCCCATAGAGGGCTATGGTGAAAAAGGAAATATCTTCCGTTCAAAACTGGAAAGAATCTTTCTGAGAAACTGCTCTGTGTTCTGTTAATTCATCTCACAGAGTTACATCTTTAACTTCAAGAAGCCTTTCGCTAAGGCTGTTCTTGTGGAATTGGCAAAGGGATATTTGGAAGCCCATAGAGGGCTATGGTGAAAAAGGAAATATCATCCGTTCAAAACTGGAGAGAAGCTTTCTGAGAAACTGTTCTATGTTCTGTTAATTCATCTCACAGAGTTACATCTTTCCCTTCAAGAAGCCTTTCGCTAAGGCTGTTCTTGTGGAATTGGCAAAGGGATATTTGGAAGCCCATAGAGGGCTATGGTGAAAAAGGAAATATCTTCCGTTCAAAACTGGAAAGAAGCTTTCTGAGAAACTGCTCTGTGTTCTGTTAATTCATCTCACAGAGTTACATCTTTAACTTCAAGAAGCCTTTCGCTAAGGCTGTTCTTGTGGAATTGGCAAAGGGATATTTGGAAGCCCATAGAGGGCTATGGTGAAAAAGGAAATATCTTCCGTTCAAAACTGGAAAGAAGCTTTCTGAGAAACTCCTCTGTGTTCTGTTAATTCATCTCACAGAGTTACATCTTTCCCTTCAAGAAGCCTTTCGCTAAGGCTGTTCTTGTGGAATTGGCAAAGGGATATTTGGAAGCCCATAGAGGGCTATGGTGAAAAAGGAAATATCTTCCGTTCAAAACTGGAAAGAAGCTTTCTGAGAAACTGCTCTGTGTTCTGTTAATTCATCTCACAGAGTTACATCTTTCCCTTCAAGAAGCCTTTCGCTAAGCCTGTTCTTTTGGAAATGGCAAACGGATATTTCGAAGCCCATAGAGGGCTATGGTGAAAAAGGAAATATCTTCCGTTCAAAACTGGAAAGAAGCTTTCTGAGAAACTGCTCTGTGTTCTGTTAATTCATCTCACAGAGTTACATCTTTAACTTCAAGAAGCCTTTCGCTAAGGCTGTTCTTGTGGAATTGGCAAAGGGATATTTGGAAGCCCATAGAGGGCTATGGTGAAAAAGGAAATATCTTCCGTTCAAAACTGGAAAGAAGCTTTCTGAGAAACTGCTCTGTGTTCTGTTAATTCATCTCACCGAGTTACATCTCTCCCTTCAAGAAGCCTTTCACTAAGGCTGTTCTTGTGGAATTGGCAAAGGGATATTTGGAAGCCCATAGAGGGCTATGGTGAAAAAGGAAATATCTTCCGTTCAAAACTGGAAAGAATCTTTCTGAGAAACTGCTCTGTGTTCTGTTAATTCATCTCACAGAGTTACATCTTTAACTTCAAGAAGCCTTTCGCTAAGGCTGTTCTTGTGGAATTGGCAAAGGGATATTTGGAAGCCCATAGAGGGCTATGGTGAAAAAGGAAATATCATCCGTTCAAAACTGGAGAGAAGCTTTCTGAGAAACTGTTCTATGTTCTGTTAATTCATCTCACAGAGTTACATCTTTCCCTTCAAGAAGCCTTTCGCTAAGGCTGTTCTTGTGGAATTGGCAAAGGGATATTTGGAACCCCTAGAGGGCTATGGTGAAAAAGGAAATATCTTCCGTTCAAAACTGGAAAGAAGCTTTCTGAGAAACTGCTCTGTGTTCTGTTAATTCATCTCACAGAGTTACATCTTTAACTTCAAGAAGCCTTTCGCTAAGGCTGTTCTTGTGGAATTGGCAAAGGGATATTTGGAAGCCCATAGAGGGCTATGGTGAAAAAGGAAATATCTTCCGTTCAAAACTGGAAAGAAGCTTTCTGAGAAACTCCTCTGTGTTCTGTTAATTCATCTCACAGAGTTACATCTTTCCCTTCAAGAAGCCTTTCGCTAAGGCTGTTCTTGTGGAATTGGCAAAGGGATATTTGGAACCCCTAGAGGGCTATGGTGAAAAAGGAAATATCTTCCGTTCAAAACTGGAAAGAAGCTTTCTGAGAAACTGCTCTGTGTTCTGTTAATTCATCTCACAGAGTTACATCTTTCCCTTCTAGAAGCCTTTCGCTAAGGCTGTTCTTGTGGAATTGGCAAAGGGATATTTGGAAGCCCGTAGAGGGCTATGGTGAAAAAGGAAATATCTTCCGTTCAAAACTGGAAAGAAGCTTTCTGAGAAACTGCTCTGTGTTCTGTTAATTCATCTCACAGAGTTACATCTTTAACTTCAAGAAGCCTTTCGCTAAGGCTGTTCTTGTGGAATTGGCAAAGGGATATTTGGAAGCCCATAGAGGGCTATGGTGAAAAAGGAAATATCTTCCGTTCAAAACTGGAAAGAAGCTTTCTGAGAAACTGCTCTGTGTTCTGTTAATTCATCTCACAGAGTTACATCTTTCCCTTCAAGATGTCTTTCGCTAAGGCTGTTCTTGTGGAATTGGCAAAGGGGTATTTGGAAGCCCATAGAGGGCTATGGTGAAAAAGGAAATATCTTCCGTTCAAAACTGGAAAGAAGCTTTCTGAGAAACTGCTCTGTGTTCTGTTAATTCATCTCACAGAGTTACATCTTTAACTTCAAGAAGCCTTTCGCTAAGGCTGTTCTTGTGGAACAGGCAAAGGGATATTTGGAAGCCCATAGAGGGCTATGTTGAAAAAGGAAATATCTTCCGTTCAAAACTGGAAAGAAGCTTTCTGAGAAACTGCTCTGTGTTCTGTTAATTCATCTCACAGAGTTACATCTTTCCCTTCAGGAAGCCTTTCGCTAAGGCTGTTCTTGTGGAATTGGCAAAGGAATATTTGGAAGCCCATAGAGGGCTATGGTGAAAAAGGAAATATCTTCCGTTCAAAACTGGAAAGAAGCTTTCTGAGAAACTGCTCTGTGTTCTGTTAATTCATCTCACAGAGTTACATCTTTCCCTTCAAGAAGCCTTTCGCTAAGTCTGTTCTTGTGAAATTGGCAAAGGGATATTTGGAAGCCCATAGAGGGCTATGGTGAAAAAGGAAATATCTTCCGTTCAAAACTGGAAAGAAGCTTTCTGAGAAACTGCTCTGTGTTCTGTTAATTCATCTCAACGAGTTACATCTTTCCCTTCAAGAAGACATTCGCTTAGGCTGTTCTTGTGGAATTGGCAAAGGGATATTTGGAAGCCCATAGAGGGCTATGTTGAAAAAGGAAATATCTTCCGTTCAAAACTGGAAAGAAGCTTTCTGAGAAACTGCTCTGTGTTCTGTTTATTCATCTCACAGAGATACATCTTTCCCTTCAAGAAGCCTTTCGCTAAGGCTGTTCTTTTGGAATTGGCAAAGGGATATTTGGAAGCCCATAGAGGGCTATGGAGAAAAAGGAAATATGTTCCGTTCAAAACTGGAAAGAAGCTTTCTGAGAAACTGTTCTATGTTCTGTTAATTCATCTCACAGAGTTACATCTTTCCCTTCAAGAAGCCTTTCGCTTAGGCTGTTCTTCTGGAATTGGCAAAGGGATATTTTGAAGCCCATAGAGGGCTATGGTGAAAAAGGAAATATCTTTCGTTCAAAACTGGAAAGAAGCTTTCTGAGAAATTGCTCTGTGTTCTGTTAATTCATCTCACAGAGTTACATCTTTCCCTTCAAGAAGCCTTTCGCTAAGGCTGTTCTTGTGGAATTGGCAAAGGGATATTTGGAAGCCCATAGAGGGCTATGGTGAAAAAGGAAATATCTTCCGTTCAAAACTGGAAAGAAGCTTTCTGAGAAACTGCTCTGTGTTCTGTTAATTCATCTCACAGAGTTACATCTTTAACTTCAAGAAGCCTTTCGCTAAGGCTGTTCTTGTGGAATTGGCAAAGGGATATTTGGAAGCCCATAGAGGGCTATGGTGAAAAAGGAAATATCATCCTTTCAAAACTGGAGAGAAGCTTTCTGAGAAACTGTTCTATGTTCTGTTAATTCATCTCACAGAGTTACATCTTTCCCTTCAAGAAGCCTTTCGCTAAGGCTGTTCTTGTGGAATTGGCAAAGGGATATTTGGAAGCCCATAGAGGGCTATGGTGAAAAAGGAAATATCTTCCGTTCAAAACTGGAAAGAAGCTTTCTGAGAAACTGCTCTGTGTTCTGTTAATTCATCTCACAGAGTTACATCTTTCCATTCAAGAAGCCTTTCGCTAAGGCTGTTCTTGTGGAATTGGCAAAGGGATATTTGGAAGCCCATAGAGGGCTATGGTGAAAAAGGAAATATCTTCCGTTCAAAACTGGAAAGAAGCTTTCTGAGAAACTCCTCTGTGTTCTGTTAATTCATCTCACAGAGTTACATCTTTCCCTTCAAGAAGCCTTTCGCTAAGGCTGTTCTTGTGGAATTGGCAAAGGGATATTTGGAACCCCTAGAGGGCTATGGTGAAAAAGGAAATATCTTCCGTTCAAAACTGGAAAGAAGCTTTCTGAGAAACTGCTCTGTGTTCTGTTAATTCATCTCACAGAGTTACATCTTTCCCTTCTAGAAGCCTTTCGCTAAGGCTGTTCTTGTGGAATTGGCAAAGGGATATTTGGAAGCCCATAGAGGGCTATGGTGAAAAAGGAAATATCTTCCGTTCAAAACTGGAAAGAAGCTTTCTGAGAAACTGCTCTGTGTTCTGTTAATTCATCTCACAGAGTTACATCTTTAACTTCAAGAAGCCTTTCGCTAAGGCTGTTCTTGTGGAATTGGCAAAGGGATATTTGGAAGCCCATAGAGGGCTATGGAGAAAAAGGAAATATCTTCCGTTCAAAACTGGAAAGAAGCTTTCTGAGAAACTGTTCTATGTTCTGTTAATTCATCTCACAGAGTTACATCTTTCCCTTCAAGAAGCCTTTCGCTAAGGCTGTTCTTGTGGAATTGGCAAAGGGATATTTGGAAGCCCATAGAGGGCTATGGTGAAAAAGGAAATATCTTTCGTTCAAAACTGGAAAGAAGCTTTCTGAGAAACTGCTCTGTGTTCTGTTAATTCATCTCACAGAGTTACATCTTTCCTTTCAAGAAGCCTTTCGCTAAGCCTGTTCTGGTGGAATTGGCAAAGGGATATTTCGAAGCCCATAGAGGGCTATGGTGAAAAAGGAAATATCTTCCGTTCAAAACTGGAAAGAAGCTTTCTGAGAAACTGCTCTGTGTTCTGTTAATTCATCTCACAGAGTTACATCTTTAACTTCAAGAAGCCTTTCGCTAAGGCTGTTCTTGTGGAATTGGCAAAGGGATATTTGGAAGCCCATAGAGGGCTATGGTGAAAAAGGAAATATCTTCCGTTCAAAACTGGAAAGAAGCTTTCTGAGAAACTGCTCTGTGTTCTGTTAATTCATCTCACAGAGTTACATCTTTCCCTTCAAGAAGTCTTTCGCTAAGGCTGTTCTTGTGGAATTGGCAAAGGGGTATTTGGAAGCCCATAGAGGGCTATGGTGAAAAAGGAAATATCTTCCGTTCAAAACTGGAAAGAAGCTTTCTGAGAAACTGCTCTGTGTTCTGTTAATTCATCTCACAGAGTTACATCTTTAACTTCAAGAAGCCTTTCGCTAAGGCTGTTCTTGTGGAACTGGCAAAGGGATATTTGGAAGCCCATAGAGGGCTATGTTGAAAAAGGAAATATCTTCCGTTCAAAACTGGAAAGAAGCTTTCTGAGAAACTGCTCTGTGTTCTGTTAATTCATCTCACAGAGTTACATCTTTCCCTTCAGGAAGCCTTTCGCTAAGGCTGTTCTTGTGGAATTGGCAAAGGGATATTTGGAAGCCCATAGAGGGCTATGGTGAAAAAGGAAATATCATCCGTTCAAAACTGGAGAGAAGCTTTCTGAGAAACTGTTCTATGTTCTGTTAATTCATCTCACAGAGTTACATCTTTCCCTTCAAGAAGCCTTTCGCTAAGGCTGTTCTTGTGGAATTGGCAAAGGGATATTTGGAAGCCCATAGAGGGCTATGGTGAAAAAGGAAATATCTTCCGTTCAAAACTGGAAAGAAGCTTTCTGAGAAACTGCTCTGTGTTCTGTTAATTCATCTCACAGAGTTACATCTTTCCCTTCAAGAAGCCTTTCGCTAAGGCTGTTCTTGTGGAATTGGCAAAGGGATATTTGGAACCCCTAGAGGGCTATGGTGAAAAAGGAAATATCTTCCGTTCAAAACTGGAAAGAAGCTTTCTGAGAAACTGCTCTGTGTTCTGTTAATTCATCTCACAGAGTTACATCTTTCCCTTCAAGAAGCCTTTCGCTAAGGCTGTTCTTGTGGAATTGGCAAAGGGATATTTGGAAGCCCATAGAGGGCTATGGTGAAAAAGGAAATATCTTCCGTTCAAAACTGGAAAGAAGCTTTCTGAGAAACTGCTCTGTGTTCTGTTAATTCATCTCACAGAGTTACATCTTTCCCTTCAAGAAGCCTTTCGCTAAGGCTGTTCTTGTGGAATTGGCAAAGGGATATTTGGAACCCCTAGAGGGCTATGGTGAAAAAGGAAATATCTTCCGTTCAAAACTGGAAAGAAGCTTTCTGAGAAACTGCTCTGTGTTCTGTTAATTCATCTCACAGAGTTACATCTTTCCCTTCAAGAAGCCTTTCGCTAAGGCTGTTCTTGTGGAAATGGCAAAGGGATATTTGGAAGCCCATAGAGGGCTATGGTGGAAAAGGAAATATCTTTCGTTCAAAACTGGAAAGAAGCTTTCTGAGAAACTGCTCTGTGTTCTGTTAATTCATCTCACAGAGTTACATCTTTCCCTTCAAGAAGCCTTTCGCTAAGCCTGTTCTTGTGGAATTGGCAAAGGGATATTTCGAAGCCCATAGAGGGCTATGGTGAAAAAGGAAATATCTTCCGTTCAAAACTGGAAAGAAGCTTTCTGAGAAACTGTTCTGTGTTCTGTTAATTCATCTCACAGAGTTACATCTTTAACTTCAAGAAGCCTTTCGCTAAGGCTGTTCTTGTGGAATTGGCAAAGGGATATTTGGAAGCCCATAGAGGGCTATGGTGAAAAAGGAAATATCTTCCGTTCAAAACTGGAAAGAAGCTTTCTGAGAAACTGCTCTGTGTTCTGTTAATTCATCTCACAGAGTTACATCTTTCCCTTCAAGAAGTCTTTCGCTAAGGCTGTTCTTGTGGAATTGGCAAAGGGGTATTTGGAAGCCCATAGAGGGCTATGGTGAAAAAGGAAATATCTTCGGTTCAAAACTGGAAAGAAGCTTTCTGAGAAACTGCTCTGTGTTCTGTTAATTCATCTCACAGAGTTACATCTTTAACTTCAAGAAGCCTTTCGCTAAGGCTGTTCTTGTGGAACTGGCAAAGGGATATTTGGAAGCCCATAGAGGGCTATGTTGAAAAAGGAAATATCTTCCGTTCAAAACTGGAAAGAAGCTTTCTGAGAAACTGCTCTGTGTTCTGTTAATTCATCTCACGGAGTTACATCTTTCCCTTCAGGAAGCCTTTCGCTAAGGCTGTTCTTGTGGAATTGGCAAAGGAATATTTGGAAGCCCATAGAGGGCTATGGTGAAAAAGGAAATATCTTCCGTTCAAAACTGGAAAGAAGCTTTCTGAGAAACTGCTCTGTGTTCTGTTAATTCATCTCACAGAGTTACATCTTTCCCTTCAAGAAGCCTTTCGCTAAGTCTGTTCTTGTGGAATTGGCAAAGGGATATTTGGAAGCCCATAGAGGGCTATGGTGAAAAAGGAAATATCTTCCATTCAAAACTGGAAAGAAGCTTTCTGAGAAACTGCTCTGTGTTCTGTTAATTCATCTCAACGAGTTACATCTTTCCCTTCAAGAAGCCTTTCGCTTAGGCTGTTCTTGTGGAATTGGCAAAGGGATATTTGGAAGCCCATAGAGGGCTATGGTGAAAAAGGAAATATCTTTCGTTCAAAACTGGAAAGAAGCTTTCTGAGAAACTGCTCTGTGTTCTGTTAATTCATCTCACAGAGTTACATCTTTCCCTTCAAGAAGCCTTTCGCTAAGGCTGTTCTTGTGGAATTGGCAAAGGGATATTTGGAAGCCCATAGAGGGCTATGTTGAAAAAGGAAATATCTTCCGTTCAAAACTGGAAAGAAGCTTTCTGAGAAACTGCTCTGTGTTCTGTTAATTCATCTCACAGAGTTACATCTTTCCCTTCAAGAAGCCTTTCGCTAAGGCTGTTCTTGTGGAATTGGCAAAGGGATATTTGGAAGCCCATAGAGGGCTATGGTGAAAAAGGAAATATCTTCCGTTCAAAACTGGAAAGAAGCTTTCTGAGAAACTGCTCTGTGTTCTGTTAATTCATCTCACAGAGTTACATCTTTAACTTCAAGAAGCCTTTCGCTAAGGCTGTTCTTGTGGAATTGGCAAAGGGATATTTGGAAGCCCATAGAGGGCTATGGAGAAAAAGGAAATATCTTCCGTTCAAAACTGGAAAGAAGCTTTCTGAGAAACTGTTCTATGTTCTGTTAATTCATCTCACAGAGTTACATCTTTCCCATCAAGAAGCCTTTCGCTAAGGCTGTTCTTGTGGAATTGGCAAAGGGATATTTGGAAGCCCATAGAGGGGTAATGTGAAAAAGGAAATATCTTTCGTTCAAAACTGGAAAGAAGCTTTCTGAGAAACTGCTCTGTGTTCTGTTAATTCATCTCACAGAGTTACATCTTTCCCTTCAAGAAGCCTTTCGCTAAGCCTGTTCTTGTGGAATTGGCAAAGGGATATTTCGAAGCCCATAGACGGCTATGGTGAAAAAGGAAATATCTTCCGTTCAAAACTGGAAAGAAGCTTTCTGAGAAACTGCTCTGTGTTCTGTTAATTCATCTCACAGAGTTACATCTTTCCCTTCAGGAAGCCTTTCGCTAAGGCTGTTCTTGTGGAATTGGCAAAGGGATATTTGGAAGCCCATAGAGGGCTATGGTGAAAAAGGAAATATCTTCCGTTCAAAACTGGAAAGAAGTTTTCTGAGAAACTGCTCTGTGTTCTGTTAATTCATCTCACAGAGTTACATCTTTCCCTACAAGAAGCCTTTCGCTTAGGCTGTTCTTGTGGAATTGGCAAAGGGATATTTGGAAGCCCATAGAGGGCTATGGTGAAAAAGGAAATATCTTCCGTTCAAAACTGGAAAGAAGCTTTCTGAGAAACTGCTCTGTGTTCTGTTAATTCATCTCACAGAGTTACATCTTTCCCTTCAAGAAGCCTTTCGCTAAGGCTGTTCTTGTGGAATTGGCAAAGGGATATTTGGAAGCCCATAGAGGGCTATGGTGAAAAAGGAAATATCTTCCGTTCAAAACTGGAAAGAAGCTTTCTGAGAAACTGCTCTGTGTTCTGTTAATTCATCTCACAGAGTTACATCTTTAACTTCAAGAAGCCTTTCGCTAAGGCTGTTCTTGTGGAATTGGCAAAGGGATATTTGGAAGCCCATAGAGGGCTATGGAGAAAAAGGAAATATCTTCCGTTCAAAACTGGAAAGAAGCTTTCTGAGAAACTGTTCTATGTTCTGTTAATTCATCTCACAGAGTTACATCTTTCCCTTCAAGAAGCCTTTCGCTAAGGCTGTTCTTGTGGAATTGGCAAAGGGATATTTGGAAGCCCATAGAGGGCTATGGTGAAAAAGGAAATATCTTTCGTTCAAAACTGGAAAGAAGCTTTCTGAGAAACTGCTCTGTGTTCTGTTAATTCATCTCACAGAGTTACATCTTTCCCTTCAAGAAGCCTTTCGCTAAGCCTGTTCTTGTGGAAATGGCAAAGGGATATTTCGAAGCCCATAGAGGGCTATGGTGAAAAAGGAAATATCTTCCGTTCAAAACTGGAAAGAAGCTTTCTGAGAAACTGCTCTGTGTTCTGTTAATTCATCTCACAGAGTTACATCTTTAACTTCAAGAAGCCTTTCGCTAAGGCTGTTCTTGTGGAATTGGCAAAGGGATATTTGGAAGCCCATAGAGGGCTATGGTGAAAAAGGAAATATCTTCCGTTCAAAACTGGAAAGAAGCTTTCTGAGAAACTGCTCTGTGTTCTGTTAATTCATCTCACAGAGTTACATCTTTCCCTTCAAGAAGCCTTTCGCTAAGGCTGTTCTTGTGGAATTGGCAAAGGGATATTTGGAAGCCCATAGAGGGCTATGGTGAAAAAGGAAATATCTTCCGTGCAAAACTGGAAAGAAGCTTTCTGAGAAACTGCTCTGTGTTCTGTTAATTCATCTCACAGAGTTACATCTTTAACTTCAAGAAGCCTTTCGCTAAGGCTGTTCTTGTGGAATTGGCAAAGGGATATTTGGAAGCCCATAGAGGGCTATGGAGAAAAAGGAAATATCTTCCGTTCAAAACTGGAAAGAAGCTTTCTGAGAAACTGTTCTATGTTCTGTTAATTCATCTCACAGAGTTACATCTTTCCCTTCAAGAAGCCTTTCGCTAAGGCTGTTCTTGTGGAATTGGCAAAGGGATATTTGGAAGCCCATAGAGGGCTATGGTGAAAAAGGAAATATCTTTCGTTCAAAACTGGAAAGAAGCTTTCTGAGAAACTGCTCTGTGTTCTGTTAATTCATCTCACAGAGTTACATCTTTCCCTACAAGAAGCCTTTCTCTAAGCCTGTTCTTGTGGAAATGGCAAAGGGATATTTCGAAGCCCATAGAGGGCTATGGTGAAAAAGGAAATATCTTCCGTTCAAAACTGGAAAGAAGCTTTCTGAGAAACTGTTCTGTGTTCTGTTAATTCATCTCACAGAGTTACATCTTTAACTTCAAGAAGCCTTTCGCTAAGGCTGTTCTTGTGGAATTGGCAAAGGGATATTTGGAAGCCCATAGAGGGCTATGGTGAAAAAGGAAATATCTTCCGTTCAAAACTGGAAAGAAGCTTTCTGAGAAACTGCTCTGTGTTCTGTTAATTCATCTCACAGAGTTACATCTTTCCCTTCAAGAAGTCTTTCGCTAAGGCTGTTCTTGTGGAATTGGCAAAGGGGTATTTGGAAGCCCATAGAGGGCTATGGTGAAAAAGGAAATATCTTCGGTTCAAAACTGGAAAGAAGCTTTCTGAGAAACTGCTCTGTGTTCTGTTAATTCATCTCACAGAGTTACATCTTTAACTTCAAGAAGCCTTTCGCTAAGGCTGTTCTTGTGGAACTGGCAAAGGGATATTTGGAAGCCCATAGAGGGCTATGTTGAAAAAGGAAATATCTTCCGTTCAAAACTGGAAAGAAGCTTTCTGAGAAACTGCTCTGTGTTCTGTTAATTCATCTCACGGAGTTACATCTTTCCCTTCAGGAAGCCTTTCGCTAAGGCTGTTCTTGTGGAATTGGCAAAGGAATATTTGGAAGCCCATAGAGGGCTATGGTGAAAAAGGAAATATCTTCCGTTCAAAACTGGAAAGAAGCTTTCTGAGAAACTGCTCTGTGTTCTGTTAATTCATCTCACAGAGTTACATCTTTAACTTCAAGAAGCCTTTCGCTAAGGCTGTTCTTGTGGAATTGGCAAAGGGATATTTGGAAGCCCATAGAGGGCTATGGAGAAAAAGGAAATATCTTCCGTTCAAAACTGGAAAGAAGCTTTCTGAGAAACTGTTCTATGTTCTGTTAATTCATCTCACAGAGTTACATCTTTCCCTTCAAGAAGCCTTTCGCTAAGGCTGTTCTTGTGGAATTGGCAAAGGGATATTTGGAAGCCCATAGAGGGCTATGGTGAAAAAGGAAATATCTTTCGTTCAAAACTGGAAAGAAGCTTTCTGAGAAACTGCTCTGTGTTCTGTTAATTCATCTCACAGAGTTACATCTTTCCCTTCAAGAAGCCTTTCGCTAAGCCTGTTCTTGTGGAAATGGCAAAGGGATATTTCGAAGCCCATAGAGGGCTATGGTGAAAAAGGAAATATCTTCCGTTCAAAACTGGAAAGAAGCTTTCTGAGAAACTGCTCTGTGTTCTGTTAATTCATCTCACAGAGTTACATCTTTAACTTCAAGAAGCCTTTCGCTAAGGCTGTTCTTGTGGAATTGGCAAAGGGATATTTGGAAGCCCATAGAGGGCTATGGTGAAAAAGGAAATATCTTCCGTTCAAAACTGGAAAGAAGCTTTCTGAGAAACTGCTCTGTGTTCTGTTAATTCATCTCACAGAGTTACATCTTTCCCTTCAAGAAGCCTTTCGCTAAGGCTGTTCTTGTGGAATTGGCAAAGGGATATTTGGAAGCCCATAGAGGGCTATGGTGAAAAAGGAAATATCTTCCGTGCAAAACTGGAAAGAAGCTTTCTGAGAAACTGCTCTGTGTTCTGTTAATTCATCTCACAGAGTTACATCTTTAACTTCAAGAAGCCTTT
Source organism: Chlorocebus sabaeus (assembly GCF_047675955.1). Lineage (NCBI taxonomy): Eukaryota > Metazoa > Chordata > Mammalia > Primates > Cercopithecidae > Chlorocebus > Chlorocebus sabaeus. The sequence goes on from NW_027327637.1 coordinate 358,441, forward strand.
CGCTAAGGCTGTTCTTGTGGAATTGGCAAAGGGATATTTGGAAGCCCATAGAGGGCTATGGAGAAAAAGGAAATATCTTCCGTTCAAAACTGGAAAGAAGCTTTCTGAGAAACTGTTCTATGTTCTGTTAATTCATCTCACAGAGTTACATCTTTCCCTTCAAGAAGCCTTTCGCTAAGGCTGTTCTTGTGGAATTGGCAAAGGGATATTTGGAAGCCCATAGAGGGCTATGGTGAAAAAGGAAATATCTTTCGTTCAAAACTGGAAAGAAGCTTTCTGAGAAACTGCTCTGTGTTCTGTTAATTCATCTCACAGAGTTACATCTTTCCCTACAAGAAGCCTTTCTCTAAGCCTGTTCTTGTGGAAATGGCAAAGGGATATTTCGAAGCCCATAGAGGGCTATGGTGAAAAAGGAAATATCTTCCGTTCAAAACTGGAAAGAAGCTTTCTGAGAAACTGTTCTGTGTTCTGTTAATTCATCTCACAGAGTTACATCTTTAACTTCAAGAAGCCTTTCGCTAAGGCTGTTCTTGTGGAATTGGCAAAGGGATATTTGGAAGCCCATAGAGGGCTATGGTGAAAAAGGAAATATCTTCCGTTCAAAACTGGAAAGAAGCTTTCTGAGAAACTGCTCTGTGTTCTGTTAATTCATCTCACAGAGTTACATCTTTCCCTTCAAGAAGTCTTTCGCTAAGGCTGTTCTTGTGGAATTGGCAAAGGGGTATTTGGAAGCCCATAGAGGGCTATGGTGAAAAAGGAAATATCTTCGGTTCAAAACTGGAAAGAAGCTTTCTGAGAAACTGCTCTGTGTTCTGTTAATTCATCTCACAGAGTTACATCTTTAACTTCAAGAAGCCTTTCGCTAAGGCTGTTCTTGTGGAACTGGCAAAGGGATATTTGGAAGCCCATAGAGGGCTATGTTGAAAAAGGAAATATCTTCCGTTCAAAACTGGAAAGAAGCTTTCTGAGAAACTGCTCTGTGTTCTGTTAATTCATCTCACGGAGTTACATCTTTCCCTTCAGGAAGCCTTTCGCTAAGGCTGTTCTTGTGGAATTGGCAAAGGAATATTTGGAAGCCCATAGAGGGCTATGGTGAAAAAGGAAATATCTTCCGTTCAAAACTGGAAAGAAGCTTTCTGAGAAACTGCTCTGTGTTCTGTTAATTCATCTCACAGAGTTACATCTTTCCCTTCAAGAAGCCTTTCGCTAAGTCTGTTCTTGTGGAATTGGCAAAGGGATATTTGGAAGCCCATAGAGGGCTATGGTGAAAAAGGAAATATCTTCCGTTCAAAACTGGAAAGAAGCTTTCTGAGAAACTGCTCTGTGTTCTGTTAATTCATCTCAACGAGTTACATCTTTCCCTTCAAGAAGCCTTTCGCTTAGGCTGTTCTTGTGGAATTGGCAAAGGGATATTTGGAAGCCCATAGAGGGCTATGGTGAAAAAGGAAATATCTTTCGTTCAAAACTGGAAAGAAGCTTTCTGAGAAACTGCTCTGTGTTCTGTTAATTCATCTCACAGAGTTACATCTTTCCCTTCAAGAAGCCTTTCGCTAAGGCTGTTCTTGTGGAATTGGCAAAGGGATATTTGGAAGCCCATAGAGGGCTATGTTGAAAAAGGAAATATCTTCCGTTCAAAACTGGAAAGAAGCTTTCTGAGAAACTGCTCTGTGTTCTGTTAATTCATCTCACAGAGTTACATCTTTCCCTTCAAGAAGCCTTTCGCTAAGGCTGTTCTTGTGGAATTGGCAAAGGGATATTTGGAAGCCCATAGAGGGCTATGGTGAAAAAGGAAATATCTTCCGTTCAAAACTGGAAAGAAGCTTTCTGAGAAACTGCTCTGTGTTCTGTTAATTCATCTCACAGAGTTACATCTTTAACTTCAAGAAGCCTTTCGCTAAGGCTGTTCTTGTGGAATTGGCAAAGGGATATTTGGAAGCCCATAGAGGGCTATGGAGAAAAAGGAAATATCTTCCGTTCAAAACTGGAAAGAAGCTTTCTGAGAAACTGTTCTATGTTCTGTTAATTCATCTCACAGAGTTACATCTTTCCCATCAAGAAGCCTTTCGCTAAGGCTGTTCTTGTGGAATTGGCAAAGGGATATTTGGAAGCCCATAGAGGGGTAATGTGAAAAAGGAAATATCTTTCGTTCAAAACTGGAAAGAAGCTTTCTGAGAAACTGCTCTGTGTTCTGTTAATTCATCTCACAGAGTTACATCTTTCCCTTCAAGAAGCCTTTCGCTAAGCCTGTTCTTGTGGAATTGGCAAAGGGATATTTCGAAGCCCATAGACGGCTATGGTGAAAAAGGAAATATCTTCCGTTCAAAACTGGAAAGAAGCTTTCTGAGAAACTGCTCTGTGTTCTGTTAATTCATCTCACAGAGTTACATCTTTCCCTTCAGGAAGCCTTTCGCTAAGGCTGTTCTTGTGGAATTGGCAAAGGGATATTTGGAAGCCCATAGAGGGCTATGGTGAAAAAGGAAATATCTTCCGTTCAAAACTGGAAAGAAGTTTTCTGAGAAACTGCTCTGTGTTCTGTTAATTCATCTCACAGAGTTACATCTTTCCCTACAAGAAGCCTTTCGCTTAGGCTGTTCTTGTGGAATTGGCAAAGGGATATTTGGAAGCCCATAGAGGGCTATGGTGAAAAAGGAAATATCTTCCGTTCAAAACTGGAAAGAAGCTTTCTGAGAAACTGCTCTGTGTTCTGTTAATTCATCTCACAGAGTTACATCTTTCCCTTCAAGAAGCCTTTCGCTAAGGCTGTTCTTGTGGAATTGGCAAAGGGATATTTGGAAGCCCATAGAGGGCTATGGTGAAAAAGGAAATATCTTCCGTTCAAAACTGGAAAGAAGCTTTCTGAGAAACTGCTCTGTGTTCTGTTAATTCATCTCACAGAGTTACATCTTTAACTTCAAGAAGCCTTTCGCTAAGGCTGTTCTTGTGGAATTGGCAAAGGGATATTTGGAAGCCCATAGAGGGCTATGGAGAAAAAGGAAATATCTTCCGTTCAAAACTGGAAAGAAGCTTTCTGAGAAACTGTTCTATGTTCTGTTAATTCATCTCACAGAGTTACATCTTTCCCTTCAAGAAGCCTTTCGCTAAGGCTGTTCTTGTGGAATTGGCAAAGGGATATTTGGAAGCCCATAGAGGGCTATGGTGAAAAAGGAAATATCTTTCGTTCAAAACTGGAAAGAAGCTTTCTGAGAAACTGCTCTGTGTTCTGTTAATTCATCTCACAGAGTTACATCTTTCCCTTCAAGAAGCCTTTCGCTAAGCCTGTTCTTGTGGAAATGGCAAAGGGATATTTCGAAGCCCATAGAGGGCTATGGTGAAAAAGGAAATATCTTCCGTTCAAAACTGGAAAGAAGCTTTCTGAGAAACTGCTCTGTGTTCTGTTAATTCATCTCACAGAGTTACATCTTTAACTTCAAGAAGCCTTTCGCTAAGGCTGTTCTTGTGGAATTGGCAAAGGGATATTTGGAAGCCCATAGAGGGCTATGGTGAAAAAGGAAATATCTTCCGTTCAAAACTGGAAAGAAGCTTTCTGAGAAACTGCTCTGTGTTCTGTTAATTCATCTCACAGAGTTACATCTTTCCCTTCAAGAAGCCTTTCGCTAAGGCTGTTCTTGTGGAATTGGCAAAGGGATATTTGGAAGCCCATAGAGGGCTATGGTGAAAAAGGAAATATCTTCCGTGCAAAACTGGAAAGAAGCTTTCTGAGAAACTGCTCTGTGTTCTGTTAATTCATCTCACAGAGTTACATCTTTAACTTCAAGAAGCCTTTCGCTAAGGCTGTTCTTGTGGAATTGGCAAAGGGATATTTGGAAGCCCATAGAGGGCTATGGAGAAAAAGGAAATATCTTCCGTTCAAAACTGGAAAGAAGCTTTCTGAGAAACTGTTCTATGTTCTGTTAATTCATCTCACAGAGTTACATCTTTCCCTTCAAGAAGCCTTTCGCTAAGGCTGTTCTTGTGGAATTGGCAAAGGGATATTTGGAAGCCCATAGAGGGCTATGGTGAAAAAGGAAATATCTTTCGTTCAAAACTGGAAAGAAGCTTTCTGAGAAACTGCTCTGTGTTCTGTTAATTCATCTCACAGAGTTACATCTTTCCCTACAAGAAGCCTTTCTCTAAGCCTGTTCTTGTGGAAATGGCAAAGGGATATTTCGAAGCCCATAGAGGGCTATGGTGAAAAAGGAAATATCTTCCGTTCAAAACTGGAAAGAAGCTTTCTGAGAAACTGCTCTGTGATCTGTTAATTCATATCACAGAGTTACATCTTTAACTTCAAGAAGCCTTTCGCTAAGGCTGTTCTTGTGGAATTGGCAAAGGGATATTTGGAAGCCCATAGAGGGCTATGGTGAAAAAGGAAATATCTTCCGTTCAAAACTGGAAAGAAGCTTTCTGAGAAACTGCTCTGTGTTCTGTTAATTCATCTCACAGAGTTACATCTTTCCCTTCAAGAAGCCTTTCGCTAAGGCTGTTCTTGTGGAATTGGCAAAGGGATATTTGGAAGCCCATAGAGGGCTATGGTGAAAAAGGAAATATCTTCCGTTCAAAACTGGAAAGAAGCTTTCTGAGAAACTGCTCTGTGTTCTGTTAATTCATCTCACAGAGTTACATCTTTCCCTTCAAGAAGCCTTTCGCTAAGGCTGTTCTTGTGGAATTGGCAAAGGGATATTTGGAAGCCCATAGAGGGCTATGGTGAAAAAGGAAATATCTTCCGTTCAAAACTGGAAAGAAGCTTTCTGAGAAACTGCTCTGTGTTCTGTTAATTCATCTCACAGAGTTACATCTTTAACTTCAAGAAGCCTTTCGCTAAGGCTGTTCTTGTGGAATTGGCAAAGGGATATTTGGAAGCCCATAGAGGGCTATGGAGAAAAAGGAAATATCTTCCGTTCAAAACTGGAAAGAAGCTTTCTGAGAAACTGTTCTATGTTCTGTTAATTCATCTCACAGAGTTACATCTTTCCCTTCAAGAAGCCTTTCGCTTAGGCTGTTCTTGTGGAATTGGCAAAGGGATATTTGGAAGCCCATAGAGGCCTATGGTGAAAAAGGAAATATCTTCCGTTCAAAACTGGAAAGAAGCTTTCTGAGAAACTGCTCTGTGTTCTGTTAATTCATCTCACAGAGTTACATCTTTCCCTTCAAGAAGCCTTTCGCTAAGGCTGTTCTTGTGGAATTGGCAAAGGGATATTTGGAAGCCCATAGAGGGCTATGGTGAAAAAGGAAATATCTTCCGTTCAAAACTGGAAAGAAGCTTTCTGAGAAACTGCTCTGTGTTCTGTTAATTCATCTAACAGAGTTACATCTATCCTTTCAAGAAGCCTTTCGCTAACGCTGTTCTTGTGGAATTGGCAAAGGGATATTTGGAAGCCCATAGAGGGCTATGGTGAAAAAGGAAATATCTTCCGTTCAAAACTGGAAAGAAGCTTTCTGAGAAACTGCTCTGTGTTCTGTTAATTCATCTCACAGAGTTACACCTTTCCCTTCAAGAAGCCTTTCGCTAAGGCTGTTCTTGTGGAATTGGCAAAGGGATATTTGGAAGCCCATAGAGGGCTATGGTGAAAAAGGAAATATCTTCCGTTCAAAACTGGAAAGAAGCTTTCTGAGAAACTGCTCTGTGTTCTGTTAATTCATCTCACAGAGTTACATCTTTAACTTCAAGAAGCCTTTCGCTAAGGCTGTTCTTGTGGAATTGGCAAAGGGATATTTGGAAGCCCATAGAGTGCTATGGTGAAAAAGGAAATATCTTCCGTTCAAAACTGGAGAGAACCTTTCTGAGAAACTGTTCTATGTTCTGTTAATTCATCTCACAGAGTTACATCTTTCCCTTCAAGAAGCCTTTCGCTAAGTCTGTTCTTGTGGAATTGGCAAAGGGATATTTGGAAGCCCATAGAGGGCTATGGTGAAAAAGGAAATATCTTCCGTTCAAAACTGGAAAGAAGCTTTCTGAGAAACTGCTCTGTGTTCTGTTAATTCATCTCACAGAGTTACATCTTTCCCTTCAAGAAGCCTTTCGCTAAGGCTGTTCTTGTGGAATTGGCAAAGGGATATTTGGAACCCCTAGAGGGCTATGGTGAAAAAGGAAATATCTTCCGTTCAAAACTGGAAAGAAGCTTTCTGAGAAACTGCTCTGTGTTCTGTTAATTCATCTCACAGAGTTACATCTTTCCCTTCAAGAAGCCTTTCGCTAAGGCTGTTCTTGTGGAATTGGCAAAGGGATATTTGGAAGCCCATAGAGGGCTATGGTGAAAAAGGAAATATCTTCCGTTCAAAACTGGAAAGAAGCTTTCTGAGAAACTGCTCTGTGTTCTGTTAATTCATCTCACAGAGTTACATCTTTAACTTCAAGAAGCCTTTCGCTAAGGCTGTTCTTGTGGAATTGGCAAAGGGATATTTGGAAGCCCATAGAGGGCTATGGAGAAAAAGGAAATATCTTCCGTTCAAAACTGGAAAGAAGCTTTCTGAGAAACTGCTCTGTGTTCTGTTAATTCATCTCACAGAGTTACATTTCTCCCTTCAAGAAGCCTTTCGCTAAGGCTGTTCTTGTGGAATTGGCAAAGGGATATTTGGAAGCCCATAGAGGGCTATGGAGAAAAAGGAAATATCTTCCGTTCAAAACTGGAAAGAAGCTTTCTGAGAAACTGCTCTGTGTTCTTTTAATTCATCTCACAGAGTTACATCTCTCCCTTCAAGAAGCCTTTCGCTAAGGCTGTTCTTGTGGAATTGGCAAAGGGATATTTGGAAGCCCATAGAGGGCTATGGTGAAAAAGGAAATATCTTCCGTTCAAAACTGGAAAGAAGCTTTCTGAGAAACTGCTCTGTGTTCTGTTAATTCATCTCACAGAGTTACATCTTTCCCTTCAAGAAGCCTTTCGCTAAGCCTGTTCTTGTGGAATTGGCAAAGGGATATTTCGAAGCCCATAGAGGGCTATGGTGAAAAAGGAAATATCTTCCGTTCAAAACTGGAAAGAAGCTTTCTGAGAAACTGCTCTGTGTTCTGTTAATTCATCTCACAGAGTTACATCTTTACCTTCAAGAAGCCTTTCGCTAAGGCTGTTCTTGTGGAATTGGCAAAGGGATATTTGGAAGCCCATAGAGGGCTATGGTGAAAAAGGAAATATCTTCCGTTCAAAACTGGAAAGAAGTTTTCTGAGAAACTGCTCTGTGTTCTGTTAATTCATCTCACAGAGTTACATCTTTCCCTACAAGAAGCCTTTCGCTTCGGCTGTTCTTGTGGAATTGGCAAAGGGATATTTGGAAGCCCATAGAGGGCTATGGTGAAAAAGGAAATATCTTCCGTTCAAAACTGGAAAGAAGCTTTCTGAGAAACTGCTCTGTGTTCTGTTAATTCATCTCACAGAGTTACATCTTTCCCTTCAAGAAGCCTTTCGCTAAGGCTGTTCTTGTGGAATTGGCAAAGGGATATTTGGAAGCCCATAGAGGGCTATGGTGAAAAAGGAAATATCTTCCGTTCAAAACTGGAAAGAAGCTTTCTGAGAAACTGCTCTGTGTTCTGTTAATTCATCTCACAGAGTTACATCTTTAACTTCAAGAAGCCTTTCGCTAAGGCTGTTCTTGTGGAATTGGCAAAGGGATATTTGGAAGCCCATAGAGGGCTATGGAGAAAAAGGAAATATCTTCCGTTCAAAACTGGAAAGAAGCTTTCTGAGAAACTGTTCTATGTTCTGTTAAATCATCTCACAGAGTTACATCTTTCCCTTCAAGAAGCCTTTCGCTTAGGCTGTTCTTGTGGAATTGGCAAAGGGATATTTGGAAGCCCATAGAGGCCTATGGTGAAAAAGGAAATATCTTTCGTTCAAAACTGGAAAGAAGCTTTCTGAGAAACTGCTCTGTGTTCTGTTAATTCATCTCACAGAGTTACATCTTTCCCTTCAAGAAGCCTTTCGCTAAGGCTGTTCTTGTGGAATTGGCAAAGGGATATTTGGAAGCCCATAGAGGGCTATGGTGAAAAAGGAAATATCTTCCGTTCAAAACTGGAAAGAAGCTTTCTGAGAAACTGCTCTGTGTTCTGTTAATTCATCTAACAGAGTTACATCTATCCTTTCAAGAAGCCTTTCGCTAACGCTGTTCTTGTGGAATTGGCAAAGGGATATTTGGAAGCCCATAGAGGGCTATGGTGAAAAAGGAAATATCTTCCGTTCAAAACTGGAAAGAAGCTTTCTGAGAAACTGCTCTGTGTTCTGTTAATTCATCTCACAGAGTTACACCTTTCCCTTCAAGAAGCCTTTCGCTAAGGCTGTTCTTGTGGAATTGGCAAAGGGATATTTCGAAGCCCATAGAGGGCTATGGTGAAAAAGGAAATATCTTCCGTTCAAAACTGGAAAGAAGCTTTCTGAGAAACTGCTCTGTGTTCTGTTAATTCATCTCACAGAGTTACATCTTTAACTTCAAGAAGCCTTTCGCTAAGGCTGTTCTTGTGGAATTGGCAAAGGGATATTTGGAAGCCCATAGAGGGCTATGGTGAAAAAGGAAATATCTTCCGTTCAAAACTGGAGAGAACCTTTCTGAGAAACTGTTCTATGTTCTGTTAATTCATCTCACAGAGTTACATCTTTCCCTTCAAGAAGCCTTTCGCTAAGTCTGTTCTTGTGGAATTGGCAAAGGGATATTTGGAAGCCCATAGAGGGCTATGGTGAAAAAGGAAATATCTTCCGTTCAAAACTGGAAAGAAGCTTTCTGAGAAACTGCTCTGTGTTCTGTTAATTCATCTCACAGAGTTACATCTTTCCCTTCAAGAAGCCTTTCGCTAAGGCTGTTCTTGTGGAATTGGCAAAGGGATATTTGGAACCCCTAGAGGGCTATGGTGAAAAAGGAAATATCTTCCGTTCAAAACTGGAAAGAAGCTTTCTGAGAAACTGCTCTGTGTTCTGTTAATTCATCTCACAGAGTTACATCTTTCCCTTCAAGAAGCCTTTCGCTAAGGCTGTTCTTGTGGAATTGGCAAAGGGATATTTGGAAGCCCATAGAGGGCTATGGTGAAAAAGGAAATATCTTCCGTTCAAAACTGGAAAGAAGCTTTCTGAGAAACTGCTCTGTGTTCTGTTAATTCATCTCACAGAGTTACATCTTTAACTTCAAGAAGCCTTTCGCTAAGGCTGTTCTTGTGGAATTGGCAAAGGGATATTTGGAAGCCCATAGAGGGCTATGGAGAAAAAGGAAATATCTTCCGTTCAAAACTGGAAAGAAGCTTTCTGAGAAACTGCTCTGTGTTCTGTTAATTCATCTCACAGAGTTACATCTCTCCCTTCAAGAAGCCTTTCGCTAAGGCTGTTCTTGTGGAATTCGCAAAGGGATATTTGGAAGCCCATAGAGGGCTATGGAGAAAAAGGAAATATCTTCCGTTCAAAACTGGAAAGAAGCTTTCTGAGAAACTGCTCTGTGTTCTGTTAATTCATCTCACAGAGTTACATCTCTCCCTTCAAGAAGCCTTTCGCTAAGGCTGTTCTTGTGGAATTGGCAAAGGGATATTTGGAAGCCCATAGAGGACTATGGTGAAAAAGGAAATATCTTCCGTTCAAAACTGGAAAGAAGCTTTCTGAGAAACTGCTCTGTGTTCTGTTAATTCATCTCACAGAGTTACATCTTTCCCTTCAAGAAGCCTTTCGCTAAGCCTGTTCTTGTGGAATTGGCAAAGGGATATTTCGAAGCCCATAGAGGGCTATGGTGAAAAAGGAAATATCTTCCGTTCAAAACTGGAAAGAAGCTTTCTGAGAAACTGCTCTGTGTTCTGTTAATTCATCTCACAGAGTTACATCTTTACCTTCAAGAAGCCTTTCGCTAAGGCTGTTCTTGTGGAATTGGCAAAGGGATATTTGGAAGCCCATAGAGGGCTATGGTGAAAAAGGAAATATCTTCCGTTCAAAACTGGAAAGAAGTTTTCTGAGAAACTGCTCTGTGTTCTGTTAATTCATCTCACAGAGTTACATCTTTCCCTACAAGAAGCCTTTCGCTTAGGCTGTTCTTGTGGAATTGGCAAAGGGATATTTGGAAGCCCATAGAGGGCTATGGTGAAAAAGGAAATATCTTCCGTTCAAAACTGGAAAGAAGCTTTCTGAGAAACTGCTCTGTGTTCTGTTAATTCATCTCACAGAGTTACATCTTTCCCTTCAAGAAGCCTTTCGCTAAGGCTGTTCTTGTGGAATTGGCAAAGGGATATTTGGAAGCCCATAGAGGGCTATGGTGAAAAAGGAAATATCTTCCGTTCAAAACTGGAAAGAAGCTTTCTGAGAAACTGCTCTGTGTTCTGTTAATTCATCTCACAGAGTTACATCTTTAACTTCAAGAAGCCTTTCGCTAAGGCTGTTCTTGTGGAATTGGCAAAGGGATATTTGGAAGCCCATAGAGGGCTATGGAGAAAAAGGAAATATCTTCCGTTCAAAACTGGAAAGAAGCTTTCTGAGAAACTGTTCTATGTTCTGTTAATTCATCTCACAGAGTTACATCTTTCCCTTCAAGAAGCCTTTCGCTAAGGCTGTTCTTGTGGAATTGGCAAAGGGATATTTGGAAGCCCATAGAGGGCTATGGTGAAAAAGGAAATATCTTTCGTTCAAAACTGGAAAGAAGCTTTCTGAGAAACTGCTCTGTGTTCTGTTAATTCATCTCACAGAGTTACATCTTTCCCTTCAAGAAGCCTTTCGCTAAGCCTGTTCTTGTGGAAATGGCAAAGGGATATTTCGAAGCCCATAGAGGGCTATGGTGAAAAAGGAAATATCTTCCGTTCAAAACTGGAAAGAAGCTTTCTGAGAAACTGCTCTGTGATCTGTTAATTCATATCACAGAGTTACATCTTTAACTTCAAGAAGCCTTTCGCTAAGGCTGTTCTTGTGGAATTGGCAAAGGGATATTTGGAAGCCCATAGAGGGCTATGGTGAAAAAGGAAATATCTTCCGTTCAAAACTGGAAAGAAGCTTTCTGAGAAACTGCTCTGTGTTCTGTTAATTCATCTCACAGAGTTACATCTTTCCCTTCAAGAAGCCTTTCGCTAAGGCTGTTCTTGTGGAATTGGCAAAGGGATATTTGGAAGCCCATAGAGGGCTATGGTGAAAAAGGAAATATCTTCCGTTCAAAACTGGAAAGAAGCTTTCTGAGAAACTGCTCTGTGTTCTGTTAATTCATCTCACAGAGTTACATCTTTCCCTTCAAGAAGCCTTTCGCTAAGGCTGTTCTTGTGGAATTGGCAAAGGGATATTTGGAAGCCCATAGAGGGCTATGGTGAAAAAGGAAATATCTTCCGTTCAAAACTGGAAAGAAGCTTTCTGAGAAACTGCTAGGTGTTCTGTTAATTCATCTCACAGAGTTACATCTTTAACTTCAAGAAGCCTTTCGCTAAGGCTGTTCTTGTGGAATTGGCAAAGGGATATTTGGAAGCCCATAGAGGGCTATGGAGAAAAAGGAAATATCTTCCGTTCAAAACTGGAAAGAAGCTTTCTGAGAAACTGTTCTATGTTCTGTTAATTCATCTCACAGAGTTACATCTTTCCCTTCAAGAAGCCTTTCGCTTAGGCTGTTCTTGTGGAATTGGCAAAGGGATATTTGGAAGCCCATAGAGGCCTATGGTGAAAAAGGAAATATCTTTCGTTCAAAACTGGAAAGAAGCTTTCTGAGAAACTGCTCTGTTTTCTGTTAATTCATCTCACAGAGTTACATCTTTCCCTTCAAGAAGCCTTTCGCTAAGGCTGTTCTTGTGGAATTGGCAAAGGGATATTTGGAAGCCCATAGAGGGCTATGGTGAAAAAGGAAATATCTTCCGTTCAAAACTGGAAAGAAGCTTTCTGAGAAACTGCTCTGTGTTCTGTTAATTCATCTAACAGAGTTACATCTATCCTTTCAAGAAGCCTTTCGCTAACGCTGTTCTTGTGGAATTGGCAAAGGGATATTTGGAAGCCCATAGAGGGCTATGGTGAAAAAGGAAATATCTTCCGTTCAAAACTGGAAAGAAGCTTTCTGAGAAACTGCTCTGTGTTCTGTTAATTCATCTCACAGAGTTACACCTTTCCCTTCAAGAAGCCTTTCGCTAAGGCTGTTCTTGTAGAATTGGCAAAGGGATATTTCGAAGCCCATAGAGGGCTATGGTGAAAAAGGAAATATCTTCCGTTCAAAACTGGAAAGAAGCTTTCTGAGAAACTGCTCTGTGTTCTGTTAATTCATCTCACAGAGTTACATCTTTAACTTCAAGAAGCCTTTCGCTAAGGCTGTTCTTGTGGAATTGGCAAAGGGATATTTGGAAGCCCATAGAGGGCTATGGTGAAAAAGGAAATATCTTCCGTTCAAAACTGGAGAGAACCTTTCTGAGAAACTGTTCTATGTTCTTTTAATTCATCTCACAGAGTTACATCTTTCCCTTCAAGAAGCCTTTCGCTAAGTCTGTTCTTGTGGAATTGGCAAAGGGATATTTGGAAGCCCATAGAGGGCTATGGTGAAAAAGGAAATATCTTCCGTTCAAAACTGGAAAGAAGCTTTCTGAGAAACTGCTCTGTGTTCTGTTAATTCATCTCACAGAGTTACATCTTTCCCTTCAAGAAGCCTTTCGCTAAGGCTGTTCTTGTGGAATTGGCAAAGGGATATTTGGAACCCCTAGAGGGCTATGGTGAAAAAGGAAATATCTTCCGTTCAAAACTGGAAAGAAGCTTTCTGAGAAACTGCTCTGTGTTCTGTTAATTCATCTCACAGAGTTACATCTTTCCCTTCAAGAAGCCTTTCGCTAAGGCTGTTCTTGTGGAATTGGCAAAGGGATATTTGGAAGCCCATAGAGGGCTATGGTGAAAAAGGAAATATCTTCCGTTCAAAACTGGAAAGAAGCTTTCTGAGAAACTGCTCTGTGTTCTGTTAATTCATCTCACAGAGTTACATCTTTAACTTCAAGAAGCCTTTCGCTAAGGCTGTTCTTGTGGAATTGGCAAAGGGATATTTGGAAGCCCATAGAGGGCTATGGAGAAAAAGGAAATATCTTCCGTTCAAAACTGGAAAGAAGCTTTCTGAGAAACTGCTCTGTGTTCTGTTAATTCATCTCACAGAGTTACATCTCTCCCTTCAAGAAGCCTTTCGCTAAGGCTGTTCTTGTGGAATTGGCAAAGGGATATTTGGAAGCCCATAGAGGGCTATGGTGAAAAAGGAAATATCTTCCGTTCAAAACTGGAAAGAAGCTTTCTGAGAAACTGCTCTGTGTTCTGTTAATTCATCTCACAGAGTTACATCTTTCCCTTCAAGAAGCCTTTCGCTAAGGCTGTTCTTGTGGAATTGGCAAAGGGATATTTGGAACCCCTAGAGGGCTATGGTGAAAAAGGAAATATCTTCCGTTCAAAACTGGAAAGAAGCTTTCTGAGAAACTGCTCTGTGTTCTGTTAATTCATCTCACAGAGTTACATCTTTCCCTTCAAGAAGCCTTTCGCTAAGGCTGTTCTTGTGGAATTGGCAAAGGGATATTTGGAAGCCCATAGAGGGTTATGGTGAAAAAGGAAATATCTTCCGTTCAAAACTGGAAAGAAGCTTTCTGAGAAACTGCTCTGTGTTCTGTTAATTCATCTCACAGAGTTACATCTTTAACTTCAAGAAGCCTTTCGCTAAGGCTGTTCTTGTGGAATTGGCAAAGGGATATTTGGAAGCCCATAGAGGGCTATGGAGAAAAAGGAAATATCTTCCGTTCAAAACTGGAAAGAAGCTTTCTGAGAAACTGCTCTGTGTTCTGTTAATTCATCTCACAGAGTTACATCTCTCCCTTCAAGAAGCCTTTCGCTAAGGCTGTTCTTGTGGAATTGGCAAAGGGATATTTGGAAGCCCATAGAGGGCTATGGTGAAAAAGGAAATATCTTCCGTTCAAAACTGGAAAGAAGCTTTCTGAGAAACTGCTCTGTGTTCTGTTAATTCATCTCACAGAGTTACATCTTTAACTTCAAGAAGCCTTTCGCTAAGGCTGTTCTTGTGGAATTAGCAAAGGGATATTTGGAAGCCCATAGAGGGCTATTTAGAAAAAGGAAATATCTTCCGTTCAAAAGTGGAAAGAAGCTTTCTGAGAAACTGTTCTATGTTCTGTTAATTCATCTCACAGAGTTACATCTTTCCCATCAAGAAGCCTTTCGCTAAGGCTGTTCTTGTGGAATTGGCAAAGGGATATTTGGAAGCCCATAGAGGGCTATGGTGAAAAAGGAAATATCGTTCGTTCAAAACTGGAAAGAAGCTTTCTGAGAAACTGCTCTGTGTTCTGTTAATTCATCTCACAGAGTTACATCTTTCCCTTCAAGAAGCCTTTCGCTAAGCCTGTTCTTATGGAATTGGCAAAGGGATATTTCGAAGCCCATAGAGGGCTATGGTGAAAAAGGAAATATCTTCCGTTCAAAACTGGAAAGAAGCTTTCTGAGAAACTGCTCTGTGTTCTGTTAATTCATCTCACAGAGTTACATCTTTCCCTTCAAGAAGCCTTTCGCTAAGCCTGTTCTTGTGGAATTGGCAAAGGGATATTTGGAAGCCCATAGAGGGCTATGGTGAAAAAGGAAATATCTTCCGTTCAAAACTGGAAAGAAGCTTTCTGAGAAACTGCTCTGTGTTCTGTTAATTCATCTCACAGAGTTACATCTTTAACTTCAAGAAGCCTTTCGCTAAGGCTGTTCTTGTGGAATTGGCAAAGGGATATTTGGAAGCCCATAGAGGGCTATGGTGAAAAAGGAAATATCTTCCGTTCAAAACTGGAAAGAAGCTTTCTGAGAAACTGCTCTGTGTTCTGTTAATTCATCTCACAGAGTTACATCTTTCCCTTCAAGAAGCCTTTCGGTAAGGCTGTTCTTGTGGAATTGGCAAAGGGATATTTGGAACCCCTAGAGGGCTATGGTGAAAAAGGAAATATCTTCCGTTCAAAACTGGAAAGAAGCTTTCTGAGAAACTGCTCTGTGTTCTGTTAATTCATCTCACAGAGTTACATCTTTCCCTTCAAGAAGCCTTTCGCTAAGGCTGTTCTTGTGGAATTGGCAAAGGGATATTTGGAAGCCCATAGAGGGCTATGGTGAAAAAGGAAATATCTTCCGTTCAAAACTGGAAAGAAGCTTTCTGAGAAACTGCTCTGTGTTCTGTTAATTCATCTCACAGAGTTACATCTTTCCCTTCAAGAAGCCTTTCGCTAAGGCTGTTCTTGTGGAATTGGCAAAGGGATATTTGGAAGCCCATAGAGGGCTATGGTGAAAAAGGAAATATCTTCCGTTCAAAACTGGATAGAAGCTTTCTGAGAAACTGCTCTGTGTTCTGTTAATTCATCTCACAGAGTTACATCTTACCCTTCAAGAAGTCTTTCGCTAAGGCTGTTCTTGTGGAATTGGCAAAGGGGTATTTGGAAGCCCATAGAGGGCTATGGTGAAAAAGGAAATATCTTCCGTTCAAAACTGGAAAGAAGCTTTCTGAGAAACTGCTCTGTGTTCTGTTAATTCATCTCACAGAGTTACATCTTTCCCTTCAAGAAGCCTTTCGCTAAGGCTGTTCTTGTGGAATTGGCAAAGGGATATTTGGAAGCCCATAGAGGGCTATGGTGAAAAAGGAAATATATTCCGTTCAAAACTGGAAAGAAGCTTTCTGAGAAACTGCTCTGTGTTCTGTTACTTCATCTCACAGAGTTACATCTTTCCCTTCAAGAAGCCTTTCGCTAAGGCTGTTCTTGTGGAATTGGCAAAGGGATATTTGGAAGCCCATAGAGGGCTATGGTGAAAAAGGAAATATCTTCCGTTCAAAACTGGAAAGAAGCTTTCTGAGAAACTGCTCTGTGTTCTGTTAATTCATCTCACAGAGTTACATCTTTAACTTCAAGAAGCCTTTCGCTAAGGCTGTTCTTGTGGAATTGGCAAAGGGATATTTGGAAGCCCATAGAGGGCTATGGTGAAAAAGGAAATATCTTCCGTTCAAAACTGGAAAGAAGCTTTCTGAGAAACTGCTCTGTGTTCTGTTAATTCATCTCACAGAGTTACATCTTTCCCTTCAAGAAGTCTTTCGCTAAGGCTGTTCTTGTGGAATTGGCAAAGGGATATTTGGAAGCCCATAGAGGGCTATGGTGAAAAAGGAAATATCTTCCGTTCAAAACTGGAAAGAAGCTTTCTGAGAAACTGCTCTGTGTTCTGTTAATTCATCTCACAGAGTTACATCTTTAACTTCAAGAAGCCTTTCGCTAAGGCTGTTCTTGTGGAATTGGCAAAGGGATATTTGGAAGCCCATAGAGGGCTATGGTGAAAAAGGAAATATCATCCGTTCAAAACTGGAGAGAAGCTTTCTGAGAAACTGTTCTATGTTCTGTTAATTCATCTCACAGAGTTACATCTTTCCCTTCAAGAAGCCTTTCGCTAAGGCTGTTCTTGTGGAATTGGCAAAGGGATATTTGGAAGCCCATAGAGGGCTATGGTGAAAAAGGAAATATCTTCCGTTCCAAACTGGAAAGAAACTTTCTGAGAAACTGCTCTGTGTTCTGTTAATTCATCTCACAGAGTTACATCTTTAACTTCAAGAAGCCTTTCGCTAAGGCTGTTCTTGTGGAATTGGCAAAGGGATATTTGGAAGCCCATAGAGGGCTATGGTGAAAAAGGAAATATCTTCCGTTCAAAACTGGAAAGAAGCTTTCTGAGAAACTGCTCTGTGTTCTGTTAATTCATCTCACAGAGTTACATCTTTCCCTTCAAGACGCCTTTCGCTAAGGCTGTTCTTGTGGAATTGGCAAAGGGATATTTGGAACCCCTAGAGGGCTATGGTGAAAAAGGAAATATCTTCCGTTCAAAACTGGAAAGAAGCTTTCTGAGAAACTGCTCTGTGTTCTGTTAATTCATCTCACAGAGTTACATCTTTCCCTTCAAGAAGCCTTTCGCTAAGGCTGTTCTTGTGGAATTGGCAAAGGGATATTTGGAAGCCCATAGAGGGCTATGGTGAAAAAGGAAATATCTTCCGTTCAAAACTGGAAAGAAGCTTTCTGAGAAACTGCTCTGTGTTCTGTTAATTCATCTCACAGAGTTACATCTTTAACTTCAAGAAGCCTTTCGCTAAGGCTGTTCTTGTGGAATTGGCAAAGGGATATTTGGAAGCCCATAGAGGGCTATGGAGAAAAAGGAAATATCTTCCGTTCAAAACTGGAAAGAAGCTTTCTGAGAAACTGTTCTATGTTCTGTTAATTCATCTCACAGAGTTACATCTTTCCCTTCAAGAAGCCTTTCGCTAAGGCTGTTCTTGTGGAATTGGCAAAGGGATATTTGGAAGCCCATAGAGGGCTATGGTGAAAAAGGAAATATCTTTCGTTCAAAACTGGAAAGAAGCTTTCTGAGAAACTGCTCTGTGTTCTGTTAATTCATCTCACAGAGTTACATCTTTCCCTTCAAGAAGCCTTTCGCTAAGCCTGTTCTTGTGGAATTGGCAAAGGGATATTTCGAAGCCCATAGAGGGCTATGGTGAAAAAGGAAATATCTTCCGTTCAAAACTGGAAAGAAGCTTTCTGAGAAACTGCTCTGTGTTCTGTTAATTCATCTCACAGAGTTACATCTTTCCCTTCAAGAAGCCTTTCGCTAAGGCTGTTCTTGTGGAATTGGCAAAGGGATATTTGGAAGCCCATAGAGGGTTATGGTGAAAAAGGAAATATCTTCCGTTCAAAACTGGAAAGAAGCTTTCTGAGAAACTGCTCTGTGTTCTGTTAATTCATCTCACAGAGTTACATCTTTAACTTCAAGAAGCCTTTCGCTAAGGCTGTTCTTGTGGAATTGGCAAAGGGATATTTGGAAGCCCATAGAGGGCTATGGAGAAAAAGGAAATATCTTCCGTTCAAAACTGGAAAGAAGCTTTCTGAGAAACTGCTCTGTGTTCTGTTAATTCATCTCACAGAGTTACATCTCTCCCTTCAAGAAGCCTTTCGCTAAGGCTGTTCTTGTGGAATTGGCAAAGGGATATTTGGAAGCCCATAGAGGGCTATGGTGAAAAAGGAAATATCTTCCGTTCAAAACTGGAAAGAAGCTTTCTGAGAAACTGCTCTGTGTTCTGTTAATTCATCTCACAGAGTTACATCTTTAACTTCAAGAAGCCTTTCGCTAAGGCTGTTCTTGTGGAATTAGCAAAGGGATATTTGGAAGCCCATAGAGGGCTATTTAGAAAAAGGAAATATCTTCCGTTCAAAAGTGGAAAGAAGCTTTCTGAGAAACTGTTCTATGTTCTGTTAATTCATCTCACAGAGTTACATCTTTCCCATCAAGAAGCCTTTCGCTAAGGCTGTTCTTGTGGAATTGGCAAAGGGATATTTGGAAGCCCATAGAGGGCTATGGTGAAAAAGGAAATATCGTTCGTTCAAAACTGGAAAGAAGCTTTCTGAGAAACTGCTCTGTGTTCTGTTAATTCATCTCACAGAGTTACATCTTTCCCTTCAAGAAGCCTTTCGCTAAGCCTGTTCTTATGGAATTGGCAAAGGGATATTTCGAAGCCCATAGAGGGCTATGGTGAAAAAGGAAATATCTTCCGTTCAAAACTGGAAAGAAGCTTTCTGAGAAACTGCTCTGTGTTCTGTTAATTCATCTCACAGAGTTACATCTTTCCCTTCAAGAAGCCTTTCGCTAAGCCTGTTCTTGTGGAATTGGCAAAGGGATATTTGGAAGCCCATAGAGGGCTATGGTGAAAAAGGAAATATCTTCCGTTCAAAACTGGAAAGAAGCTTTCTGAGAAACTGCTCTGTGTTCTGTTAATTCATCTCACAGAGTTACATCTTTAACTTCAAGAAGCCTTTCGCTAAGGCTGTTCTTGTGGAATTGGCAAAGGGATATTTGGAAGCCCATAGAGGGCTATGGTGAAAAAGGAAATATCTTCCGTTCAAAACTGGAAAGAAGCTTTCTGAGAAACTGCTCTGTGTTCTGTTAATTCATCTCACAGAGTTACATCTTTCCCTTCAAGAAGCCTTTCGCTAAGGCTGTTCTTGTGGAATTGGCAAAGGGATATTTGGAACCCCTAGAGGGCTATGGTGAAAAAGGAAATATCTTCCGTTCAAAACTGGAAAGAAGCTTTCTGAGAAACTGCTCTGTGTTCTGTTAATTCATCTCACAGAGTTACATCTTTCCCTTCAAGAAGCCTTTCGCTAAGGCTGTTCTTGTGGAATTGGCAAAGGGATATTTGGAAGCCCATAGAGGGCTATGGTGAAAAAGGAAATATCTTCCGTTCAAAACTGGAAAGAAGCTTTCTGAGAAACTGCTCTGTGTTCTGTTAATTCATCTCACAGAGTTACATCTTTCCCTTCAAGAAGCCTTTCGCTAAGGCTGTTCTTGTGGAATTGGCAAAGGGATATTTGGAAGCCCATAGAGGGCTATGGTGAAAAAGGAAATATCTTCCGTTCAAAACTGGATAGAAGCTTTCTGAGAAACTGCTCTGTGTTCTGTTAATTCATCTCACAGAGTTACATCTTACCCTTCAAGAAGTCTTTCGCTAAGGCTGTTCTTGTGGAATTGGCAAAGGGGTATTTGGAAGCCCATAGAGGGCTATGGTGAAAAAGGAAATATCTTCCGTTCAAAACTGGAAAGAAGCTTTCTGAGAAACTGCTCTGTGTTCTGTTAATTCATCTCACAGAGTTACATCTTTCCCTTCAAGAAGCCTTTCGCTAAGGCTGTTCTTGTGGAATTGGCAAAGGGATATTTGGAAGCCCATAGAGGGCTATGGTGAAAAAGGAAATATATTCCGTTCAAAACTGGAAAGAAGCTTTCTGAGAAACTGCTCTGTGTTCTGTTACTTCATCTCACAGAGTTACATCTTTCCCTTCAAGAAGCCTTTCGCTAAGGCTGTTCTTGTGGAATTGGCAAAGGGATATTTGGAAGCCCATAGAGGGCTATGGTGAAAAAGGAAATATCTTCCGTTCAAAACTGGAAAGAAGCTTTCTGAGAAACTGCTCTGTGTTCTGTTAATTCATCTCACAGAGTTACATCTTTAACTTCAAGAAGCCTTTCGCTAAGGCTGTTCTTGTGGAATTGGCAAAGGGATATTTGGAAGCCCATAGAGGGCTATGGTGAAAAAGGAAATATCTTCCGTTCCAAACTGGAAAGAAACTTTCTGAGAAACTGCTCTGTGTTCTGTTAATTCATCTCACAGAGTTACATCTTTAACTTCAAGAAGCCTTTCGCTAAGGCTGTTCTTGTGGAATTGGCAAAGGGATATTTGGAAGCCCATAGAGGGCTATGGTGAAAAAGGAAATATCTTCCGTTCAAAACTGGAAAGAAGCTTTCTGAGAAACTGCTCTGTGTTCTGTTAATTCATCTCACAGAGTTACATCTTTCCCTTCAAGACGCCTTTCGCTAAGGCTGTTCTTGTGGAATTGGCAAAGGGATATTTGGAACCCCTAGAGGGCTATGGTGAAAAAGGAAATATCTTCCGTTCAAAACTGGAAAGAAGCTTTCTGAGAAACTGCTCTGTGTTCTGTTAATTCATCTCACAGAGTTACATCTTTCCCTTCAAGAAGCCTTTCGCTAAGGCTGTTCTTGTGGAATTGGCAAAGGGATATTTGGAAGCCCATAGAGGGCTATGGTGAAAAAGGAAATATCTTCCGTTCAAAACTGGAAAGAAGCTTTCTGAGAAACTGCTCTGTGTTCTGTTAATTCATCTCACAGAGTTACATCTTTAACTTCAAGAAGCCTTTCGCTAAGGCTGTTCTTGTGGAATTGGCAAAGGGATATTTGGAAGCCCATAGAGGGCTATGGAGAAAAAGGAAATATCTTCCGTTCAAAACTGGAAAGAAGCTTTCTGAGAAACTGTTCTATGTTCTGTTAATTCATCTCACAGAGTTACATCTTTCCCTTCAAGAAGCCTTTCGCTAAGGCTGTTCTTGTGGAATTGGCAAAGGGATATTTGGAAGCCCATAGAGGGCTATGGTGAAAAAGGAAATATCTTTCGTTCAAAACTGGAAAGAAGCTTTCTGAGAAACTGCTCTGTGTTCTGTTAATTCATCTCACAGAGTTACATCTTTCCCTTCAAGAAGCCTTTCGCTAAGCCTGTTCTTGTGGAATTGGCAAAGGGATATTTCGAAGCCCATAGAGGGCTATGGTGAAAAAGGAAATATCTTCCGTTCAAAACTGGAAAGAAGCTTTCTGAGAAACTGCTCTGTGTTCTGTTAATTCATCTCACAGAGTTACATCTTTCCCTTCAAGAAGCCTTTCGCTAAGGCTGTTCTTGTGGAATTGGCAAAGGGATATTTGGAAGCCCATAGAGGGTTATGGTGAAAAAGGAAATATCTTCCGTTCAAAACTGGAAAGAAGCTTTCTGAGAAACTGCTCTGTGTTCTGTTAATTCATCTCACAGAGTTACATCTTTAACTTCAAGAAGCCTTTCGCTAAGGCTGTTCTTGTGGAATTGGCAAAGGGATATTTGGAAGCCCATAGAGGGCTATGGAGAAAAAGGAAATATCTTCCGTTCAAAACTGGAAAGAAGCTTTCTGAGAAACTGCTCTGTGTTCTGTTAATTCATCTCACAGAGTTACATCTCTCCCTTCAAGAAGCCTTTCGCTAAGGCTGTTCTTGTGGAATTGGCAAAGGGATATTTGGAAGCCCATAGAGGGCTATGGTGAAAAAGGAAATATCTTCCGTTCAAAACTGGAAAGAAGCTTTCTGAGAAACTGCTCTGTGTTCTGTTAATTCATCTCACAGAGTTACATCTTTAACTTCAAGAAGCCTTTCGCTAAGGCTGTTCTTGTGGAATTAGCAAAGGGATATTTGGAAGCCCATAGAGGGCTATTTAGAAAAAGGAAATATCTTCCGTTCAAAAGTGGAAAGAAGCTTTCTGAGAAACTGTTCTATGTTCTGTTAATTCATCTCACAGAGTTACATCTTTCCCATCAAGAAGCCTTTCGCTAAGGCTGTTCTTGTGGAATTGGCAAAGGGATATTTGGAAGCCCATAGAGGGCTATGGTGAAAAAGGAAATATCGTTCGTTCAAAACTGGAAAGAAGCTTTCTGAGAAACTGCTCTGTGTTCTGTTAATTCATCTCACAGAGTTACATCTTTCCCTTCAAGAAGCCTTTCGCTAAGCCTGTTCTTATGGAATTGGCAAAGGGATATTTCGAAGCCCATAGAGGGCTATGGTGAAAAAGGAAATATCTTCCGTTCAAAACTGGAAAGAAGCTTTCTGAGAAACTGCTCTGTGTTCTGTTAATTCATCTCACAGAGTTACATCTTTCCCTTCAAGAAGCCTTTCGCTAAGCCTGTTCTTGTGGAATTGGCAAAGGGATATTTGGAAGCCCATAGAGGGCTATGGTGAAAAAGGAAATATCTTCCGTTCAAAACTGGAAAGAAGCTTTCTGAGAAACTGCTCTGTGTTCTGTTAATTCATCTCACAGAGTTACATCTTTAACTTCAAGAAGCCTTTCGCTAAGGCTGTTCTTGTGGAATTGGCAAAGGGATATTTGGAAGCCCATAGAGGGCTATGGTGAAAAAGGAAATATCTTCCGTTCAAAACTGGAAAGAAGCTTTCTGAGAAACTGCTCTGTGTTCTGTTAATTCATCTCACAGAGTTACATCTTTCCCTTCAAGAAGCCTTTCGCTAAGGCTGTTCTTGTGGAATTGGCAAAGGGATATTTGGAACCCCTAGAGGGCTATGGTGAAAAAGGAAATATCTTCCGTTCAAAACTGGAAAGAAGCTTTCTGAGAAACTGCTCTGTGTTCTGTTAATTCATCTCACAGAGTTACATCTTTCCCTTCAAGAAGCCTTTCGCTAAGGCTGTTCTTGTGGAATTGGCAAAGGGATATTTGGAAGCCCATAGAGGGCTATGGTGAAAAAGGAAATATCTTCCGTTCAAAACTGGAAAGAAGCTTTCTGAGAAACTGCTCTGTGTTCTGTTAATTCATCTCACAGAGTTACATCTTTCCCTTCAAGAAGCCTTTCGCTAAGGCTGTTCTTGTGGAATTGGCAAAGGGATATTTGGAAGCCCATAGAGGGCTACGGTGAAAAAGGAAATATCTTCCGTTCAAAACTGGATAGAAGCTTTCTGAGAAACTGCTCTGTGTTCTGTTAATTCATCTCACAGAGTTACATCTTACCCTTCAAGAAGTCTTTCGCTAAGGCTGTTCTTGTGGAATTGGCAAAGGGGTATTTGGAAGCCCATAGAGGGCTATTTAGAAAAAGGAAATATCTTCCGTTCAAAAGTGGAAAGAAGCTTTCTGAGAAACTGTTCTATGTTCTGTTAATTCATCTCACAGAGTTACATCTTTCCCATCAAGAAGCCTTTCGCTAAGGCTGTTCTTGTGGAATTGGCAATGGGATATTTGGAAGCCCATAGAGGGCTATGGTGAAAAAGGAAATATCGTTCGTTCAAAACTGGAAAGAAGCTTTCTGAGAAACTGCTCTGTGTTCTGTTAATTCATCTCACAGAGTTACATCTTTCCCTTCAAGAAGCCTTTCGCTAAGCCTGTTCTTATGGAATTGGCAAAGGGATATTTCGAAGCCCATAGAGGGCTATGGTGAAAAAGGAAATATCTTCCGTTCAAAACTGGAAAGAAGCTTTCTGAGAAACTGCTCTGTGTTCTGTTAATTCATCTCACAGAGTTACATCTTTCCCTTCAAGAAGCCTTTCGCTAAGCCTGTTCTTGTGGAATTGGCAAAGGGATATTTGGAAGCCCATAGAGGGCTATGGTGAAAAAGGAAATATCTTCCGTTCAAAACTGGAAAGAAGCTTTCTGAGAAACTGCTCTGTGTTCTGTTAATTCATCTCACAGAGTTACATCTTTAACTTCAAGAAGCCTTTCGCTAAGGCTGTTCTTGTGGAATTGGCAAAGGGATATTTGGAAGCCCATAGAGGGCTATGGTGAAAAAGGAAATATCTTCCGTTCAAAACTGGAAAGAAGCTTTCTGAGAAACTGCTCTGTGTTCTGTTAATTCATCTCACAGAGTTACATCTTTCCCTTCAAGAAGCCTTTCGCTAAGGCTGTTCTTGTGGAATTGGCAAAGGGATATTTGGAACCCCTAGAGGGCTATGGTGAAAAAGGAAATATCTTCCGTTCAAAACTGGAAAGAAGCTTTCTGAGAAACTGCTCTGTGTTCTGTTAATTCATCTCACAGAGTTACATCTTTCCCTTCAAGAAGCCTTTCGCTAAGGCTGTTCTTGTGGAATTGGCAAAGGGATATTTGGAAGCCCATAGAGGGCTATGGTGAAAAAGGAAATATCTTCCGTTCAAAACTGGAAAGAAGCTTTCTGAGAAACTGCTCTGTGTTCTGTTAATTCATCTCACAGAGTTACATCTTTCCCTTCAAGAAGCCTTTCGCTAAGGCTGTTCTTGTGGAATTGGCAAAGGGATATTTGGAAGCCCATAGAGGGCTACGGTGAAAAAGGAAATATCTTCCGTTCAAAACTGGATAGAAGCTTTCTGAGAAACTGCTCTGTGTTCTGTTAATTCATCTCACAGAGTTACATCTTACCCTTCAAGAAGTCTTTCGCTAAGGCTGTTCTTGTGGAATTGGCAAAGGGGTATTTGGAAGCCCATAGAGGGCTATGGTGAAAAAGGAAATATCTTCCGTTCAAAACTGGAAAGAAGCTTTCTGAGAAACTGCTCTGTGTTCTGTTAATTCATCTCACAGAGTTACATCTTTCCCTTCAAGAAGCCTTTCGCTAAGGCTGTTCTTGTGGAATTGGCAAAGGGATATTTGGAAGCCCATAGAGGGCTATGGTGAAAAAGGAAATATCTTCCGTTCAAAACTGGAAAGAAGCTTTCTGAGAAACTGCTCTGTGTTCTGTTACTTCATCTCACAGAGTTACATCTTTCCCTTCAAGAAGCCTTTCGCTAAGGCTGTTCTTGTGGAATTGGCAAAGGGATATTTGGAAGCCCATAGAGGGCTATGGTGAAAAAGGAAATATCTTCCGTTCAAAACTGGAAAGAAGCTTTCTGAGAAACTGCTCTGTGTTCTGTTAATTCATCTCACAGAGTTACATCTTTAACTTCAAGAAGCCTTTCGCTAAGGCTGTTCTTGTGGAATTGGCAAAGGGATATTTGGAAGCCCA
Organism: Chlorocebus sabaeus; assembly: GCF_047675955.1. NCBI lineage: Eukaryota > Metazoa > Chordata > Mammalia > Primates > Cercopithecidae > Chlorocebus > Chlorocebus sabaeus. The sequence goes on from NW_027327637.1 coordinate 383,419, forward strand.
TAGAGGGCTATGGTGAAAAAGGAAATATCTTCCGTTCAAAACTGGAAAGAAGCTTTCTGAGAAACTGCTCTGTGTTCTGTTAATTCATCTCACAGAGTTACATCTTTCCCTTCAAGAAGTCTTTCGCTAAGGCTGTTCTTGTGGAATTGGCAAAGGGATATTTGGAAGCCCATAGAGGGCTATGGTGAAAAAGGAAATATCTTCCGTTCAAAACTGGAAAGAAGCTTTCTGAGAAACTGCTCTGTGTTCTGTTAATTCATCTCACAGAGTTACATCTTTAACTTCAAGAAGCCTTTCGCTAAGGCTGTTCTTGTGGAATTGGCAAAGGGATATTTGGAAGCCCATAGAGGGCTATGGTGAAAAAGGAAATATCATCCGTTCAAAACTGGAGAGAAGCTTTCTGAGAAACTGTTCTATGTTCTGTTAATTCATCTCACAGAGTTACATCTTTCCCTTCAAGAAGCCTTTCGCTAAGGCTGTTCTTGTGGAATTGGCAAAGGGATATTTGGAAGCCCATAGAGGGCTATGGTGAAAAAGGAAATATCTTCCGTTCCAAACTGGAAAGAAACTTTCTGAGAAACTGCTCTGTGTTCTGTTAATTCATCTCACAGAGTTACATCTTTAACTTCAAGAAGCCTTTCGCTAAGGCTGTTCTTGTGGAATTGGCAAAGGGATATTTGGAAGCCCATAGAGGGCTATGGTGAAAAAGGAAATATCTTCCGTTCAAAACTGGAAAGAAGCTTTCTGAGAAACTGCTCTGTGTTCTGTTAATTCATCTCACAGAGTTACATCTTTCCCTTCAAGAAGCCTTTCGCTAAGGCTGTTCTTGTGGAATTGGCAAAGGGATATTTGGAACCCCTAGAGGGCTATGGTGAAAAAGGAAATATCTTCCGTTCAAAACTGGAAAGAAGCTTTCTGAGAAACTGCTCTGTGTTCTGTTAATTCATCTCACAGAGTTACATCTTTCCCTTCAAGAAGCCTTTCGCTAAGGCTGTTCTTGTGGAATTGGCAAAGGGATATTTGGAAGCCCATAGAGGGCTATGGTGAAAAAGGAAATATCTTCCGTTCAAAACTGGAAAGAAGCTTTCTGAGAAACTGCTCTGTGTTCTGTTAATTCATCTCACAGAGTTACATCTTTAACTTCAAGAAGCCTTTCGCTAAGGCTGTTCTTGTGGAATTGGCAAAGGGATATTTGGAAGCCCATAGAGGGCTATGGAGAAAAAGGAAATATCTTCCGTTCAAAACTGGAAAGAAGCTTTCTGAGAAACTTTTCTATGTTCTGTTAATTCATCTCACAGAGTTACATCTTTCCCTTCAAGAAGCCTTTCGCTAAGGCTGTTCTTGTGGAATTGGCAAAGGGATATTTGGAAGCCCATAGAGGGCTATGGTGAAAAAGGAAATATCTTTCGTTCAAAACTGGAAAGAAGCTTTCTGAGAAACTGCTCTGTGTTCTGTTAATTCATCTCACAGAGTTACATCTTTCCCTTCAAGAAGCCTTTCGCTAAGCCTGTTCTTGTGGAATTGGCAAAGGGATATTTCGAAGCCCATAGAGGGCTATGGTGAAAAAGGAAATATCTTCCGTTCAAAACTGGAAAGAAGCTTTCTGAGAAACTGCTCTGTGTTCTGTTAATTCATCTCACAGAGTTACATCTTTCCCTTCAAGAAGCCTTTCGCTAAGGCTGTTCTTGTGGAATTGGCAAAGGGATATTTGGAAGCCCATAGAGGGCTATGGTGAAAAAGGAAATATCTTCCGTTCAAAACTGGAAAGAAGCTTTCTGAGAAACTGCTCTGTGTTCTGTTAATTCATCTCACAGAGTTACATCTTTCCCTTCAAGAAGTCTTTCGCTAAGGCTGTTCTTGTGGAATTGGCAAAGGGGTATTTGGAAGCCCATAGAGGGCTATGGTGAAAAAGGAAATATCTTCCGTTCAAAACTGGAAAGAAGCTTTCTGAGAAACTGCTCTGTGTTCTGTTAATTCATCTCACAGAGTTACATCTTTAACTTCAAGAAGCCTTTCGCTAAGGCTGTTCTTGTGGAACTGGCAAAGGGATATTTGGAAGCCCATAGAGGGCTATGTTGAAAAAGGAAATATCTTCCGTTCAAAACTGGAAAGAAGCTTTCTGAGAAACTGCTCTGTGTTCTGTTAATTCATCTCACAGAGTTACATCTTTCCTTTCAAGAAGCCTTTCGCTAACGCTGTTCTTGTGGAATTGGCAAAGGGATATTTGGAAGCCCATAGAGGGCTATGGTGAAAAAGGAAATATCTTCCGTTCAAAACTGGAAAGAAGCTTTCTGAGAAACTGCTCTGTGTTCTGTTAATTCATCTCACAGAGATACATCTTTCCCTTCAAGAAGCCTTTCGCTAAGGCTGTTCTTGTGGAATTGGCAAAGGGATATTTGGAAGCCCATAGAGGGCTATGGTGAAAAAGGAAATATCTTCCGTTCAAAACTGGAAAGAAGCTTTCTGAGAAACTGCTCTGTGTTCTGTTAATTCATCTCACAGAGTTGCATCTTTCCTTTCAAGAAGCCTTTCGCTAACGCTGTTCTTGTGGAATTGGCAAAGGGATATTTGGAAGCCCATAGAGGGCCATGGAGAAAAAGGAAATATCTTCCGTTCAAAACTGGAAAGAAGCTTTCTGAGAAACTGTTCTATGTTCTGTTAATTCATCTCACAGAGTTACATCTTTCCCTTCAAGAAGCCTTTCGCTAAGGCTGTTCTTGTGGAATTGGCAAAGGGATATTTGGAAGCCCATAGAGGGCTATGGTGAAAAAGGAAATATTTTTCGTTCAAAACTGGAAAGAAGCTTTCTGAGAAACTGCTCTGTGTTCTGTTAATTCATCTCACAGAGTTACATCTTTCCCTTCAAGAAGCCTTTCGCTAAGCCTGTTCTTGTGGAAATGGCAAAGGGATATTTCGAAGCCCATAGAGGGCTATGGTGAAAAAGGAAATATCTTCCGTTCAAAACTGGAAAGAATCTTTCTGAGAAACTGCTCTTTGTTCTGTTAATTCATCTCACAGAGTTACATCTTTAACTTCAAGAAGCCTTTCGCTAAGGCTGTTCTTGTGGAATTGGCAAAGGGATATTTGGAAGCCCATAGAGGGCTATGGTGAAAAAGGAAATATCTTCAGTTCAAAACTGGAAAGAAGCTTTCTGAGAAACTGCTCTGTGTTCTGTTAATTCATCTCACAGAGTTACATCTTTCCCTTCAAGAAGCCTTTCGCTAAGGCTGTTCTTGTGGAATTGGCAAAGGGATATTTGGAAGCCCATAGAGGGCTATGGTGAAAAAGGAAATATCTTCCGTTCAAAACTGGAGAGAAGCTTTCTGAGAAACTGTTCTATGTTCTGTTAATTCATCTCACAGAGTTACATCTTTCCCTTCAAGAAGCCTTTCGCTAAGGCTGTTCTTGTGGAATTGGCAAAGGGATATTTGGAAGCCCATAGAGGGCTATGGTGAAAAAGGAAATATCTTCCGTTCAAAACTGGAAAGAAGCTTTCTGAGAAACTGCTCTGTGTTCTGTTAATTCATCTCACAGAGTTACATCTTTAACTTCAAGAAGCCTTTCGCTAAGGCTGTTCTTGTGGAATTGGCAAAGGGATATTTGGAAGCCCATAGAGGGCTATGGTGAAAAAGGAAATATCATCCGTTCAAAACTGGAGAGAAGCTTTCTGAGAAACTGTTCTATGTTCTGTTAATTCATCTCACAGAGTTACATCTTTCCCTTCAAGAAGCCTTTCGCTAAGGCTGTTCTTGTGGAATTGGCAAAGGGATATTTGGAAGCCCATAGAGGGCTATGGTGAAAAAGGAAATATCTTCCTTTCAAAACTGGAAAGAAGCTTTCTGAGAAACTGCTCTGTGTTCTGTTAATTCATCTCACAGAGTTACATCTTTAACTTCAAGAAGCCTTTCGCTAAGGCTGTTCTTGTGGAATTGGCAAAGGGATATTTGGAAGCCCATAGAGGGCTATGGTGAAAAAGGAAATATCTTCCGTTCAAAACTGGAAAGAAGCTTTCTGAGAAACTGCTCTGTGTTCTGTTAATTCATCTCACAGAGTTACATCTTTCCCTTCAAGAAGCCTTTCGCTAAGGCTGTTCTTGTGGAATTGGCAAAGGGATATTTGGAACCCCTAGAGGGCTATGGTGAAAAAGGAAATATCTTCCGTTCAAAACTGGAAAGAAGCTTTCTGAGAAACTGCTCTGTGTTCTGTTAATTCATCTCACAGAGTTACATCTTTCCCTTCAAGAAGCCTTTCGCTAAGGCTGTTCTTGTGGAATTGGCAAAGGGATATTTGGAAGCCCATAGAGGGCTATGGTGAAAAAGGAAATATCTTCCGTTCAAAACTGGAAAGAAGCTTTCTGAGAAACTGCTCTGTGTTCTGTTAATTCATCTCACAGAGTTACATCTTTCGCTTCAAGAAGCCTTTCGCTAAGGCTGTTCTTGTGGAATTGGCAAAGGGATATTTGGAAGCCCATAGAGGGCTATGGAGAAAAAGGAAATATCTTCCGTTCAAAACTGGAAAGAAGCTTTCTGAGAAACTGTTCTATGTTCTGTTAATTCATCTCACAGAGTTACATCTTTCCCTTCAAGAAGCCTTTCGCTAAGGCTGTTCTTGTGGAATTGGCAAAGGGATATTTGGAAGCCCATAGAGGGCTATGGTGAAAAAGGAAATATCTTCCGTTCAAAACTGGAAAGAAGCTTTCTGAGAAACTGCTCTGTGTTCTGTTAATTCATCTCACAGAGTTACATCTTTCCCTTCAAGAAGCCTTTCGCTAAGGCTGTTCTTGTGGAATTGGCAAAGGGATATTTGGAACCCCTAGAGGGCTATGGTGAAAAAGGAAATATCTTCCGTTCAAAACTGGAAAGAAGCTTTCTGAGAAACTGCTCTGTGTTCTGTTAATTCATCTCACAGAGTTACATCTTTCCCTTCAAGAAGCCTTTCGCTAAGGCTGTTCTTGTGGAATTGGCAAAGGGATATTTGGAAGCCCATAGAGGGCTATGGTGAAAAAGGAAATATCTTCCGTTCAAAACTGGAAAGAAGCTTTCTGAGAAACTGCTCTGTGTTCTGTTAATTCATCTCACAGAGTTACATCTTTCGCTTCAAGAAGCCTTTCGCTAAGGCTGTTCTTGTGGAATTGGCAAAGGGATATTTGGAAGCCCATAGAGGGCTATGGTGAAAAAGGAAATATCTTCCGTTCAAAACTGGAAAGAAGCTTTCTGAGAAACTGCTCTGTGTTCTGTTAATTCACCTCACAGAGTTACATCTTTAACTTCAAGAAGCCTTTCGCTAAGGCTGTTCTTGTGGAATTGGCAAAGGGATATTTGGAAGCCCATAGAGGGCTATGGAGAAAAAGGAAATATCTTCCGTTCAAAACTGGAAAGAAGCTTTCTGAGAAACTGTTCTATGTTCTGTTAATTCATCTCACAGAGTTACATCTTTCCCTTCAAGAAGCCTTTCGCTAAGGCTGTTCTTGTGGAATTGGCAAAGGGATATTTGGAAGCCCATAGAGGGCTATGGTGAAAAAGGAAATATCTTTCGTTCAAAACTGGAAAGAAGCTTTCTGAGAAACTGCTCTGTGTTCTGTTAATTCATCTCACAGAGTTACATCTTTCCCTTCAAGAAGCCTTTCGCTAAGCCTGTTCTTGTGGAAATGGCAAAGGGATATTTGGAAGCCCATAGAGGGCTACGGTGAAAAAGGAAATATCTTCCGTTCAAAACTGGAAAGAAGCTTTCTGAGAAACTGCTCTGTGTTCTGTTAATTCATCTCACAGAGTTACATCTTTAACTTCAAGAAGCCTTTAGCTAAGGCTGTTCTTGTGGAATTGGCAAAGGGATATTTGGAAGCCCATAGAGGGCTATGGTGAAAAAGGAAATATCTTCCGTTCAAAACTGGAAAGAAGCTTTCTGAGAAACTGCTCTGTGTTCTGTTAATTCATCTCACAGAGTTACATCTTTCCCTTCAAGAAGCCTTTCGCTAAGGCTGTTCTTGTGGAATTGGCAAAGGGATATTTGGAAGCCCATAGAGGGCTATGGTGAAAAAGGAAATATCTTCCGTTCAAAACTGGAAAGAAGCTTTCTGAGAAACTGCTCTGTGTTCTGTTAATTCATCTCACAGAGTTACATCTTTCCCTTCAAGAAGCCTTTCGGTAAGGCTGTTCTTGTGGAATTGGCAAAGGGATATTTGGAAGCCCATAGAGGGCTATGGTGAAAAAGGAAATATCTTCCGTTCAAAACTGGAAAGAAGCTTTCTGAGAAACTGCTCTGTGTTCTGTTAATTCATCTCACAGAGTTACATCTTTAACTTCAAGAAGCCTTTCGCTAAGGCTGTTCTTGTGGAATTGGCAAAGGGATATTTGGAAGCCCATAGAGGGCTATGGTGAAAAAGGAAATATCTTCCGTTCAAAACTGGAAAGAAGCTTTCTGAGAAACTGCTCTGTGTTCTGTTAATTCATCTCACAGAGTTACATCTTTCCCTTCAAGAAGCCTTTCGCTAAGGCTGTTCTTGTGGAATTGGCAAAGGGATATTTGGAACCCCTAGAGGGCTATGGTGAAAAAGGAAATATCTTCCGTTCAAAACTGGAAAGAAGCTTTCTGAGAAACTGCTCTGTGTTCTGTTAATTCATCTCACAGAGTTACATCTTTCCCTTCAAGAAGCCTTTCGCTAAGGCTGTTTTTGTGGAATTGGCAAAGGGATATTTGGAAGCCCATAGAGGGCAATGGTGAAAAAGGAAATATCTTTCATTCAAAACTGGAAAGAAGCTTTCTGAGAAACTGCTCTGTGTTCTGTTAATTCATCTCACAGAGTTACATCTTTCCCTTCAAGAAGCCTTTCGCTAAGGCTGTTCTTGTGGAATTGGCAAAGGGATATTTGGAAGCCCATAGAGGGCTATGGTGAAAAAGGAAATATCTTCCGTTCAAAACTGGAAAGAAGCTTTCTGAGAAACTGCTCTGTGTTCTGTTAATTCATCTCACAGAGTTACATCTTTCCCTTCAAGAAGCCTTTCGCTAAGGCTGTTCTTGTGGAATTGGCAAAGGGATATTTGGAAGCCCATAGAGGGCTATGGTGAAAAAGGAAATATCTTCCGTTCAAAACTGGAAAGAAGCTTTCTGAGAAACTGCTCTGTGTTCTGTTAATTCATCTCACAGAGTTACATCTTTAACTTCAAGAAGCCTTTCGCTAAGGCTGTTCTTGTGGAATTGGCAAAGGGATATTTGGAAGCCCATAGAGGGCTATGGAGAAAAAGGAAATATCTTCCGTTCAAAACTGGAAAGAAGCTTTCTGAGAAACTGTTCTATGTTCTGTTAATTCATCTCACAGAGTTACATCTTTCCCATCAAGAAGCCTTTCGCTAAGGCTGTTCTTGTGGAATTGGCAAAGGGATATTTGGAAGCCCATAGAGGGCTATGGTGAAAAAGGAAATATCTTTCGTTCAAAACTGGAAAGAAGCTTTCTGAGAAACTGCTCTGTGTTCTGTTAATTCATCTCACAGAGTTACATCTTTCCCTTCAAGAAGCCTTTCGCTAAGCCTGTTCTTGTGGAATTGGCAAAGGGATATTTGGAAGCCCATAGAGGGCTATGGTGAAAAAGGAAATATCTTCCGTTCAAAACTGGAAAGAAGCTTTATGAGAAACTGCTCTGTGTTCTGTTAATTCATCTCACAGAGTTACATCTTTCCTTTCAAGAAGCCTTTCGCTAACGCTGTTCTTGTGGAATTGGCAAAGGGATATTTGGAAGCCCATAGAGGGCTATGGTGAAAAAGGAAATATCTTCCGTTCAAAACTGGAAAGAAGCTTTCTGAGAAACTGCTCTGTGTTCTGTTAATTCATCTCACAGAGATACATCTTTCCCTTCAAGAAGCCTTTCGCTAAGGCTGTTCTTGTGGAATTGGCAAAGGGATATTTGGAACCCCATAGAGGGCTATGGTGAAAAAGGAAATATCTTCCGTTCAAAACTGGAAAGAAGCTTTCTGAGAAACTGCTCTGTGTTCTGTTAATTCATCTCACAGAGTTACATCTTTCGCTTCAAGAAGCCTTTCGCTAAGGCTGTTCTTGTGGAATTGGCAAAGGGATATTTGGAAGCCCATAGAGGGCTATGGTGAAAAAGGAAATATCTTCCGTTCAAAACTGGAAAGAAGCTTTCTGAGAAACTGCTCTGTGTTCTGTTAATTCATCTCACAGAGTTACATCTTTAACTTCAAGAAGCCTTTCGCTAAGGCTGTTCTTGTGGAATTGGCAAAGGGATATTTGGAAGCCCATAGAGGGCTATGGAGAAAAAGGAAATATCTTCCGTTCAAAACTGGAAAGAAGCTTTCTGAGAAACTGTTCTATGTTCTGTTAATTCATCTCACAGAGTTACATCTTTCCCTTCAAGAAGCCTTTCGCTAAGGCTGTTCTTGTGGAATTGGCAAAGGGATATTTGGAAGCCCATAGAGGGCTATGGTGAAAAAGGAAATATCTTTCGTTCAAAACTGGAAAGAAGCTTTCTGAGAAACTGCTCTGTGTTCTGTTAATTCATCTCACAGAGTTACATCTTTCCCTTCAAGAAGCCTTTCGCTAAGCCTGTTCTTGTGGAAATGGCAAAGGGATATTTCGAAGCCCATAGAGGGCTATGGTGAAAAAGGAAATATCTTCCGTTCAAAACTGGAAAGAAGCTTTCTGAGAAACTGCTCTGTGTTCTGTTAATTCATCTCACAGAGTTACATCTTTAACTTCAAGAAGCCTTTCGCTAAGGCTGTTCTTGTGGAATTGGCAAAGGGATATTTGGAAGCCCATAGAGGGCTATGGTGAAAAAGGAAATATCTTCCGTTCAAAACTGGAAAGAAGCTTTCTGAGAAACTGCTCTGTGTTCTGTTAATTCATCTCACAGAGTTACATCTTTCCCTTCAAGAAGCCTTTCGCTAAGGCTGTTCTTGTGGAATTGGCAAAGGGATATTTGGAACCCCTAGAGGGCTATGGTGAAAAAGGAAATATCTTCCGTTCAAAACTGGAAAGAAGCTTTCTGAGAAACTGCTCTGTGTTCTGTTAATTCATCTCACAGAGTTACATCTTTCCCTTCAAGAAGCCTTTCGCTAAGGCTGTTTTTGTGGAATTGGCAAAGGGATATTTGGAAGCCCATAGAGGGCAATGGTGAAAAAGGAAATATCTTTCGTTCAAAACTGGAAAGAAGCTTTCTGAGAAACTGCTCTGTGTTCTGTTAATTCATCTCACAGAGTTACATCTTTCCCTTCAAGAAGCCTTTCGCTAAGGCTGTTCTTGTGGAATTGGCAAAGGGATATTTGGAAGCCCATAGAGGGCTATGGTGAAAAAGGAAATATCTTCCGTTCAAAACTGGAAAGAAGCTTTCTGAGAAACTGCTCTGTGTTCTGTTAATTCATCTCACAGAGTTACATCTTTCCCTTCAAGAAGCCTTTCGCTAAGGCTGTTCTTGTGGAATTGGCAAAGGGATATTTGGAAGCCCATAGAGGGCTATGGTGAAAAAGGAAATATCTTTCGTTCAAAACTGGAAAGAAGCTTTCTGAGAAACTGCTCTGTGTTCTGTTAATTCATCTCACAGAGTTACATCTTTCCCTTCAAGAAGCCTTTCGCTAAGCCTGTTCTTGTGGAATTGGCAAAGGGATATTTGGAAGCCCATAGAGGGCTATGGTGAAAAAGGAAATATCTTCCGTTCAAAACTGGAAAGAAGCTTTATGAGAAACTGCTCTGTGTTCTGTTAATTCATCTCACAGAGTTACATCTTTCCTTTCAAGAAGCCTTTCGCTAACGCTGTTCTTGTGGAATTGGCAAAGGGATATTTGGAAGCCCATAGAGGGCTATGGTGAAAAAGGAAATATCTTCCGTTCAAAACTGGAAAGAAGCTTTCTGAGAAACTGCTCTGTGTTCTGTTAATTCATCTCACAGAGATACATCTTTCCCTTCAAGAAGCCTTTCGCTAAGGCTGTTCTTGTGGAATTGGCAAAGGGATATTTGGAACCCCATAGAGGGCTATGGTGAAAAAGGAAATATCTTCCGTTCAAAACTGGAAAGAAGCTTTCTGAGAAACTGCTCTGTGTTCTGTTAATTCATCTCACAGAGTTACATCTTTCGCTTCAAGAAGCCTTTCGCTAAGGCTGTTCTTGTGGAATTGGCAAAGGGATATTTGGAAGCCCATAGAGGGCTATGGTGAAAAAGGAAATATCTTCCGTTCAAAACTGGAAAGAAGCTTTCTGAGAAACTGCTCTGTGTTCTGTTAATTCATCTCACAGAGTTACATCTTTAACTTCAAGAAGCCTTTCGCTAAGGCTGTTCTTGTGGAATTGGCAAAGGGATATTTGGAAGCCCATAGAGGGCTATGGAGAAAAAGGAAATATCTTCCGTTCAAAACTGGAAAGAAGCTTTCTGAGAAACTGTTCTATGTTCTGTTAATTCATCTCACAGAGTTACATCTTTCCCTTCAAGAAGCCTTTCGCTAAGGCTGTTCTTGTGGAATTGGCAAAGGGATATTTGGAAGCCCATAGAGGGCTATGGTGAAAAAGGAAATATCTTTCGTTCAAAACTGGAAAGAAGCTTTCTGAGAAACTGCTCTGTGTTCTGTTAATTCATCTCACAGAGTTACATCTTTCCCTTCAAGAAGCCTTTCGCTAAGCCTGTTCTTGTGGAAATGGCAAAGGGATATTTCGAAGCCCATAGAGGGCTATGGTGAAAAAGGAAATATCTTCCGTTCAAAACTGGAAAGAAGCTTTCTGAGAAACTGCTCTGTGTTCTGTTAATTCATCTCACAGAGTTACATCTTTAACTTCAAGAAGCCTTTCGCTAAGGCTGTTCTTGTGGAATTGGCAAAGGGATATTTGGAAGCCCATAGAGGGCTATGGTGAAAAAGGAAATATCTTCCGTTCAAAACTGGAAAGAAGCTTTCTGAGAAACTGCTCTGTGTTCTGTTAATTCATCTCACAGAGTTACATCTTTCCCTTCAAGAAGCCTTTCGCTAAGGCTGTTCTTGTGGAATTGGCAAAGGGATATTTGGAAGCCCATAGAGGGCTATGGTGAAAAAGGAAATATCTTCCGTTCAAAACTGGAAAGAAGCTTTCTGAGAAACTGCTCTGTGTTCTGTTAATTCATCTCACAGAGTTACATCTTTCCCTTCAAGAAGCCTTTCGGTAAGGCTGTTCTTGTGGAATTGGCAAAGGGATATTTGGAAGCCCATAGAGGGCTATGGTGAAAAAGGAAATATCTTCCGTTCAAAACTGGAAAGAAGCTTTCTGAGAAACTGCTCTGTGTTCTGTTAATTCATCTCACAGAGTTACATCTTTAACTTCAAGAAGCCTTTCGCTAAGGCTGTTCTTGTGGAATTGGCAAAGGGATATTTGGAAGCCCATAGAGGGCTATGGTGAAAAAGGAAATATCATCCGTTCAAAACTGGAGAGAAGCTTTCTGAGAAACTGTTCTATGTTCTGTTAATTCATCTCACAGAGTTACATCTTTCCCTTCAAGAAGCCTTTCGCTAAGGCTGTTCTTGTGGAATTGGCAAAGGGATATTTGGAAGCCCATAGAGGGCTATGGTGAAAAAGGAAATATCTTCCGTTCAAAACTGGAAAGAAGCTTTCTGAGAAACTGCTCTGTGTTCTGTTAATTCATCTCAGAGAGTTACATCTTTAACTTCAAGAAGCCTTTCGCTAAGGCTGTTCTTGTGGAATTGGCAAAGGGATATTTGGAAGCCCATAGAGGGCTATGGAGAAAAAGGAAATATCTTCCGTTCAAAACTGGAAAGAAGCTTTCTGAGAAACTGTTCTATGTTCTGTTAATTCATCTCACAGAGTTACATCTTTCCCTTCAAGAAGCCTTTCGCTAAGGCTGTTCTTGTGGAATTGGCAAAGGGATATTTGGAAGCCCATAGAGGGCTATGGTGAAAAAGGAAATATCTTTCGTTCAAAACTGGAAAGAAGCTTTCTGAGAAACTGCTCTGTGTTCTGTTAATTAATCTCACAGAGTTACATCTTTCCCTTCAAGAAGCCTTTCGCTAAGCCTGTTCTTGTGGAATTGGCAAAGGGATATTTCGAAGCCCATAGAGGGCTATGGTGAAAAAGGAAATATCTTCCGTTCAAAACTGGAAAGAAGCTTTCTGAGAAACTGCTCTGTGTTCTGTTAATTCATCTCACAGAGTTACATCTTTAACTTCAAGAAGCCTTTCGCTAAGGCTGTTCTTGTGGAATTGGCAAAGGGATATTTGGAAGCCCATAGAGGGCTATGGTGAAAAAGGAAATATCTTCCGTTCAAAACTGGAAAGAAGCTTTCTGAGAAACTGCTCTGTGTTCTGTTAATTCATCTCACAGAGTTACATCTTTCCCTTCAAGAAGTCTTTCGCTAAGGCTGTTCTTGTGGAATTGGCAAAGGGGTATTTGGAAGCCCATAGAGGGCTATGGTGAAAAAGGAAATATCTTCCGTTCAAAACTGGAAAGAAGCTTTCTGAGAAACTGCTCTGTGTTCTGTTAATTCATCTCACAGAGTTACATCTTTAACTTCAAGAAGCCTTTCGCTAAGGCGGTTCTTGTGGAACTGGCAAAGGGATATTTGGAAGCCCATAGAGGGCTATGTTGAAAAAGGAAATATCTTCCGTTCAAAACTGGAAAGAAGCTTTCTGAGAAACTGGTCTGTGTTCTGTTAATTCATCTCACAGAGTTACATCTTTCCCTTCAGGAAGCCTTTCGCTAAGGCTGTTCTTGTGGAATTGGCAAAGGAATATTTGGAAGCCCATAGAGGGCTATGGTGAAAAAGGAAATATCTTCCGTTCAAAACTGGAAAGAAGCTTTCTGAGAAACTGCTCTGTGTTCTGTTAATTCATCTCACAGAGTTACATCTTTCCCTTCAAGAAGCCTTTCGCTAAGGCTGTTCTTGTGGAATTGGCAAAGGGATATTTGGAAGCCCATAGAGGGCTATGGTGAAAAAGGAAATATCTTCCGTTCAAAACTGGAAAGAAGCTTTCTGAGAAACTGCTCTGTGTTCTGTTAATTCATCTCAACGAGTTACATCTTTCCCTTCAAGAAGACTTTCGCTTAGGCTGTTCTTGTGGAATTGGCAAAGGGATATTTGGAAGCCCATAGAGGGCAATGGTGAAAAAGGAAATATCTTTCGTTCAAAACTGGAAAGAAGCTTTCTGAGAAACTGCTCTGTGTTCTGTTAATTCATCTCACAGAGTTACATCTTTCCCTTCAAGAAGCCTTTCGCTAAGGCTGTTCTTGTGGAATTGGCAAAGGGATATTTGGAAGCCCATAGAGGGCTATGGTGAAAAAGGAAATATCTTCCGTTCAAAACTGGAAAGAAGCTTTCTGAGAAACTGCTCTGTGTTCTGTTAATTCATCTCACAGAGTTACATCTTTCCCTTCAAGAAGCCTTTCGCTAAGGCTGTTCTTGTGGAATTGGCAAAGGGATATTTGGAAGCCCATAGAGGGCTATGGTGAAAAAGGAAATATCTTCCGTTCAAAACTGGAAAGAAGCTTTCTGAGAAACTGCTCTGTGTTCTGTTAATTCATCTCACAGAGTTACATCTTTAACTTCAAGAAGCCTTTCGCTAAGGCTGTTCTTGTGGAATTGGCAAAGGGATATTTGGAAGCCCATAGAGGGCTATGGAGAAAAAGGAAATATCTTCCGTTCAAAACTGGAAAGAAGCTTTCTGAGAAACTGTTCTATGTTCTGTTAATTCATCTCACAGAGTTACATCTTTCCCATCAAGAAGCCTTTCGCTAAGGCTGTTCTTGTGGAATTGGCAAAGGGATATTTGGAAGCCCATAGAGGGCTATGGTGAAAAAGGAAATATCTTTCGTTCAAAACTGGAAAGAAGCTTTCTGAGAAACTGCTCTGTGTTCTGTTAATTCATCTCACAGAGTTACATCTTTCCCTTCAAGAAGCCTTTCGCTAAGCCTGTTCTTGTGGAATTGGCAAAGGGATATTTGGAAGCCCATAGAGGGCTATGGTGAAAAAGGAAATATCTTCCGTTCAAAACTGGAAAGAAGCTTTATGAGAAACTGCTCTGTGTTCTGTTAATTCATCTCACAGAGTTACATCTTTACCTTCAAGAAGCCTTTCGCTAAGGCTGTTCTTGTGGAATTGGCAAAGGGATATTTGGAAGCCCATAGAGGGCTATGGTGAAAAAGGAAATATCTTCCGTTCAAAACTGGAAAGAAGTTTTCTGAGAAACTGCTCTGTGTTCTGTTAATTCATCTCACAGAGTTACATCTTTCCCTACAAGAAGCCTTTCGCTTAGGCTGTTCTTGTGGAATTGGCATAGGGATATTTGGAAGCCCATAGAGGGCTATGGTGAAAAAGGAAATATCTTCCGTTCAAAACTGGAAAGAAGCTTTCTGAGAAACTGCTCTGTGTTCTGTTACTGCATCTCACAGAGTTACATCTTTCCTTTCAAGAAGCCTTTCGCTAAGGCTGTTCTTGTGGAATTGGCAAAGGGATATTTGGAAGCCCATAGAGGGCTATGGTGAAAAAGGAAATATCTTCCGTTCAAAACTGGAAAGAAGCTTTCTGAGAAACTGCTCTGTATTCTGTTAATTCATCTCACAGAGATACATCTTTCCCTTCAAGAAGCCTTTCGCTAAGGCTGTTCTTGTGGAATTGGCAAAGGGATATTTGGAAGCCCATAGAGGGCTATGGTGAAAAAGGAAATATCTTCCGTTCAAAACTGGAAAGAAGCTTTCTGAGAAACTGCTCTGTGTTCTGTTAATTCATCTCACAGAGTTACATCTTTCCCTTCAAGAAGCCTTTCGCTAAGGCTGTTCTTGTGGAATTAGCAAAGGGATATTTGGAAGCCCATAGAGGGCTATGGTGAAAAAGGAAATATCTTCCGTTCAAAACTGGAGAGAAGCTTTCTGAGAAACTGTTCTATGTTCTGTTAATTCATCTCACAGAGTTACATCTTTCCCTTCAAGAAGCCTTTCGCTAAGGTTGTTCTTGTGGAATTGGCAAAGGGATATTTGGAAGCCCATAGAGGGCTATGGTGAAAAAGGAAATATCTTCCGTTCAAAACTGGAAAGAATCTTTCTGAGAAACTGCTCTGTGTTCTGTTAATTCATCTCACAGAGTTACATCTTTCCCTTCAAGAAGCCTTTCGCTAAGGCTGTTCTTGTGGAATTGGCAAAGGGATATTTGGAAGCCCATAGAGGGCTATGGTGAAAAAGGAAATATCTTCCGTTCAAAACTGGAAAGAAGCTTTCTGAGAAACTGCTCTGTGTTCTGTTAATTCATCTCACAGAGTTACATCTTTCCCTTCAAGAAGCCTTTCGCTAAGGCTGTTCTTGTGGAATTGGCAAAGGGATATTTGGAAGCCCATAGAGGGCTATGGTGAAAAAGGAAATATCTTCCGTTCAAAACTGGAAAGAAGCTTTCTGAGAAACTGCTCTGTGTTCTGTTAATTCATCTCACAGAGTTACATCTTTCCCTTCAAGAAGCCTTTCGCTAAGGCTGTTCTTGTGGAATTGGCAAAGGGATATTTGGAAGCCCATAGAGGGCTATGGTGAAAAAGGAAATATCTTCCGTTCAAAACTGGAAAGAAGCTTTCTGAGAAACTGCTCTGTGTTCTGTTAATTCATCTCACAGAGTTACATCTTTCCCTTCAAGAAGCCTTTCGCTAAGGCTGTTCTTGTGGAATTGGCAAAGGGATATTTGGAAGCCCATAGAGGGCTATGGTGAAAAAGGAAATATCTTCCGTTCAAAACTGGAGAGAAGCTTTCTGAGAAACTGTTCTATGTTCTGTTAATTCATCTCACAGAGTTACATCTTTCCCTTCAAGAAGCCTTTCGCTAAGGCTGTTCTTGTGGAATTGGCAAAGGGATATTTGGAAGCCCATAGAGGGCTATGGTGAAAAAGGAAATATCTTCCGTTCAAAACTGGAAAGAAGCTTTCTGAGAAACTGCTCTGTGTTCTGTTAATTCATCTCACAGAGTTACATCTTTAACTTCAAGAAGCCTTTCGCTAAGGCTGTTCTTGTGGAATTGGCAAAGGGATATTTGGAAGCCCATAGAGGGCTATGGTGAAAAAGGAAATATCTTCCGTTCAAAACTGGAAAGAAGCTTTCTGAGAAACTGCTCTGTATTCTGTTAATTCATCTCACAGAGATACATCTTTCCCTTCAAGAAGCCTTTCGCTAAGGCTGTTCTTGTGGAATTGGCAAAGGGATATTTGGAAGCCCATAGAGGGCTATGGTGAAAAAGGAAATATCTTCCGTTCAAAACTGGAAAGAAGCTTTCTGAGAAACTGCTCTGTGTTCTGTTAATTCATCTCACAGAGTTACATCTTTCCCTTCAAGAAGCCTTTCGCTAAGGCTGTTCTTGTGGAATTAGCAAAGGGATATTTGGAAGCCCATAGAGGGCTATGGTGAAAAAGGAAATATCTTCCGTTCAAAACTGGAGAGAAGCTTTCTGAGAAACTGTTCTATGTTCTGTTAATTCATCTCACAGAGTTACATCTTTCCCTTCAAGAAGCCTTTCGCTAAGGTTGTTCTTGTGGAATTGGCAAAGGGATATTTGGAAGCCCATAGAGGGCTATGGTGAAAAAGGAAATATCTTCCGTTCAAAACTGGAAAGAATCTTTCTGAGAAACTGCTCTGTGTTCTGTTAATTCATCTCACAGAGTTACATCTTTCCCTTCAAGAAGCCGTTCGCTAAGGCTGTTCTTGTGGAATTGGCAAAGGGATATTTGGAAGCCCATAGAGGGCTATGGTGAAAAAGGAAATATCTTCCGTTCAAAACTGGAAAGAAGCTTTCTGAGAAACTGCTCTGTGTTCTGTTAATTCATCTCACAGAGTTACATCTTTCCCTTCAAGAAGCCTTTCGCTAAGGCTGTTCTTGTGGAATTGGCAAAGGGATATTTGGAAGCCCATAGAGGGCTATGGTGAAAAAGGAAATATCTTCCGTTCAAAACTGGAAAGAAGCTTTCTGAGAAACTGCTCTGTGTTCTGTTAATTCATCTCACAGAGTTACATATATCCTTTCAAGAAGCCTTTCGCTAACGCTGTTCTTGTGGAATTGGCAAAGGGATATTTGGAAGCCCATAGAGGGCTATGGTGAAAAAGGAAATATCTTCCGTTCAAAACTGGAAAGAAGCTTTCTGAGAAACTGCTCTGTGTTCTGTTAATTCATCTCACAGAGTTACATCTTTCCCTTCAAGAAGCCTTTCGCTAAGGCTGTTCTTGTGGAATTGGCAAAGGGATATTTGGAAGCCCATAGAGGGCTATGGTGAAAAAGGAAATATCTTCCGTTCAAAACTGGAAAGAAGCTTTCTGAGAAACTGCTCTGTGTTCTGTTAATTCATCTCACAGAGTTACATCTTTCCCTTCAAGAAGCCTTTCGCTAAGGCTGTTCTTGTGGAATTGGCAAAGGGATATTTGGAAGCCCATAGAGGGCTATGGTGAAAAAGGAAATATCTTCCGTTCAAAACTGGAGAGAAGCTTTCTGAGAAACTGTTCTATGTTCTGTTAATTCATCTCACAGAGTTACATCTTTCCCTTCAAGAAGCCTTTCGCTAAGGCTGTTCTTGTGGAATTGGCAAAGGGATATTTGGAAGCCCATAGAGGGCTATGGTGAAAAAGGAAATATCTTCCGTTCAAAACTGGAAAGAAGCTTTCTGAGAAACTGCTCTGTGTTCTGTTAATTCATCTCACAGAGTTACATCTTTAACTTCAAGAAGCCTTTCGCTAAGGCTGTTCTTGTGGAATTGGCAAAGGGATATTTGGAAGCCCGTAGAGAGCTATGGTGAAAAAGGAAATATCTTCCGTTCAAAACTGGAAAGAAGCTTTCTGAGAAACTGCTCTGTGTTCTGTTAATTCATCTCACAGAGTTACATCTTTCCCTTCAGGAAGCCTTTCGCTAAGGCTGTTCTTGTGGAATTGGCAAAGGGATATTTGGAACCCCTAGAGGGCTATGGTGAAAAAGGAAATATCTTCCGTTCAAAACTGGAAAGAAGCTTTCTGAGAAACTGCTCTGTGTTCTGTTAATTCATCTCACAGAGTTACATCTTTCCCTTCAAGAAGCCTTTCGCTAAGGCTGTTCTTGTGGAATTGGCAAAGGGATATTTGGAAGCCCATAGAGGGCTATGGTGAAAAAGGAAATATCTTCCGTTCAAAACTGGAAAGAAGCTTTCTGAGAAACTGCTCTGTGTTCTGTTAATTCATCTCACAGAGTTACATCTTTAACTTCAAGAAGCCTTTCGCTAAGGCTGTTCTTGTGGAATTGGCAAAGGGATATTTGGAAGCCCATAGAGGGCTATGGAGAAAAAGGAAATATCTTCCGTTCAAAACTGGAAAGAAGCTTTCTGAGAAACTGTTCTATGTTCTGTTAATTCATCTCACAGAGTTACATCTTTCCCTTCAAGAAGCCTTTCGCTAAGGCTGTTCTTGTGGAATTGGCAAAGGGATATTTGGAAGCCCATAGAGGGCTATGGTGAAAAAGGAAATATCTTTCGTTCAAAACTGGAAAGAAGCTTTCTGAGAAACTGCTCTGTGTTCTGTTAATTCATCTCACAGAGTTACATCTTTCCCTTCAAGAAGCCTTTCGCTAAGCCTGTTCTTGTGGAATTGGCAAAGGGATATTTCGAAGCCCATAGAGGGCTATGGTGAAAAAGGAAATATCTTCCGTTCAAAACTGGAAAGAAGCTTTCTGAGAAACTGCTCTGTGTTCTCTTAATTCATCTCACAGAGTTACATCTTTACCTTCAAGAAGCCTTTCGCTAAGGCTGTTCTTGTGGAATTGGCAAAGGGATATTTGGAAGCCCATAGAGGGCTATGGTGAAAAAGGAAATATCTTCCGTTCAAAACTGGAAAGAAGCTTTCTGAGAAACTGCTCTGTGTTCTGTTAATTCATCTCACAGAGTTACATCTTTCCCTTCAAGAAGTCTTTCGCTAAGGCTGTTCTTGTGGAATTGGCAAAGGGATATTTGGAAGCCCATAGAGGGCTATGGTGAAAAAGGAAATATCTTCCGTTCAAAACTGGAAAGAAGCTTTCTGAGAAACTGCTCTGTGTTCTGTTAATTCATCTCACAGAGTTACATCTTTAACTTCAAGAAGCCTTTCGCTAAGGCTGTTCTTGTGGAACTGGCAAGGGGATATTTGGAAGCCCATAGAGGGCTATGTTGAAAAAGGAAATATCTTCCGTTCAAAACTGGAAAGAAGCTTTCTGAGAAACTGCTCTGTGTTCTGTTAATTCATCTCACAGAGTTACATCTTTCCCTTCAGGAAGCCTTTCGCTAAGGCTGTTCTTGTGGAATTGGCAAAGGGATATTTGGAAGCCCATAGAGGGCTATGGTGAAAAAGGAAATATCTTCCGTTCAAAACTGGAAAGAAGCTTTCTGAGAAACTGCTCTGTGTTCTGTTAATTCATCTCACAGAGTTACATCTTTCCCTTCAAGAAGCCTTTCGCTAAGGCTGTTCTTGTGGAATTGGCAAAGGGATATTTGGAAGCCCATAGAGGGCTATGTTGAAAAAGGAAATATCTTCCGTTCAAAACTGGAAAGAAGCTTTCTGAGAAACTGCTCTGTGTTCTGTTAATTCATCTCAACGAGTTACATCTTTCCCTTCAAGAAGACTTTCGCTTAGGCTGTTCTTGTGGAATTGGCAAAGGGATATTTGGAAGCCCATAGAGGGCTATGTTGAAAAAGGAAATATCTTCCGTTCAAAACTGGAAAGAAGCTTTCTGAGAAACTGCTCTGTGTTCTGTTAATTCATCTCACAGAGTTACATCTTTCCCTTCAAGAAGCCTTTCGCTAAGGCTGTTCTTGTGGAATTGGCAAAGGGATATTTGGAAGCCCATAGAGGGCTATGGAGAAAAAGGAAATATCTTCCGTTCAAAACTGGAAAGAAGCTTTCTGAGAAACTGTTCTATGTTCTGTTAATTCATCTCACAGAGTTACATCTTTCCCTTCAAGAAGCCTTTCGCTTAGGCTGTTCTTGTGGAACTGGCAAAGGGATATTTGGAAGCCCATAGAGGGCTATGGTGAAAAAGGAAATATCTTTCGTTCAAAACTGGAAAGAAGCTTTCTGAGAAACTGCTCTGTGTTCTGTTAATTCATCTCACAGAGTTACATCTTTCCCTTCAAGAAGCCTTTCGCTAAGGCTGTTCTTGTGGAATTGGCAAAGGGATATTTGGAAGCCCATAGAGGGCTATGGTGAAAAAGGAAATATCTTCCGTTCAAAACTGGAAAGAAGCTTTCTGAGAAACTGCTCTGTGTTCTGTTAATTCATCTCACAGAGTTACATCTTTCCCTTCAAGAAGCCTTTCGCTAAGGCTGTTCTTGTGGAATTGGCAAAGGGATATTTGGAAGCCCATAGAGGGCTATGTTGAAAAAGGAAATATCTTCCGTTCAAAACTGGAAAGAAGCTTTCTGAGAAACTGCTCTGTGTTCTGTTAATTCATCTCAACGAGTTACATCTTTCCCTTCAAGAAGACTTTCGCTTAGGCTGTTCTTGTGGAATTGGCAAAGGGATATTTGGAAGCCCATAGAGGGCTATGTTGAAAAAGGAAATATCTTCCGTTCAAAACTGGAAAGAAGCTTTCTGAGAAACTGCTCTGTGTTCTGTTAATTCATCTCACAGAGTTACATCTTTCCCTTCAAGAAGCCTTTCGCTAAGGCTGTTCTTGTGGAATTGGCAAAGGGATATTTGGAAGCCCATAGAGGGCTATGGAGAAAAAGGAAATATCTTCCGTTCAAAACTGGAAAGAAGCTTTCTGAGAAACTGCTCTGTGTTCTGTTAATTCATCTCAACGAGTTACATCTTTCCCTTCAAGAAGACTTTCGCTTAGGCTGTTCTTGTGGAATTGGCAAAGGGATATTTGGAAGCCCATAGAGGGCTATGTTGAAAAAGGAAATATCTTCCGTTCAAAACTGGAAAGAAGCTTTCTGAGAAACTGCTCTGTGTTCTGTTAATTCATCTCACAGAGTTACATCTTTCCCTTCAAGAAGCCTTTCGCTAAGGCTGTTCTTGTGGAATTGGCAAAGGGATATTTGGAAGCCCATAGAGGGCTATGGTGAAAAAGGAAATATCTTCCGTTCAAAACTGGAAAGAAGATTTCTGAGAAACTGCTCTGTGTTCTGTTAATTCATCTCACAGAGTTACATCTTTCCCTTCAAGAAGCCTTTCGCTAAGGCTGTTCTTGTGGAATTGGCAAAGGGATATTTGGAAGCCCATAGAGGGCTATGGTGAAAAAGGAAATATCTTCCGTTCAAAACTGGAAAGAAGCTTTCTGAGAAACTGCTCTGTGTTCTGTTAATTCATCTCACAGAGTTACATCTTTATCTTCAAGAAGCCTTTCGCTAAGGCTGTTCTTGTGGAATTGGCAAAGGGATATTTGGAAGCCCATAGAGGGCTATGGTGAAAAAGGAAATATCTTCCGTTCAAAACTGGAAAGAAGCTTTCTGAGAAACTGCTCTGTGTTCTGTTAATTCATCTCACAGAGTTACATCTTTCCCTTCAAGAACCCTTTCGCTAAGGCTGTTCTTGTGGAATTTGCAAAGGGATATTTGGAAGCCCATAGAGGGCTATGGTGAAAAAGGAAATATCTTCCGTTCAAAACTGGAGAGAAGCTTTCTGAGAAACTGTTCTATGTTCTGTTAATTCATCTCACAGAGTTACATCTTTCCCTTCAAGAAGCCTTTCGCTAAGGCTGTTCTTGTGGAATTGGCAAAGGGATATTTGGAAGCCCATAGAGGGCTATGGTGAAAAAGGAAATATCTTCCGTTCAAAACTGGAAAGAAGCTTTCTGAGAAACTGCTCTGTGTTCTGTTAATTCATCTCACAGAGTTACATCTTTATCTTCAAGAAGCCTTTCGCTAAGGCTGTTCTTGTGGAATTGGCAAAGGGATATTTGGAAGCCCATAGAGGGCTATGGTGAAAAAGGAAATATCTTCCGTTCAAAACTGGAAAGAAACTTTCTGAGAAACTGCTCTGTGTTCTGTTAATTCATCTCACAGAGTTACATCTTTCCCTTCAAGAAGCCTTTCGCTAAGGCTGTTCTTGTGGAATTGGCAAAGGGATATTTGGAAGCCCATAGAGAGCTATGGTGAAAAAGGAAATATCTTCCGTTCAAAACTGGAGAGAAGCTTTCTGAGAAACTGTTCTATGTTCTGTTAATTCATCTCACAGAGTTACATCTTTCCCTTCAAGAAGCCTTTCGCTAAGGCTGTTCTTGTGGAATTGGCAAAGGGATATTTGGAAGCCCATAGAGGGCTATGGTGAAAAAGGAAATATCTTTCGTTCAAAACTGGAAAGAAGCTTTCTGAGAAACTGCTCTGTGTTCTGTTAATTCATCTCACAGTGTTACATCTTTCCCTTCAAGAAGCCTTTCGCTAAGCCTGTTCTTCTGGAATTGGCAAAGGGATTTTTCGAAGCCCATAGAGGGCTATGGTGAAAAAGGAAATATCTTCCGTTCAAAACTGGAAAGAAGCTTTCTGAGAAACTGCTCTGTGTTCTGTTAATTCATCTCACAGAGTTACATCTTTACCTTCAAGAAGCCTTTCGCTAAGGCTGTTCTTGTGGAATTGGCAAAGGGATATTTGGAAGCCCATAGAGGGCTATGGTGAAAAAGGAAATATCTTCCGTTCAAAACTGGAAAGAAGCTTTCTGAGAAACTGCTCTGTGTTCTGTTAATTCATCTCACAGAGTTACATCTTTCCCTTCAAGAAGCCTTTCGCTAAGGCTGTTCTTGTGGAATTGGCAAAGGGATATTTGGAAGCCCATAGAGGGCTATGTTGAAAAAGGAAATATCTTCCGTTCAAAACTGGAAAGAAGCTTTCTGAGAAACTGCTCTGTGTTCTGTTAATTCATCTCACAGAGTTACATCTTTCCCTTCAAGAAGCCTTTCGCTAAGGCTGTTCTTGTGGAATTGGCAAAGGGATATTTGGAAGCCCATAGAGGGCTATGGTGAAAAAGGAAATATCTTCCGTTCAAAACTGGAAAGAAGCTTTCTGAGAAACTGCTCTGTGTTCTGTTAATTCATCTCACAGAGTTACATCTTTCCCTTCAAGAAGCCTTTCACTAAGGCTGTTCTTGTGGAATTGGCAAAGGGATATTTGGAAGCCCATAGAGGGCTATGGTGAAAAAGGAAATATCTTCCGTTCAAAACTGGAAAGAAGCTTTCTGAGAAACTGCTCTGTGTTCTGTTAATTCATCTCACAGAGTTACATCTTTACCTTCAAGAAGCCTTTCGCTAAGGCTGTTCTTGTGGAATTGGCAAAGGGATATTTGGAAGCCCATAGAGGGCTATGGTGAAAAAGGAAATATCTTCCGTTCAAAACTGGAAAGAAGCTTTCTGAGAAACTGCTCTGTGTTCTGTTAATTCATCTCACAGAGTTACATCTTCCCCTTCAAGAAGTCTTTCGCTAAGGCTGTTCTTGTGGAATTGGCAAAGGGATATTTGGAAGCCCATAGAGGGCTATGGTGAAAAAGGAAATATCTTCCGTTCAAAACTGGAAAGAAGCTTTCTGAGAAACTGCTCTGTGTTCTGTTAATTCATCTCACAGAGTTACATCTTTCCCTTCAGGAAGCCTTTCGCTAAGGCTGTTCTTGTGGAATTGGCAAAGGGATATTTGGAAGCCCATAGAGGGCTATGGTGAAAAAGGAAATATCTTCCGTTCAAAACTGGAAAGAAGCTTTCTGAGAAACTGCTCTGTGTTCTGTTAATTCATCTCACAGAGTTACATCTTTACCTTCAAGAAGCCTTTCGCTAAGGCTGTTCTTGTGGAATTGGCAAAGGGATATTTGGAAGCCCATAGAGGGCTATGTTGAAAAAGGAAATATCTTCCGTTCAAAACTGGAAAGAAGCTTTCTGAGAAACTGCTCTGTGTTCTGTTAATTCACCTCAACGAGTTACATCTTTCCCTTCAAGAAGACTTTCGCTTAGGCTGTTCTTGTGGAATTGGCAAAGGGATATTTGGAAGCCCATAGAGGGCTATGGTGAAAAAGGAAATATCTTTCGTTCAAAACTTGAAAGAAGCTTTCTGAGAAACTGCTCTGTGTTCTGTTAATTCATCTCACAGAGTTACATCTTTCCCTTCAAGAAGCCTTTCGCTAAGGCTGTTCTTGTGGAATTGGCAAAGGGATATTTGGAAGCCCATAGAGGGCTATGTTGAAAAAGGAAATATCTTCCGTTCAAAACTGGAAAGAAGCTTTCTGAGAAACTGCTCTGTGTTCTGTTAATTCATCTCAACGAGTTACATCTTTCCCTTCAAGAAGACTTTCGCTTAGGCTGTTCTTGTGGAATTGGCAAAGGGATATTTGGAAGCCCATAGAGGGCTATGGAGAAAAAGGAAATATCTTCCGTTCAAAACTGGAAAGAAGCTTTCTGAGAAACTGCTCTGTGTTCTGTTAATTCATCTCACAGAGTTACATCTTTCCCTTCAAGAAGCCTTTCGCTAAGGCTGTTCTTGTGGAATTGGCAAAGGGATATTTGGAAGCCCATAGAGGGCTATGGAGAAAAAGGAAGTATCTTCCGTTCAAAACTGGAAAGAAGCTTTCTGAGAAACTGTTCTATGTTCTGTTAATTCATCTCACAGAGTTACATCTTTCCCTTCAAGAAGCCTTTCGCTAAGGCTGTTCTTGTGGAATTGGCAAAGGGATATTTGGAAGCCCATAGAGGGCTATGGTGAAAAAGGAAATATCTTTCGTTCAAAACTGGAAAGAAGCTTTCTGAGAAACTGCTCTGTGTTCTGTTAATTCATCTCACAGAGTTACATCTTTCCCTTCAAGAAGCCTTTCGCTAAGGCTGTTCTTGTGTAATTGGCAAAGGGATATTTGGAAGCCCATAGAGGGCTATGGTGAAAAAGGAAATATCTTCCGTTCAAAACTGGAAAAAAGCTTTCTGAGAAACTGCTCTGTGTTCTGTTAATTCATCTCACAGAGTTACATCTTTCCCTTCAAGAAGCCTTTCGCTAAGGCTGTTCTTGTGGAATTGGCAAAGGATATTTGGAAGCCCATAGAGGGCTATGGTGAAAAAGGAAATATCTTCCGTTCAAAACTGGAAAGAAGATTTCTGAGAAACTGCTCTGTGTTCTGTTAATTCATCTCACAGAGTTACATCTTTCCCTTCAAGAAGCCTTTCGCTAAGGCTGTTCTTGTGGAATTGGCAAAGGGATATTTGGAAGCCCATAGAGGGCTATGGTGAAAAAGGAAATATCTTCCGTTCAAAACTGGAAAGAAGGTTTCTGAGAAACTGCTCTGTGTTCTGTTAATTCATCTCACAGAGTTACATCTTTCCCTACAAGAAGCCTTTCGCTTAGGCTGTTCTTGTGGAATTGGCAAAGGGATATTTGGAAGCCCATAGAGGGCTATGGTGAAAAAGGAAATATCTTCCGTTCAAAACTGGAAAGAAGTTTTCTGAGAAACTGCTCTGTGTTCTGTTAATTCATCTCACAGAGTTACATCTTTCCCTACAAGAAGCCTTTCGCTTAGGCTGTTCTTGTGGAATTGGCAAAGGATATTTGGAAGCCCATAGAGGGCTATGGTGAAAAAGGAAATATCTTCCGTTCAAAACTGGAAAGAAGCTTTCTGAGAAACTGCTCTGTGTTCTGTTAATTCATCTCACAGAGTTACATCTTTCCCTTCAAGAAGCCTTTCGCTAAGGCTGTTCTTGTGGAATTGGCAAAGGGATATTTGGAAACCCATAGAGGGCTATGGTGAAAAAGGAAATATCTTCCGTTCAAAACTGGAAAGAAGCTTTCTGAGAAACTGCTCTGTGTTCTGTTAATTCATCTCACAGAGTTGCATCTTTCCTTTCAAGAAGCCTTTCGCTAACGCTGTTCTTGTGGAATTGGCAAAGGGATATTTGGAAGCCCATAGAGGGCTATGGTGAAAAAGGAAATATCTTCCGTTCAAAACTGGAAAGAAGCTTTCTGAGAAACTGCTCTGTGTTCTGTTAATTCATCTCACAGAGTTACATCTTTCCCTTCAAGAAGCCTTTCGCTAAGGCTGTTCTTGTGGAATTGGCAAAGGGATATTTGGAAGCCCATAGAGGGCTATGTTGAAAAAGGAAATATCTTCCGTTCAAAACTGGAAAGAAGGTTTCTGAGAAACTGCTCTGTGTTCTGTTAATTCATCTCACAGAGTTACATCTTTCCCTTCAAGAAGCCTTTCGCTAAGGCTGTTCTTGTGGAATTGGCAAAGGGATATTTGGAAGCCCATAGAGGGCTATGGTGAAAAAGGAAATATCTTTCGTTCAAAACTGGAAAGAAGCTTTCTGAGAAACTGCTCTGTGTTCTGTTAATTCATCTCACAGAGTTACATCTTTCCCTTCAAGAAGCCTTTCGCTAAGCCTGTTCTTGTGGAATTGGCAAAGGGATATTTCGAAGCCCATAGAGGGCTATGGTGAAAAAGGAAATATCTTCCGTTCAAAACTGGAAAGAAGCTTTCTGAGAAACTGCTCTGTGTTCTCTTAATTCATCTCACAGAGTTACATCTTTACCTTCAAGAAGCCTTTCGCTAAGGCTGTTCTTGTGGAATTGGCAAAGGGATATTTGGAAGCCCATAGAGGGCTATGGTGAAAAAGGAAATATCTTCCGTTCAAAACTGGAAAGAAGCTTTCTGAGAAACTGCTCTGTGTTCTGTTAATTCATCTCACAGAGTTACATCTTTATCTTGAAGAAGCCTTTCGCTAAGGCTGTTCTTGTGGAATTGGCAAAGGGATATTTGGAAGCCCATAGAGGGCTATGGTGAAAAAGGAAATATCTTCCGTTCAAAACTGGAGAGAAGCTTTCTGAGAAACTGTTCTATGTTCTGTTAATTCATCTCACAGAGTTACATCTTTCCCTTCAAGAAGCCTTTCGCTAAGGCTGTTCTTGTGGAATTGGCAAAGGGATATTTGGAAGCCCATACAGGGCTATGGTGAAAAAGGAAATATCTTTCGTTCAAAACTGGAAAGAAGCTTTCTGAGAAACTGCTCTGTGTTCTGTTAATTCATCTCACAGTGTTACATCTTTCCCTTCAAGAAGCCTTTCGCTAAGGCTGTTCTTGTGGAATTGGCAAAGGGATATTTCGAAGCCCATAGAGGGCTATGGTGAAAAAGGAAATATCTTCCGTTCAAAACTGGAAAGAAGCTTTCTGAGAAACTGCTCTGTGTTCTGTTAATTCATCTCACAGAGTTACATCTTTCCCTTCAAGAAGTCTTTCGCTAAGGCTGTTCTTGTGGAATTGGCAAAGGGATATTTGGAAGCCCATAGAGGGCTATGGTGAAAAAGGAAATATCTTCCGTTCAAAACTGGAAAGAAGCTTTCTGAGAAACTGCTCTGTGTTCTGTTAATTCATCTCACAGAGTTACATCTTTAACTTCAAGAAGCCTTTCGCTAAGGCTGTTCTTGTGGAACTGGCAAAGGGATATTTGGAAGCCCATAGAGGGCTATGTTGAAAAAGGAAATATCTTCCGTTCAAAACTGGAAAGAAGCTTTCTGAGAAACTGCTCTGTGTTCTGTTAATTCATCTCACAGAGTTACATCTTTCCCTTCAGGAAGCCTTTCGCTAAGTCTGTTCTTGTGGAATTGGCAAAGGGATATTTGGAAGCCCATAGAGGGCTATGGTGAAAAAGGAAATATCTTCCGTTCAAAACTGGAAAGAAGCTTTCTGAGAAACTGCTCTGTGTTCTGTTAATTCATCTCACAGAGTTACATCTTTCCCTTCAAGAAGCCTTTCGCTAAGGCTGTTCTTGTGGAATTGGCAAAGGGATATTTGGAAGCCCATAGAGGGCTATGTTGAAAAAGGAAATATCTTCCGTTCAAAACTGGAAAGAAGCTTTCTGAGAAACTGCTCTGTGTTCTGTTAATTCATCTCAACGAGTTACATCTTTCCCTTCAAGAAGACTTTCGCTTAGGCTGTTCTTGTGGAATTGGCAAAGGGATATTTGGAAGCCCATAGAGGGCTATGTTGAAAAAGGAAATATCTTCCGTTCAAAACTGGAAAGAAGCTTTCTGAGAAACTGCTCTGTGTTCTGTTAATTCATCTCACAGAGTTACATCTTTCCCTTCAAGAAGCCTTTCGCTAAGGCTGTTCTTGTGGAATTGGCAAAGGGATATTTGGAAGCCCATAGAGGGCTATGGAGAAAAAGGAAATATCTTCCGTTCAAAACTGGAAAGAAGCTTTCTGAGAAACTGTTCTATGTTCTGTTAATTCATCTCACAGAGTTACATCTTTCCCTTCAAGAAGCCTTTCTCTAAGGCTGTTCTTGTGGAATTGGCAAAGGGATATTTGGAAGCCCATAGAGGGCTATGGTGAAAAAGGAAATATCTTCCGTTCAAAACTGGAAAGAAGCTTTCTGAGAAACTGCTCTGTGTTCTGTTAATTCATCTCACAGAGTTACATCTTTCCCTTCAAGAAGCCTTTCGCTAAGGCTGTTCTTGTGGAATTGGCAAAGAGATATTTGGAAGCCCATAGAGGGCTATGTTGAAAAAGGAAATAACTTCCGTTCAAAACTGGAAAGAAGCTTTCTGAGAAACTGCTCTGTGTTCTGTTAATTCATCTCACAGAGTTACATCTTTCCCTTCAAGAAGCCTTTCGCTAAGGCTGTTCTTGTGGAATTGGCAAAGGGATATTTGGAAGCCCATAGAGGGCTATGGTGAAAAAGGAAATATCTTTCGTTCAAAACTGGAAAGAAGCTTTCTGAGAAACTGCTCTGTGTTCTGTTAATTCATCTCACAGAGTTACATCTTTCCCTTCAAGAAGCCTTTCGCTAAGCCTGTTCTTGTGGAATAGGCAAAGGGATATTTCGAAGCCCATAGAGGGCTATGGTGAAAAAGGAAATATCTTCCGTTCAAAACTGGAAAGAATCTTTCTGAGAAACTGCTCTGTGTTCTCTTAATTCATCTCACAGAGTTACATCTTTACCTTCAAGAAGCCTTTCGCTAAGGCTGTTCTTGTGGAATTGGCAAAGGGATATTTGGAAGCCCATAGAGGGCTATGGTGAAAAAGGAAATATCTTCCGTTCAAAACTGGAAAGAAGCTTTCTGAGAAACTGCTCTGTGTTCTGTTAATTCATCTCACAGAGTTACATCTTTCCCTTCAAGAAGTCTTTCGCTAAGGCTGTTCTTGTGGAATTGGCAAAGGGATATTTGGAAGCCCATAGAGGGCTATGGTGAAAAAGGAAATATCTTCCGTTCAAAACTGGAAAGAAGCTTTCTGAGAAACTGCTCTGTGTTCTGTTAATTCATCTCACAGAGTTACATCTTTAACTTCAAGAAGCCTTTCGCTAAGGCTGTTCTTGTGGAACTGGCAAAGGGATATTTGGAAGCCCATAGAGGGCTATGTTGAAAAAGGAAATATCTTCCGTTCAAAACTGGAAAGAAGCTTTCTGAGAAACTGCTCTGTGTTCTGTTAATTCATCTCACAGAGTTACATCTTTCCCTTCAGGAAGCCTTTCGCTAAGGCTGTTCTTGTGGAATTGGCAAAGGGATATTTGGAAGCCCATAGAGGGCTATGGTGAAAAAGGAAATATCTTCCGTTCAAAACTGGAAAGAAGCTTTCTGAGAAACTGCTCTGTGTTCTGTTAATTCATCTCACAGAGTTACATCTTTCCCTTCAAGAAGCCTTTCGCTAAGGCTGTTCTTGTGGAATTGGCAAAGGGATATTTGGAAGCCCATAGAGGGCTATGTTGAAAAAGGAAATATCTTCCGTTCAAAACTGGAAAGAAGCTTTCTGAGAAACTGCTCTGTGTTCTGTTAATTTATCTCAACGAGTTACATCTTTCCCTTCAAGAAGACTTTCGCTTAGGCTGTTCTTGTGGAATTGGCAAAGGGATATTTGGAAGCCCATAGAGGGCTATGTTGAAAAAGGAAATATCTTCCGTTCAAAACTGGAAAGAAGCTTTCTGAGAAACTGCTCTGTGTTCTGTTAATTCATCTCACAGAGTTACATCTTTCCCTTCAAGAAGCCTTTCGCTAAGGCTGTTCTTGTGGAATTGGCAAAGGGATATTTGGAAGCCCATAGAGGGCTATGTTGAAAAAGGAAATATCTTCCGTTCAAAACTGGAAAGAAGCTTTCTGAGAAACTGCTCTGTGTTCTGTTAATTCATCTCAACGAGTTACATCTTTCCCTTCAAGAAGACTTTCGCTTAGGCTGTTCTTGTGGAATTGGCAAAGGGATATTTGGAAGCCCATAGAGGGCTATGGAGAAAAAGGAAATATCTTCCGTTCAAAACTGGAAAGAAGCTTTCTGAGAAACTGCTCTGTGTTCTGTTAATTCATCTCACAGAGTTACATCTTTCCCTTCAAGAAGCCTTTCGCTAAGGCTGTTCTTGTGGAATTGGCAAAGGGATATTTGGAAGCCCATAGAGGGCTATGGAGAAAAAGGAAGTATCTTCCGTTCAAAACTGGAAAGAAGCTTTCTGAGAAACTGTTCTATGTTCTGTTAATTCATCTCACAGAGTTACATCTTTCCCTTCAAGAAGCCTTTCGCTAAGGCTGTTCTTGTGGAATTGGCAAAGGGATATTTGGAAGCCCATAGAGGGCTATGGTGAAAAAGGAAATATCTTTCGTTCAAAACTGGAAAGAAGCTTTCTGAGAAACTGCTCTGTGTTCTGTTAATTCATCTCACAGAGTTACATCTTTCCCTTCAAGAAGCCTTTCGCTAAGGCTGTTCTTGTGTAATTGGCAAAGGGATATTTGGAAGCCCATAGAGGGCTATGGTGAAAAAGGAAATATCTTCCGTTCAAAACTGGAAAAAAGCTTTCTGAGAAACCGCTCTGTGTTCTGTTAATTCATCTCACAGAGTTACATCTTTCCCTTCAAGAAGCCTTTCGCTAAGGCTGTTCTTGTGGAATTGGCAAAGGATATTTGGAAGCCCATAGAGGGCTATGGTGAAAAAGGAAATATCTTCCGTTCAAAACTGGAAAGAAGATTTCTGAGAAACTGCTCTGTGTTCTGTTAATTCATCTCACAGAGTTACATCTTTCCCTTCAAGAAGCCTTTCGCTAAGGCTGTTCTTGTTGAATTGGCAAAGGGATATTTGGAAGCCCATAGAGGGCTATGGTGAAAAAGGAAATATCTTCCGTTCAAAACTGGAAAGAAGTTTTCTGAGAAACTGCTCTGTGTTCTGTTAATTCATCTCACAGAGTTACATCTTTCCCTACAAGAAGCCTTTCGCTTAGGCTGTTCTTGTGGAATTGGCAAAGGGATATTTGGAAGCCCATAGAGGGCTATGGTGAAAAAGGAAATATCTTCCGTTCAAAACTGGAAAGAAGTTTTCTGAGAAACTGCTCTGTGTTCTGTTAATTCATCTCACAGAGTTACATCTTTCCCTACAAGAAGCCTTTCGCTTAGGCTGTTCTTGTGGAATTGGCAAAGGATATTTGGAAGCCCATAGAGGGCTATGGTGAAAAAGGAAATATCTTCCGTTCAAAACTGGAAAGAAGCTTTCTGAGAAACTGCTCTGTGTTCTGTTAATTCATCTCACAGAGTTACATCTTTATCTTGAAGAATCCTTTCGCTAAGGCTGTTCTTGTGGAATTGGCAAAGGGATATTTGGAAGCCCATAGAGGGCTATGGTGAAAAAGGAAATATCTTCCGTTCAAAACTGGAGAGAAGCTTTCTGAGAAACTGTTCTATGTTCTGTTAATTCATCTCACAGAGTTACATCTTTCCCTTCAAGAAGCCTTTCGCTAAGGCTGTTCTTGTGGAATTGGCAAAGGGATATTTGGAAGCCCCTAGAGGGCTATGGTGAAAAAGGAAATATCTTTCGTTCAAAACTGGAAAGAAGCTTTCTGAGAAACTGCTCTGTGTTCTGTTAATTCATCTCACAGTGTTACATCTTTCCCTTCAAGAAGCCTTTCGCTAAGGCTGTTCTTGTGGAATTGGCAAAGGGATATTTCGAAGCCCATAGAGGGCTATGGTGAAAAAGGAAATATCTTCCGTTCAAAACTGGAAAGAAGCTTTCTGAGAAACTGCTCTGTGTTCTGTTAATTCATCTCACAGAGTTACATCTTTCCCTTCAAGAAGTCTTTCGCTAAGGCTGTTCTTGTGGAATTGGCAAAGGGATATTTGGAAGCCCATAGAGGGCTATGGTGAAAAAGGAAATATCTTCCGTTCAAAACTGGAAAGAAGCTTTCTGAGAAACTGCTCTGTGTTCTGTTAATTCATCTCACAGAGTTACATCTTTAACTTCAAGAAGCCTTTCGCTAAGGCTGTTCTTGTGGAACTGGCAAAGGGATATTTGGAAGCCCATAGAGGGCTATGTTGAAAAAGGAAATATCTTCCGTTCAAAACTGGAAAGAAGCTTTCTGAGAAACTGCTCTGTGTTCTGTTAATTCATCTCACAGAGTTACATCTTTCCCTTCAGGAAGCCTTTCGCTAAGGCTGTTCTTGTGGAATTGGCAAAGGGATATTTGGAAGCCCATAGAGGGCTATGGTGAAAAAGGAAATATCTTCCGTTCAAAACTGGAAAGAAGCTTTCTGAGAAACTGCTCTGTGTTCTGTTAATTCATCTCACAGAGTTACATCTTTCCCTTCAAGAAGCCTTTCGCTAAGGCTGTTCTTGTGGAATTGGCAAAGGGATATTTGGAAGCCCATAGAGGGCTATGTTGAAAAAGGAAATATCTTCCGTTCAAAACTGGAAAGAAGCTTTCTGAGAAACTGCTCTGTGTTCTGTTAATTCATCTCAACGAGTTACATCTTTCCCTTCAAGAAGACTTTCGCTTAGGCTGTTCTTGTGGAATTGGCAAAGGGATATTTGGAAGCCCATAGAGGGCTATGTTGAAAAAGGAAATATCTTCCGTTCAAAACTGGAAAGAAGCTTTCTGAGAAACTGCTCTGTGTTCTGTTAATTCATCTCACAGAGTTACATCTTTCCCTTCAAGAAGCCTTTCGCTAAGGCTGTTCTTGTGGAATTGGCAAAGGGATATTTGGAAGCCCATAGAGGGCTATGGAGAAAAAGGAAATATCTTCCGTTCAAAACTGGAAAGAAGCTTTCTGAGAAACTGTTCTATGTTCTGTTAATTCATCTCACAGAGTTACATCTTTCCCTTCAAGAAGCCTTTCTCTAAGGCTGTTCTTGTGGAATTGGCAAAGGGATATTTGGAAGCCCATAGAGGGCTATGGTGAAAAAGGAAATATCTTCCGTTCAAAACTGGAAAGAAGCTTTCTGAGAAACTGCTCTGTGTTCTGTTAATTCATCTCACAGAGTTACATCTTTCCCTTCAAGAAGCCTTTCGCTAAGGCTGTTCTTGTGGAATTGGCAAAGAGATATTTGGAAGCCCATAGAGGGCTATGTTGAAAAAGGAAATAACTTCCGTTCAAAACTGGAAAGAAGCTTTCTGAGAAACTGCTCTGTGTTCTGTTAATTCATCTCACAGAGTTACATCTTTCCCTTCAAGAAGCCTTTCGCTAAGGCTGTTCTTGTGGAATTGGCAAAGGGATATTTGGAAGCCCATAGAGGGCTATGGTGAAAAAGGAAATATCTTTCGTTCAAAACTGGAAAGAAGCTTTCTGAGAAACTGCTCTGTGTTCTGTTAATTCATCTCACAGAGTTACATCTTTCCCTTCAAGAAGCCTTTCGCTAAGCCTGTTCTTGTGGAATAGGCAAAGGGATATTTCGAAGCCCATAGAGGGCTATGGTGAAAAAGGAAATATCTTCCGTTCAAAACTGGAAAGAATCTTTCTGAGAAACTGCTCTGTGTTCTCTTAATTCATCTCACAGAGTTACATCTTTACCTTCAAGAAGCCTTTCGCTAAGGCTGTTCTTGTGGAATTGGCAAAGGGATATTTGGAAGCCCATAGAGGGCTATGGTGAAAAAGGAAATATCTTCCGTTCAAAACTGGAAAGAAGCTTTCTGAGAAACTGCTCTGTGTTCTGTTAATTCATCTCACAGAGTTACATCTTTCCCTTCAAGAAGTCTTTCGCTAAGGCTGTTCTTGTGGAATTGGCAAAGGGATATTTGGAAGCCCATAGAGGGCTATGGTGAAAAAGGAAATATCTTCCGTTCAAAACTGGAAAGAAGCTTTCTGAGAAACTGCTCTGTGTTCTGTTAATTCATCTCACAGAGTTACATCTTTAACTTCAAGAAGCCTTTCGCTAAGGCTGTTCTTGTGGAACTGCCAAAGGGATATTTGGAAGCCCATAGAGGGCTATGTTGAAAAAGGAAATATCTTCCGTTCAAAACTGGAAAGAAGCTTTCTGAGAAACTGCTCTGTGTTCTGTTAATTCATCTCACAGAGTTACATCTTTCCCTTCAGGAAGCCTTTCGCTAAGGCTGTTCTTGTGGAATTGGCAAAGGGATATTTGGAAGCCCATAGAGGGCTATGGTGAAAAAGGAAATATCTTCCGTTCAAAACTGGAAAGAAGCTTTCTGAGAAACTGCTCTGTGTTCTGTTAATTCATCTCACAGAGTTACATCTTTCCCTTCAAGAAGCCTTTCGCTAAGGCTGTTCTTGTGGAATTGGCAAAGGGATATTTGGAAGCCCATAGAGGGCTATGTTGAAAAAGGAAATATCTTCCGTTCAAAACTGGAAAGAAGCTTTCTGAGAAACTGCTCTGTGTTCTGTTAATTCATCTCAACGAGTTACATCTTTCCCTTCAAGAAGACTTTCGCTTAGGCTGTTCTTGTGGAATTGGCAAAGGGATATTTGGAAGCCCATAGAGGGCTATGTTGAAAAAGGAAATATCTTCCGTTCAAAACTGGAAAGAAGCTTTCTGAGAAACTGCTCTGTGTTCTGTTAATTCATCTCACAGAGTTACATCTTTCCCTTCAAGAAGCCTTTCGCTAAGGCTGTTCTTGTGGAATTGGCAAAGGGATATTTGGAAGCCCATAGAGGGCTATGGAGAAAAAGGAAATATCTTCCGTTCAAAACTGGAAAGAAGCTTTCTGAGAAACTGTTCTATGTTCTGTTAATTCATCTCACAGAGTTACATCTTTCCCTTCAAGAAGCCTTTCGCTTAGGCTGTTCTTGTGGAATTGGCAAAGGGATATTTGGAAGCCCATAGAGGGCTATGGTGAAAAAGGAAATATCTTTCGTTCAAAACTTGAAAGAAGCTTTCTGAGAAACTGCTCTGTGTTCTGTTAATTCATCTCACAGAGTTACATCTTTCCCTTCAAGAAGCCTTTCGCTAAGGCTGTTCTTGTGGAATTGGCAAAGGGATATTTGGAAGCCCATAGAGGGCTATGGTGAAAAAGGAAATATCTTCCGTTCAAAACTGGAAAGAAGCTTTCTGAGAAACTGCTCTGTGTTCTGTTAATTCATCTCACAGAGTTACATCTTTCCCTTCAAGAAGCCTTTCGCTAAGGCTGTTCTTGTGGAATTGGCAAAGGGATATTTGGAAGCCCATAGAGGGCTATGTTGAAAAAGGAAATATCTTCCGTTCAAAACTGGAAAGAAGCTTTCTGAGAAACTGCTCTGTGTTCTGTTAATTCATCTCAACGAGTTACATCTTTCCCTTCAAGAAGACTTTCGCTTAGGCTGTTCTTGTGGAATTGGCAAAGGGATATTTGGAAGCCCATAGAGGGCTATGTTGAAAAAGGAAATATCTTCCGTTCAAAACTGGAAAGAAGCTTTCTGAGAAACTGCTCTGTGTTCTGTTAATTCATCTCACAGAGTTACATCTTTCCCTTCAAGAAGCCTTTCGCTAAGGCTGTTCTTGTGGAATTGGCAAAGGGATATTTGGAAGCCCATAGAGGGCTATGGTGAAAAAGGAAATATCTTTCGTTCAAAACTGGAAAGAAGCTTTCTGAGAAACTGCTCTGTGTTCTGTTAATTCATCTCACAGAGTTACATCTTTCCCTTCAAGAAGCCTTTCGCTAAGGCTGTTCTTGTGGAATTGGCAAAGGGATATTTGGAAGCCCATAGAGGGCTATGGTGAAAAAGGAAATATCTTCCGTTCAAAACTGGAAAAAAGCTTTCTGAGAAACTGCTCTGTGTTCTGTTAATTCATCTCACAGAGTTACATCTTTCCCTTCAAGAAGCCTTTCGCTAAGGCTGTTCTTGTGGAATTGGCAAAGGGATATTTGGAAGCCCATAGAGGACTATGTTGAAAAAGGAAATATCTTCCGTTCAAAACTGGAAAGAAGCTTTCTGAGAAACTGCTCTGTGTTCTGTTAATTCATCTCACAGAGTTACATCTTTCCCTTCAAGAAGCCTTTCGCTAAGGCTGTTCTTGTGGAATTGGCAAAGGGATATTTGGAAGCCCATAGAGGGCTATGGTGAAAAAGGAAATATCTTCCGTTCAAAACTGGAAAGAAGTTTTCTGAGAAACTGCTCTGTGTTCTTTTAATTCATCTCACAGAGTTACATCTTTCCCTACAAGAAGCCTTTCGCTTAGGCTGTTCTTGTGGAATTGGCAAAGGGATATTTGGAAGCCCATAGAGGGCTATGGTGAAAAAGGAAATATCTTCCGTTCAAAACTGGAAAGAAGTTTTCTGAGAAACTGCTCTGTGTTCTGTTAATTCATCTCACAGAGTTACATCTTTCCCTACAAGAAGCCTTTCGCTTAGGCTGTTCTTGTGGAATTGGCAAAGGGATATTTGGAAGCCCATAGAGGGCTATGGTGAAAAAGGAAATATCTTCCGTTCAAAACTGGAAAGAAGCTTTCTGAGAAACTGCTCTGTGTTCTGTTAATTCATCTCACAGAGTTACATCTTTCCCTTCAAGAAGCCTTTCGCTAAGGCTGTTCTTGTGGAATTGGCAAAGGGATATTTGGAAGCCCATAGAGGGCTATGGTGAAAAAGGAAATATCTTCCGTTCAAAACTGGAAAGAAGCTTTCTGAGAAACTGCTCTGTGTTCTGTTAATTCATCTCACAGAGTTGCATCTTTCCTTTCAAGAAGTCTTTCGCTAACGCTGTTCTTGTGGAATTGGCAAAGGGATATTTGGAAGCCCATAGAGGGCTATGGTGAAAAAGGAAATATCTTCCGTTCAAAACTGGAAAGAAGCTTTCTGAGAAACTGCTCTGTGTTCTGTTAATTCATCTCACAGAGTTACATCTTTCCCTTCAAGAAGCCTTTCGCTAAGGCTGTTCTTGTGGAATTGGCAAAGGGATATTTGGAAGCCCATAGAGGGCTATGTTGAAAAAGGAAATATCTTCCGTTCAAAACTGGAAAGAAGCTTTCTGAGAAACTGCTCTGTGTTCTGTTAATTCATCTCACAGAGTTACATCTTTCCCTTCAAGAAGCCTTTCGCTAAGGCTGTTCTTGTGGAATTGGCAAAGGGATATTTGGAAGCCCATAGAGGGCTATGGTGAAAAAGGAAATATCTTTCGTTCAAAACTGGAAAGAAGCTTTCTGAGAAACTGCTCTGTGTTCTGTTAATTCATCTCACAGAGTTACATCTTTCCCTTCAAGAAGCCTTTCGCTAAGCCTGTTCTTGTGGAATTGGCAAAGGGATATTTCGAAGCCCATAGAGGGCTATGGTGAAAAAGGAAATATCTTCCGTTCAAAACTGGAAAGAAGCTTTCTGAGAAACTGCTCTGTGTTCTCTTAATTCATCTCACAGAGTTACATCTTTACCTTCAAGAAGCCTTTCGCTAAGGCTGTTCTTGTGGAATTGGCAAAGGGATATTTGGAAGCCCATAGAGGGCTATGGTGAAAAAGGAAATATCTTCCGTTCAAAACTGGAAAGAAGCTTTCTGAGAAACTGCTCTGTGTTCTGTTAATTCATCTCACAGAGTTACATCTTTCCCTTCAAGAAGCCTTTCGCTAAGGCTGTTCTTGTGGAATTGGCAAAGGGATATTTGGAAGCCCATAGAGGGCTATGGTGAAAAAGGAAATATCTTCCGTTCAAAACTGGAGAGAAGCTTTCTGAGAAACTGTTCTATGTTCTGTTAATTCATCTCACAGAGTTACATCTTTCCCTTCAAGAAGCCTTTCGCTAAGGCTGTTCTTGTGGAATTGGCAAAGGGATATTTGGAAGCCCATAGAGGGCTATGGTGAAAAAGGAAATATCTTTCGTTCAAAACTGGAAAGAAGCTTTCTGAGAAACTGCTCTGTGTTCTGTTAATTCATCTCACAGAGTTACATCTTTCCCTTCAAGAAGCCTTTCGCTAAGCCTGTTCTTGTGGAATTGGCAAAGGGATATTTCGAAGCCCATAGAGGGCTATGGTGAAAAAGGAAATATCTTCCTTTTAAAACTGGAAAGAAGCTTTCTGAGAAACTGCTCTGTGTTCTCTTAATTCATCTCACAGAGTTACATCTTTACCTTCAAGAAGCCTTTCGCTAAGGCTGTTCTTGTGGAATTGGCAAAGGGATATTTGGAAGCCCCTAGAGGGCTATGGTGAAAAAGGAAATATCTTCCGTTCAAAACTGGAAAGAAGCTTTCTGAGAAACTGCTCTGTGTTCTGTTAATTCATCTCACAGAGTTACATCTTTATCTTCAAGAAGCCTTTCGCTAAGGCTGTTCTTGTGGAATTGGCAAAGGGATATTTGGAAGCCCATAGAGGGCTATGGTGAAAAAGGAAATATCTTCCGTTCAAAACTGGAAAGAAGCTTTCTGAGAAACTGCTCTGTGTTCTGTTAATTCATCTCACAGAGTTACATCTTTCCCTTCAAGAAGCCTTTCGCTAAGGCTGTTCTTGTGGAATTGGCAAAGGGATATTTGGAAGCCCATAGAGGGCTATGGTGAAAAAGGAAATATCTTCCGTTCAAAACTGGAGAGAAGCTTTCTGAGAAACTGTTCTATGTTCTGTTAATTCATCTCACAGAGTTACATCTTTCCCTTCAAGAAGCCTTTCGCTAAGGCTGTTCTTGTGGAATTGGCAAAGGGATATTTGGAAGCCCATAGAGGGCTATGGTGAAAAAGGAAATATCTTTCGTTCAAAACTGGAAAGAAGCTTTCTGAGAAACTGCTCTGTGTTCTGTTAATTCATCTCACAGTGTTACATCTTTCCCGTCAAGAAGCCTTTCGCTAAGGCTGTTCTTGTGGAATTGGCAAAGGGATATTTCGAAGCCCATAGAGGGCTATGGTGAAAAAGGAAATATCTTCCGTTCAAAACTGGAAAGAAGCTTTCTGAGAAACTGCTCTGTGTTCTGTTAATTCATCTCACAGAGTTACATCTTTACCTTCAAGAAGCCTTTCGCTAAGGCTGTTCTTGTGGAATTGGCAAAGGGATATTTGGAAGCCCATAGAGGGCTATGGTGAAAAAGGAAATATCTTCCGTTCAAAACTGGAAAGAAGCTTTCTGAGAAACTGCTCTGTGTTCTGTTAATTCATCTCACAGAGTTACATCTTTCCCTTCAAGAAGCCTTTCGCTAAGGCTGTTCTTGTGGAATTGGCAAAGGGATATTTGGAAGCCCATAGAGGGCTATGTTGAAAAAGGAAATATCTTCCGTTCAAAACTGGAAAGAAGCTTTCTGAGAAACTGCTCTGTGTTCTGTTAATTCATCTCACAGAGTTACATCTTTCCCTTCAAGAAGCCTTTCGCTAAGGCTGTTCTTGTGGAATTGGCAAAGGGATATTTGGAAGCCCATAGAGGGCTATGGTGAAAAAGGAAATATCTTTCGTTCAAAACTGGAAAGAAGCTTTCTGAGAAACTGCTCTGTGTTCTGTTAATTCATCTCACAGAGTTACATCTTTCCCTTCAAGAATCCTTTCGCTAAGCCTTTTCTTGTGGAATTGGCAAAGGGATATTTCGAAGCCCATAGAGGGCTATGGTGAAAAAGGAAATATCTTCCGTTCAAAACTGGAAAGAAGCTTTCTGAGAAACTGCTCTGTGTTCTCTTAATTCATCTCACAGAGTTACATCTTTACCTTTAAGAAGCCTTTCGCTAAGGCTGTTCTTGTGGAATTGGCAAAGGGATATTTGGAAGCCCATAGAGGGCTATGGTGAAAAAGGAAATATCTTCCGTTCAAAACTGGATAGAAGCTTTCTGAGAAACTGCTCTGTGTTCTGTTAATTCATCTCACAGAGTTACATCTTTCCCTTCAAGAAGTCTTTCGCTAAGGCTGTTCTTGTGGA
Source organism: Chlorocebus sabaeus (assembly GCF_047675955.1). Classification (NCBI taxonomy): domain Eukaryota; kingdom Metazoa; phylum Chordata; class Mammalia; order Primates; family Cercopithecidae; genus Chlorocebus; species Chlorocebus sabaeus. The sequence goes on from NW_027327637.1 coordinate 423,286, forward strand.
ATTGGCAAAGGGATATTTGGAAGCCCATAGAGGGCTATGGTGAAAAAGGAAATATCTTCCGTTCAAAACTGGAAAGAAGCTTTCTGAGAAACTGCTCTGTGTTCTGTTAATTCATCTCACAGAGTTACATCTTTAACTTCAAGAAGCCTTTCGCTAAGGCTGTTCTTGTGGAACTGGCAAAGGGATATTTGGAAGCCCATAGAGGGCTATGTTGAAAAAGGAAATATCTTCCGTTCAAAACTGGAAAGAAGCTTTCTGAGAAACTGCTCTGTGTTCTGTTAATTCATCTCACAGAGTTACATCTTTCCCTTCAGGAAGCCTTTCGCTAAGGCTGTTCCTGTGGAATTGGCAAAGGGATATTTGGAAGCCCATAGAGGGCTATGGTGAAAAAGGAAATATCTTCCGTTCAAAACTGGAAAGAAGCTTTCTGAGAAACTGCTCTGTGTTCTGTTAATTCATCTCACAGAGTTACATCTTTCCCTTCAAGAAGCCTTTCGCTAAGGCTGTTCTTGTGGAATTGGCAAAGGGATATTTGGAAGCCCATAGAGGGCTATGTTGAAAAAGGAAATATCTTCCGTTCAAAACTGGAAAGAAGCTTTCTGAGAAACTGCTCTGTGTTCTGTTAATTCATCTCAACGAGTTACATCTTTCCCTTCAAGAAGACTTTCGCTTAGGCTGTTCTTGTGGAATTGGCAAAGGGATATTTGGAAGCCCATAGAGGGCTATGTTGAAAAAGGAAATATCTTCCGTTCAAAACTGGAAAGAAGCTTTCTGAGAAACTGCTCTGTGTTCTGTTAATTCATCTCACAGAGTTACATCTTTAACTTCAAGAAGCCTTTCGCTAAGGCTGTTCTTGTGGAATTGGCAAAGGGATATTTGGAAGCCCATAGAGGGCTATGGAGAAAAAGGAAATATCTTCCGTTCAAAACTGGAAAGAAGCTTTCTGAGAAACTGTTCTATGTTCTGTTAATTCATCTCACAGAGTTACATCTTTCCCTTCAAGAAGCCTTTCTCTAAGGCTGTTCTTGTGGAATTGGCAAAGGGATATTTGGAAGCCCATAGAGGGCTATGGTGAAAAAGGAAATATCTTCCGTTCAAAACTGGAAAGAAGCTTTCTGAGAAACTGCTCTGTGTTCTGTTAATTCATCTCACAGAGTTACATCTTTCCCTTCAAGAAGCCTTTCGCTAAGGCTGTTCTTGTGGAATTGGCAAAGAGATATTTGGAAGCCCATAGAGGGCTATGTTGAAAAAGGAAATATCTTCCGTTCAAAACTGGAAAGAAGCTTTCTGAGAAACTGCTCTGTGTTCTGTTAATTCATCTCACAGAGTTACATCTTTCCCTTCAAGAAGCCTTTCGCTAAGGCTGTTCTTGTGGAATTGGCAAAGGGATATTTGGAAGCCCATAGAGGGCTATGGTGAAAAAGGAAATATCTTTCGTTCAAAACTGGAAAGAAGCTTTCTGAGAAACTGCTCTGTGTTCTGTTAATTCATCTCACAGAGTTACATCTTTCCCTTCAAGAAGCCTTTCGCTAAGACTGTTCTTGTGGAATTGGCAAAGGGATATTTCGAAGCCCATAGAGGGCTATGGTGAAAAAGGAAATATCTTCCGTTCAAAACTGGAAAGAAGCTTTCTGAGAAACTGCTCTGTGTTCTCTTAATTCATCTCACAGAGTTACATCTTTACCTTCAAGAAGCCTTTCGCTAAGGCTGTTCTTGTGGAATTGGCAAAGGGATATTTGGAAGCCCATAGAGGGCTATGGTGAAAAAGGAAATATCTTCCGTTCAAAACTGGAAAGAAGCTTTCTGAGAAACTGCTCTGTGTTCTGTTAATTCATCTCACAGAGTTACATCTTTCCCTTCAAGAAGTCTTGCGCTAAGGCTGTTCTTGTGGAATTGGCAAAGGGATATTTGGAAGCCCATAGAGGGCTATGGTGAAAAATTAAATATCTTCCGTTCAAAACTGGAAAGAAGCTTTCTGAGAAACTGCTCTGTGTTCTGTTAATTCATCTCACAGAGTTACATCTTTAACTTCAAGAAGCCTTTCGCTAAGGCTGTTCTTGTGGAACTGGCAAAGGGATATTTGGAAGCCCATAGAGGGCTATGTTGAAAAAGGAAATATCTTCCATTCAAAACTGGAAAGAAGCTTTCTGAGAAACTGCTCTGTGTTCTGTTAATTCATCTCACAGAGTTACATCTTTCCCTTCAGGAAGCCTTTCGCTAAGGCTGTTCTTGTGGAATTGGCAAAGGGATATTTGGAAGCCCATAGAGGGCTATGGTGAAAAAGGAAATATCTTCCGTTCAAAACTGGAAAGAAGCTTTCTGAGAAACTGCTCTGTGTTCTGTTAATTCATCTCACAGAGTTACATCTTTCCCTTCAAGAAGCCTTTCGCTAAGGCTGTTCTTGTGGAATTGGCAAAGGGATATTTGGAAGCCCATAGAGGGCTATGGTGAAAAAGGAAATATCTTCCGTTCAAAACTGGAAAGAAGCTTTCTGAGAAACTGCTCTGTGTTCTGTTAATTCATCTCAACGAGTTACATCTTTCCCTTCAAGAAGACTTTCGCTTAGGCTGTTCTTGTGGAATTGGCAAAGGGATATTTGGAAGCCCATAGAGGGCTATGTTGAAAAAGGAAATATCTTCCGTTCAAAACTGGAAAGAAGCTTTCTGAGAAACTGCTCTGTGTTCTGTTAATTCATCTCACAGAGTTACATCTTTCCCTTCAAGAAGCCTTTCGCTAAGGCTGTTCTTGTGGAATTGGCAAAGGGATATTTGGAAGCCCATAGAGGGCTATGGAGAAAAAGGAACTATCTTCCGTTCAAAACTGGAAAGAAGCTTTCTGAGAAACTGTTCTATGTTCTGTTAATTCATCTCACAGAGTTACATCTTTCCCTTCAAGAAGCCTTTCGCTTAGGCTGTTCTTGTGGAATTGGCAAAGGGATATTTGGAAGCCCATAGAGGGCTATGGTGAAAAAGGAAATATCTTTCGTTCAAAACTTGAAAGAAGCTTTCTGAGAAACTGCTCTGTGTTCTGTTAATTCATCTCACAGAGTTACATCTTTCCCTTCAAGAAGCCTTTCGCTAAGGCTGTTCTTGTGGAATTGGCAAAGGGATATTTGGAAGCCCATAGAGGGCTATGGTGAAAAAGGAAATATCTTCCGTTCAAAACTGGAAAGAAGCTTTCTGAGAAACTGCTCTGTGTTCTGTTAATTCATCTCACAGAGTTACATCTTTCCCTTCAAGAAGCCTTTCGCTAAGGCTGTTCTTGTGGAATTGGCAAAGGGATATTTGGAAGCCCATAGAGGGCTATGGAGAAAAAGGAAGTATCTTCCGTTCAAAACTGGAAAGAAGCTTTCTGAGAAACTGTTCTATGTTCTGTTAATTCATCTCACAGAGTTACATCTTTCCCTTCAAGAAGCCTTTCGCTAAGGCTGTTCTTGTGGAATTGGCAAAGGGATATTTGGAAGCCCATAGAGGGCTATGGTGAAAAAGGAAATATCTTTCGTTCAAAACTGGAAAGAAGCTTTCTGAGAAACTGCTCTGTGTTCTGTTAATTCATCTCACAGAGTTACATCTTTCCCTTCAAGAAGCCTTTCGCTAAGGCTGTTCTTGTGTAATTGGCAAAGGGATATTTGGAAGCCCATAGAGGGCTATGGTGAAAAAGGAAATATCTTCCGTTCAAAACTGGAAAGAAGTTTTCTGAGAAACTGCTCTGTGTTCTCTTAATTCATCTCACAGAGTTACATCTTTCCCTACAAGAAGCCTTTCGCTTAGGCTGTTCTTGTGGAATTGGCAAAGGGATATTTGGAAGCCCATAGAGGGCTATGGTGAAAAAGGAAATATCTTCCGTTCAAAACTGGAAAGAAGTTTTCTGAGAAACTGCTCTGTGTTCTGTTAATTCATCTCACAAAGTTACATCTTTCCCTACAAGAAGCCTTTCGCTTAGGCTGTTCTTGTGGAATTGGCAAAGGGATATTTGGAAGCCCATAGAGGGCTATGGTGAAAAAGGAAATATCTTCCGTTCAAAACTGGAAAGAAGCTTTCTGAGAAACTGCTCTGTGTTCTGTTAATTCATCTCACAGAGTTACATCTTTCCCTTCAAGAAGCCTTTCGCTAAGGCTGTTCTTGTGGAATTGGCAAAGGGATATTTGGAAGCCCATAGAGGGCTATGGTGAAAAAGGAAATATCTTCCGTTCAAAACTGGAAAGAAGCTTTCTGAGAAACTGCTCTGTGTTCTGTTAATTCATCTCACAGAGTTACATCTTTCCTTTCAAGAAGCCTTTCGCTAACGCTGTTCTTGTGGAATTGGCAAAGGGATATTTGGAAGCCCATAGAGGGCTATGGTGAAAAAGGAAATATCTTCCGTTCAAAACTGGAAAGAAGCTTTCTGAGAAACTGCTCTGTGTTCTGTTAATTCATCTCACCGAGATACATCTTTCCCTTCAAGAAGCCTTTCGCTAAGGCTGTTCTTGTGGAATTGGCAAAGGGATATTTGGAAGCCCATAGAGGGCTATGGTGAAAAAGGAAATATCTTCCGTTCAAAACTGGAAAGAAGCTTTCTGAGAAACTGCTCTGTGTTCTGTTAATTCATCTCTCAGAGTTACATCTTTCCCTTCAAGAAGCCTTTCGCTAAGGCTGTTCTTGTGGAATTGGCAAAGGGATATTTGGAAGCCCATAGAGGGCTATGGTGAAAAAGGAAATATCTTCCGTTCAAAACTGGAGAGAAGCTTTCTGAGAAACTGTTCTATGTTCTGTTAATTCATCTCACAGAGTTACATCTTTCCCTTCAAGAAGCCTTTCGCTAAGGTTGTTCTTGTGGAATTGGCAAAGGGATATTTGGAAGCCCAAAGAGGGCTATGGTGAAAAAGGAAATATCTTCCGTTCAAAACTGGAAAGAAGCTTTCTGAGAAACTGCTCTGTGTTCTCTTAATTCATCTCACAGAGTTACATCTTTAACTTCAAGAAGCCTTTCGCTAAGGCTGTTCTTGTGGAATTGGCAAAGGGATATTTGGAAGCCCATAGAGGGCTATGGTGAAAAAGGAAATAACTTCCGTTCAAAACTGGAAAGAAGCTTTCTGAGAAACTGCTCTGTGTTCTGTTAATTCATCTCACAGAGTTACATCTTTCCCTTCAAGAAGCCTTTCGCTAAGGCTGTTCTTGTGGAATTGGCAAAGGGATATTTGGAAGCCCTTAGAGGGCTATGGTGAAAAAGGAAATATCTTCCGTTCAAAACTGGAAAGAAGCTTTCTGAGAAACTGCTCTGTGTTCTGTTAATTCATCTCACAGAGTTACATCTTTCCCTTCAAGAAGCCTTTCGCTAAGGCTGTTCTTGTGGAATTGGCAAAGGGATATTTGGAAGCCCATAGAGGGCTATGGTGAAAAAGGAAATATCTTCCGTTCAAAACTGGAAAGAAGCTTTCTGAGAAACTGCTCTGTGTTCTGTTAATTCATCTCACAGAGTTACATCTTTAACTTCAAGAAGCCTTTCGCTAAGGCTGTTCTTGTGGAATTGGCAAAGGGATATTTGGAAGCCCATAGAGGGCTATGGAGAAAAAGGAAATATCTTCCGTTCAAAACTGGAAAGAAGCTTTCTGAGAAACTGTTCTATGTTCTGTTAATTCATCTCACAGAGTTACATCTTTCCCTTCAAGAAGCCTTTCGCTTAGGCTGTTCTTGTGGAATTGGCAAAGGGATATTTGGAAGCCCATAGAGGGCTATGGTGAAAAAGGAAATATCTTTCGTTCAAAACTGGAAAGAAGCTTTCTGAGAAACTGCTCTGTGTTCTGTTAATTCATCTCACAGAGTTACATCTTTCCCTTCAAGAAGCCTTTCGCTAAGGCTGTTCTTGTGGAATTGGCAAAGGGATATTTGGAAGCCCATAGAGGGCTATGGTGAAAAAGGAAATATCTTCCGTTCAAAACTGGAAAGAAGCTTTCTGAGAAACTGCTCTGTGTTCTGTTAATTCATCTCACAGAGTTACATCTATCCTTTCAAGAAGCCTTTCGCTAACGCTGTTCTTGTGGAATTGGCAAAGGGATATTTGGAAGACCATAGAGGGCTACGGTGAAAAAGGAAATATCTTCCGTTCAAAACTGGAAAGAAGCTTTCTGAGAAACTGCTCTGTGTTCTGTTAATTCATCTCACAGAGTTACATCTTTCCCTTCAAGAAGCCTTTCGCTAAGGCTGTTCTTGTGGAATTGGCAAAGGGATATTTGGAAGCCCATAGAGGGCTATGGAGAAAAAGGAAATATCTTCCGTTCAAAACTGGAAAGAAGCTTTCTGAGAAACTGTTCTATGTTCTGTTAATTCATCTCACAGAGTTACATCTTTCCCTTCAAGAAGCCTTTCGCTTAGGCTGTTCTTGTGGAATTGGCAAAGGGATATTTGGAAGCCCATAGAGGGCTATGGTGAAAAAGGAAATATCTTTCGTTCAAAACTTGAAAGAAGCTTTCTGAGAAACTGCTCTGTGTTCTGTTAATTCATCTCACAGAGTTACATCTTTCCCTTCAAGAAGCCTTTCGCTAAGGCTGTTCTTGTGGAATTGGCAAAGGGATATTTGGAAGCCCATAGAGGGCTATGGTGAAAAAGGAAATATCTTCCGTTCAAAACTGGAAAGAAGGTTTCTGAGAAACTGCTCTGCGTTCTGTTAATTCATCTCACAGAGTTACATCTTTCCCTTCAAGAAGCCTTTCGCTAAGGCTGTTCTTGTGGAATTGGCAAAGGGATATTTGGAAGCCCATAGAGGGCTATGTTGAAAAAGGAAATATCTTCCGTTCAAAACTGGAAAGAAGCTTTCTGAGAAACTGCTCTGTGTTCTGTTAATTCATCTCAACGAGTTACATCTTTCCCTTCAAGAAGACTTTCGCTTAGGCTGTTCTTGTGGAATTGGCAAAGGGATATTTGGAAGCCCATAGAGGGCTATGGAGAAAAAGGAAATATCTTCCGTTCAAAACTGGAAAGAAGCTTTCTGAGAAACTGCTCTGTGTTCTGTTAATTCATCTCACAGAGTTACATCTTTCCCTTCAAGAAGCCTTTCGCTAAGGCTGTTCTTGTGGAATTGGCAAAGGGATATTTGGAAGCCCATAGAGGGCTATGGAGAAAAAGGAAGTATCTTCCGTTCAAAACTGGAAAGAAGCTTTCTGAGAAACTGTTCTATGTTCTGTTAATTCATCTCACAGAGTTACATCTTTCCCTTCAAGAAGCCTTTCGCTAAGGCTGTTCTTGTGGAATTGGCAAAGGGATATTTGGAAGCCCATAGAGGGCTATGGTGTAAAAGGAAATATCTTTCGTTCAAAACTGGAAAGAAGCTTTCTGAGAAACTGCTCTGTGTTCTGTTAATTCATCTCACAGAGTTACATCTTTCCCTTCAAGAAGCCTTTCGCTAAGGCTGTTCTTGTGGAATTGGCAAAGGGATATTTGGAAGCCCATAGAGGGCTATGGTGAAAAAGGAAATATCTTCCGTTCAAAACTGGAAAAAAGCTTTCTGAGAAACTGCTCTGTGTTCTGTTAATTCATCTCACAGAGTTACATCTTTCCCTTCAAGAAGCCTTTCGCTAAGGCTGTTCTTGTGGAATTGGCAAAGGGATATTTGGAAGCCCATAGAGGGCTATGGTGAAAAAGGAAATATGTTCCGTTCAAAACTGGAAAGAAGCTTTCTGAGAAACTGCTCTGTGTTCTGTTAATTCATCTCACAGAGTTACATCTTTCCCTTCAAGAAGCCTTTCGCTAAGGCTGTTCTTGTGGAATTGGCAAAGGGATATTTGGAAGCCCATAGAGGGCTATGGTGAAAAAGGAAATATCTTCCGTTCAAAACTGGAAAGAAGTTTTCTGAGAAACTGCTCTGTGTTCTGTTAATTCATCTCACAGAGTTACATCTTTCCCTACAAGAAGCCTTTCGCTTAGGCTGTTCTTGTGGAATTGGCAAAGGGATATTTGGAAGCCCATAGAGGGCTATGGTGAAAAAGGAAATATCTTCCGTTCAAAACTGGAAAGAAGTTTTCTGAGAAACTGCTCTGTGTTCTGTTAATTCATCTCACAGAGTTACATCTTTCCCTACAAGAAGCCTTTCGCTTAGGCTGTTCTTGTGGAATTGGCAAAGGGATATTTGGAAGCCCATAGAGGGCTATGGTGAAAAAGGAAATATCTTCCGTTCAAAACTGGAAAGAAGCTTTCTGAGAAACTGCTCTGTGTTCTGTTAATTCATCTCACAGAGTTACATCTTTCCCTTCAAGAAGCCTTTCGCTAAGGCTGTTCTTGTGGAATTGGCAAAGGGATATTTGGAAGCCCATAGAGGGCTATGGTGAAAAAGGAAATATCTTCCGTTCAAAACTGGAAAGAAGCTTTCTGAGAAACTGCTCTGTGTTCTGTTAATTCATCTCACAGAGTTACATCTTTCCTTTCAAGAAGCCTTTCGCTAACGCTGTTCTTGTGGAATTGGCAAAGGGATATTTGGAAGCCCATAGAGGGCTATGGTGAAAAAGGAAATATCTTCCGTTCAAAACTGGAAAGAAGCTTTCTGAGAAACTGCTCTGTGTTCTGTTAATTCATCTCACCGAGATACATCTTTCCCTTCAAGAAGCCTTTCGCTAAGGCTGTTCTTGTGGAATTGGCAAAGGGATATTTGGAAGCCCATAGAGGGCTATGGTGAAAAAGGAAATATCTTCCGTTCAAAACTGGAAAGAAGCTTTCTGAGAAACTGCTCTGTGTTCTGTTAATTCATCTCACAGAGTTACATCTTTCCCTTCAAGAAGCCTTTCGCTAAGGCTGTTCTTGTGGAATTGGCAAAGGGATATTTGGAAGCCCATAGAGGGCTATGGTGAAAAAGGAAATATCTTCCGTTCAAAACTGGAGAGAAGCTTTCTGAGAAACTGTTCTATGTTCTGTTAATTCATCTCACAGAGTTACATCTTTCCCTTCAAGAAGCCATTCGCTAAGGTTGTTCTTGTGGAATTGGCAAAGGGATATTTGGAAGCCCAAAGAGGGCTATGGTGAAAAAGGAAATATCTTCCGTTCAAAACTGGAAAGAAGCTTTCTGAGAAACTGCTCTGTGTTCTCTTAATTCATCTCACAGAGTTACATCTTTAACTTCAAGAAGCCTTTCGCTAAGGCTGTTCTTGTGGAATTGGCAAAGGGATATTTGGAAGCCCATAGAGGGCTATGGTGAAAAAGGAAATAACTTCCGTTCAAAACTGGAAAGAAGCTTTCTGAGAAACTGCTCTGTGTTCTGTTAATTCATCTCACAGAGTTACATCTTTCCCTTCAAGAAGCCTTTCGCTAAGGCTGTTCTTGTGGAATTGGCAAAGGGATATTTGGAAGCCCTTAGAGGGCTATGGTGAAAAAGGAAATATCTTCCGTTCAAAACTGGAAAGAAGCTTTCTGAGAAACTGCTCTGTGTTCTGTTAATTCATCTCACAGAGTTACATCTTTAACTTCAAGAAGCCTTTCGCTAAGGCTGTTCTTGTGGAATTGGCAAAGGGATATTTGGAAGCCCATAGAGGGCTATGGAGAAAAAGGAAATATCTTCCGTTCAAAACTGGAAAGAAGCTTTCTGAGAAACTGTTCTATGTTCTGTTAATTCATCTCACAGAGTTACATCTTTCCCTTCAAGAAGCCTTTCGCTTAGGCTGTTCTTGTGGAATTGGCAAAGGGATATTTGGAAGCCCATAGAGGGCTATGGTGAAAAAGGAAATATCTTCCGTTCAAAACTGGAAAAAAGCTTTCTGAGAAACTGCTCTGTGTTCTGTTAATTCATCTCACAGAGTTACATCTTTCCCTTCAAGAAGCCTTTCGCTAAGGCTGTTCTTGTGGAATTGGCAAAGGGATATTTGGAAGCCCATAGAGGGCTATGGTGAAAAAGGAAATATCTTCCGTTCAAAACTGGAAAGAAGCTTTCTGAGAAACTGCTCTGTGTTCTGTTAATTCATCTCACAGAGTTACATCTTTCCCTTCAAGAAGCCTTTCGCTAAGGCTGTTCTTGTGGAATTGGCAAAGGGATATTTGGAAGCCCATAGAGGGCTATGGTGAAAAAGGAAATATCTTCCGTTCAAAACAGGAAAGAAGTTTTCTGAGAAACTGCTCTGTGTTCTGTTAATTCATCTCACAGAGTTACATCTTTCCCTACAAGAAGCCTTTCGCTTAGGCTGTTCTTGTGAAATTGGCAAAGGGATATTTGGAAGCCCATAGAGGGCTATGGTGAAAAAGGAAATATCTTCCGTTCAAAACTGGAAAGAAGTTTTCTGAGAAACTGCTCTGTGTTCTGTTAATTCATCTCACAGAGTTACATCTTTCCCTACAAGAAGCCTTTCGCTTAGGCTGTTCTTGTGGAATTGGCAAAGGGATATTTGGAAGCCCATAGAGGGCTATGGTGAAAAAGGAAATATCTTCCGTTCAAAACTGGAAAGAAGCTTTCTGAGAAACTGCTCTGTGTTCTGTTAATTAATCTCACAGAGTTACATCTTTCCCTTCAAGAAGCCTTTCGCTAAGGCTGTTCTTGTGGAATTGGCAAAGGGATATTTGGAACCCCTAGAGGGCTATGGTGAAAAAGGAAATATCTTCCGTTCAAAACTGGAAAGAAGCTTTCTGAGAAACTGCTCTGTGTTCTGTTAATTCATCTCACAGAGTTACATCTTTCCTTTCAAGAAGCCTTTTGCTAACGCTGTTCTTGTGGAATTGGCAAAGGGATATTTGGAAGCCCATAGAGGGCTATGGTGAAAAAGGAAATATCTTCCGTTCAAAACTGGAAAGAAGCTTTCTGAGAAACTGCTCTGTGTTCTGTTAATTCATCTCACCGAGATACATCTTTCCCTTCAAGAAGCCTTTCGCTAAGTCTGTTCTTGTGGAATTGGCAAAGGGATATTTGGAAGCCTATAGAGGGCTATGGTGAAAAAGGAAATATCTTCCTTTCAAAACTGGAAAGAAGCTTTCTGAGAAACTGCTCTGTGTTCTGTTAATTCATCTCACAGAGTTACATCTTTCCCTTCAAGAAGCCTTTCGCTAAGGCTGTTCTTGTGGAATTGGCAAAGGGATATTTGGAAGCCCATAGAGGGCTATGGTGAAAAAGGAAATATCTTCCGTTCAAAACTGGAAAGAAGCTTTCTGAGAAACTACTCTGTGTTCTGTTAATTCATCTCACAGAGTTACATCTTTAACTTCAAGAAGCCTTTCGCTAAGGCTGTTCTTGTGGAATTGGCAAAGGGATATTTGGAAGCCCATAGAGGGCTATGGTGAAAAAGGAAATATCTTCCGTTCAAAACTGGAAAGAAGCTTTCTGAGAAACTGCTCTGTGTTCTCTTAATTCATCTCACAGAGTTACATCTTTAACTTCAAGAAGCCTTTCGCTAAGGCTGTTCTTGTGGAATTGGCAAAGGGATATTTGGAAGCCCATAGAGGGCTATGGTGAAAAAGGAAATAACTTCCGTTCAAAACTGGAAAGAAGCTTTCTGAGAAACTGCTTTGTGTTCTGTTAATTCATCTCACAGTGTTACATCTTTCCCTTCAAGAAGCCTTTCGCTAAGGCTGTTCTTGTGGAATTGGCAAAGGGATATTTGGAAGCCCATAGAGGGCTATGGTGAAAAAGGAAATATCTTCCGTTCAAAACTGGAAAGAAGCTTTCTGAGAAACTGCTCTGTGTTCTGTTAATTCATCTCACAGAGTTACATCTTTACCTTCAAGAAGCCTTTCGCTAAGGCTGTTCTTGTGGAATTGGCAAAGGGATATTTGGAAGCCCATAGAGGGCTATGGTGAAAAAGGAAATATCTTCCGTTCAAAACTGGAAAGAAGCTTTCTGAGAAACTGCTCTGTGTTCTGTTAACTCATCTCACAGAGTTACATCTTTAACTTCAAGAAGCCTTTCGCTAAGGCTGTTCTTGTGGAATTGGCAAAGGGATATTTGGAAGCCCATAGAGGGCTATGGAGAAAAAGGAAATATCTTCCGTTCAAAACTGGAAAGAAGCTTTCTGAGAAACTGTTCTATGTTCTGTTAATTCATCTCACAGAGTTACATCTTTCCCTTCAAGAAGCCTTTCGCTAAGGCTGTTCTTGTGGAATTGGCAAAGGGATATTTGGAAGCCCATAGAGGGCTATGGTGAAAAAGGAAATATCTTTCGTTCAAAACTGGAAAGAAGCTTTCTGAGAAACTGCTCTGTGTTCTGTTAATTCATCTCACAGAGTTACATCTTTCCCTTCAAGAAGCCTTTCGCTAAGCCTGTTCTTGTGGAAATGGCAAAGGGATATTTCGAAGCCCATAGAGGGCTATGGTGAAAAAGGAAATATCTTCCGTTCAAAACTGGAAAGAAGCTTTCTGAGAAACTGCTCTGTGTTCTGTTAATTCATCTCACAGAGTTACATCTTTAACTTCAAGAAACCTTTCGCTAAGGCTGTTCTTGTGGAATTGGCAAAGGGATATTTGGAAGCCCATAGAGGGCTATGGTGAAAAAGGAAATATCTTCCGTTCAAAACTGGAAAGAAGCTTTCTGAGAAACGGCTCTGTGTTCTGTTAATTCATCTCACAGAGTTACATATTTCCCTTCAAGAAGCCTTTCGCTAAGGCTGTTCTTGGGGAATTGGCAAAGGGATATTTGGAAGCCCATAGAGGGCTATGGTGAAAAAGGAAATATCTTCCGTTCAAAACTGGAAAGAAGCTTTCTGAGAAACTGCTCTGTGTTCTGTTAATTCATCTCACAGAGTTACATCTTTCCCTTCAAGAAGCCTTTCGCTAAGGCTGTTCTTGTGGAATTGGCAAAGGGATATTTGGAAGCCCATAGAGGGCTATGGTGAAAAAGGAAATATCTTCCGTTCAAAACTGGAAAGAAGCTTTCTGAGAAACTGCTCTGTGTTCTGTTAATTCATCTCACAGAGTTACATCTTTAACTTCAAGAAGCCTTTCGCTAAGGCTGTTCTTGTGGAATTGGCAAAGGGATATTTGGAAGCCCATAGAGGGCTATGGAGAAAAAGGAAATATCTTCCGTTCAAAACTGGAAAGAAGCTTTCTGAGAAACTGTTCTATGTTCTGTTAATTCATCTCACAGAGTTACATCTTTCCCTTCAAGAAGCCTTTCGCTTAGGCTGTTCTTGTGGAATTGGCAAAGGGATATTTGGAAGCCCATAGAGGGCTATGGTGAAAAAGGAAATATCTTTCGTTCAAAACTGGAAAGAAGCTTTCTGAGAAACTGCTCTGTGTTCTGTTAATTCATCTCACAGAGTTACATCTTTCCCTTCAAGAAGCCTTTCGCTAAGGCTGTTCTTGTGGAATTGGCAAAGGGATATTTGGAAGCCCATAGAGGGCTATGGTGAAAAAGGAAATATCTTCCGTTCAAAACTGGAAAGAAGCTTTCTGAGAAACTGCTCTGTGTTCTGTTAATTCATCTCACAGAGTTACATCTATCCTTTCAAGAAGCCTTTCGCTAACGCTGTTCTTGTGGAATTGGCAAAGGGATATTTGGAAGCCCATAGAGGGCTATGGTGAAAAAGGAAGTATCTTCCGTTCAAAATTGGAAAGAAGCTTTCTGAGAAACTGCTCTGTGTTCTGTTAATTCATCTCACAGAGTTACATCTTTCCCTTCAAGAAGCCTTTCGCTAAGGCTGTTCTTGTGGAATTGGCAAAGGGATATTTGGAAGCCCATAGAGGGCTATGGTGAAAAAGGAAATATCTTCCGTTCAAAACTGGAAAGAAGCTTTCTGAGAAACTGCTCTGTGTTCTGTTAATTCATCTCACAGAGTTACATCTTTCCCTTCAAGAAGCCTTTCGCTAAGGCTGTTCTTGTGGAATTGGCAAAGGGATATTTGGAAGCCCATAGAGGGCTATGGTGAAAAAGGAAATATCTTCCGTTCAAAACTGGAAAGAAGCTTTCTGAGAAACTGCTCTGTGTTCTGTTAACTCATCTCACAGAGTTACATCTTTAACTTCAAGAAGCCTTTCGCTAAGGCTGTTCTTGTGGAATTGGCAAAGGGATATTTGGAAGCCCATAGAGGGCTATGGTGAAAAAGGAAATATCTTTCGTTCAAAACTGGAAAGAAGCTTTCTGAGAAACTGCTCTGTGTTCTGTTAATTCATCTCACAGAGTTACATCTTTCCCTTCAAGAAGCCTTTCGCTAAGCCTGTTCTTGTGGAAATGGCAAAGGGATATTTCGAAGCCCATAGAGGGCTATGGTGAAAAAGGAAATATCTTCCGTTCAAAACTGGAAAGAAGCTTTCTGAGAAACTGCTCTGTGTTCTGTTAATTCATCTCACAGAGTTACATCTTTAACTTCAAGAAGCCTTTCGCTAAGGCTGTTCTTGTGGAATTGGCAAAGGGATATTTGGAAGCCCATAGAGGGCTATGGTGAAAAAGGAAATATCTTCCGTTCAAAACTGGAAAGAAGCTTTCTGAGAAACTGCTCTGTGTTCTGTTAATTCATCTCACAGAGTTACATCTTTCCCTTCAAGAAGCCTTTCGCTAAGGCTGTTCTTGGGGAATTGGCAAAGGGATATTTGGAAGCCCATAGAGGGCTATGGTGAAAAAGGAAATATCTTCCGTTCAAAACTGGAAAGAAGCTTTCTGAGAAACTGCTCTGTGTTCTGTTAATTCATCTCACAGAGTTACATCTTTCCCTTCAAGAAGCCTTTCGCTAAGGCTGTTCTTGTGGAATTGGCAAAGGGATATTTGGAAGCCCATAGAGGGCTATGGTGAAAAAGGAAATATCTTCCGTTCAAAACTGGAAAGAAGCTTTCTGAGAAACTGCTCTGTGTTCTGTTAATTCATCTCACAGAGTTACATCTTTAACTTCAAGAAGCCTTTCGCTAAGGCTGTTCTTGTGGAATTGGCAAAGGGATATTTGGAAGCCCATAGAGGGCTATGGAGAAAAAGGAAATATCTTCCGTTCAAAACTGGAAAGAAGCTTTCTGAGAAACTGTTCTATGTTCTGTTAATTCATCTCACAGAGTTACATCTTTCCCTTCAAGAAGCCTTTCGCTTAGGCTGTTCTTGTGGAATTGGCAAAGGGATATTTGGAAGCCCATAGAGGGCTATGGTGAAAAAGGAAATATCTTTCGTTCAAAACTGGAAAGAAGCTTTCTGAGAAACTGCTCTGTGTTCTGTTAATTCATCTCACAGAGTTACATCTTTCCCTTCAAGAAGCCTTTCGCTAAGGCTGTTCTTGTGGAATTGGCAAAGGGTTATTTGGAAGCCCATAGAGGGCTATGGTGAAAAAGGAAATATCTTCCGTTCAAAACTGGAAAGAAGCTTTCTGAGAAACTGCTCTGTGTTCTGTTAATTCATCTCACAGAGTTACATCTATCCTTTCAAGAAGCCTTTCGCTAACGCTGTTCTTGTGGAATTGGCAAAGGGATATTTGGAAGCCCATAGAGGGCTATGGTGAAAAAGGAAATATCTTCCGTTCAAAACTGGAAAGAAGCTTTCTGAGAAACTGCTCTGTGTTCTGTTAATTCATCTCACAGAGTTACATCTTTCCCTTCAAGAAGCCTTTCGCTAAGGCTGTTCTTGTGGAATTGGCAAAGGGATATTTGGAAGCCCATAGAGGGCTATGGTGAAAAAGGAAATATCTTCCGTTCAAAACTGGAAAGAAGCTTTCTGAGAAACTGCTCTGTGTTCTGTTAATTCATCTCACAGAGTTACATCTTTCCCTTCAAGAAGCCTTTCGCTAAGGCTGTTCTTGTGGAATTGGCAAAGGGATATTTGGAAGCCCATAGAGGGCTATGGTGAAAAAGGAAATATCTTCCGTTCAAAACTGGAAAGAAGCTTTCTGAGAAACTGCTCTGTGTTCTGTTAATTCATCTCACAGAGTTACATCTTTCCCTTCAAGGAGCCTTTCGCTAAGGCTGTTCTTGTGGAATTGGCAAAGGGATATTTGGAAGCCCATAGAGGGCTATGGTGAAAAAGGAAATATCTTCCGTTCAAAACTGGAAAGAAGCTTTCTGAGAAACTGCTCTATGTTCTGTTAATTCATCTCACAGAGTTACATCTTTCCTTTCAAGAAGCCTTTCGCTAACGCTGTTCTTGTGGAATTGGCAAAGGGATATTTGGAAGCCCATAGAGGGCTATGGTGAAAAAGGAAATATCTTCCGTTCAAAACTGGAAAGAAGCTTTCTGAGAAACTGCTCTGTGTTCTGTTAATTCATCTCACAGAGATACATCTTTCCCTTCAAGAAGCCTTTCGCTAAGGCTGTTCTTGTGGAATTGGCAAAGGGATATTTGGAAGCCCATAGAGGGCTATGGTGAAAAAGGAAATATCTTCCGTTCAAAACTGGAGAGAAGCTTTCTGAGAAACTGTTCTATGTTCTGTTAATTCATCTCACAGAGTTACATCTTTCCCTTCAAGAAGCCTTTCGCTAAGGTTGTTCTTGTGGAATTGGCAAAGGGATATTTGGAAGCCCATAGAGGGCTATGGTGAAAAAGGAAATATCTTCCGTTCAAAACTGGAAAGAAGCTTTCTGAGAAACTGCTCTGTGTTCTGTTAATTCATCTCACAGAGTTACATCTTTAACTTCAAGAAGCCTTTCGCTAAGGCTGTTCTTGTGGAATTGGCAAAGGGATATTTGGAAGCCCATAGAGGGCTATGGTGAAAAAGGAAATAACTTCCGTTCAAAACTGGAAAGAAGCTTTCTGAGAAACTGCTCTGTGTTCTGTTAATTCATCTCACAGAGTTACATCTTTCCCTTCAAGAAGCCTTTCGCTAAGGCTGTTCTTGTGGAATTGGCAAAGGGATATTTGGAAGCCCATAGAGGGCTATGGTGAAAAAGGAAATATCTTCCGTTCAAAACTGGAAAGAAGCTTTCTGAGAAACTGCTCTGTGTTCTGTTAATTCATCTCACAGAGTTACATCTTTCCCTTCAAGAAGCCTTTCGCTAAGGCTGTTCTTGTGGAATTGGCAAAGGGATATTTGGAAGCCCATAGAGGGCTATGGTGAAAAAGGAAATATCTTCCGTTCAAAACTGGAAAGAAGCTTTCTGAGAAACTGCTCTGTGTTCTGTTAATTCATCTCACAGAGTTACATCTTTAACTTCAAGAAGCCTTTCGCTAAGGCTGTTCTTGTGGAATTGGCAAAGGGATATTTGGAAGCCCATAGAGGGCTATGGAGAAAAAGGAAATATCTTCCGTTCAAAACTGGAAAGAAGCTTTCTGAGAAACTGTTCTATGTTCTGTTAATTCATCTCACAGAGTTACATCTTTCCCTTCAAGAAGCCTTTCGCTAAGGCTGTTCTTGTGGTATTGGCAAAGGGATATTTGGAAGCCCATAGAGGGCTATGGTGAAAAAGGAAATATCTTTCGTTCAAAACTGGAAAGAAGCTTTCTGAGAAACTGCTCTGTGTTCTGTTAATTCATCTCACAGAGATACATCTTTCCCTTCAAGAAGCCTTTCGCTAAGCCTGTTCTTGTGGAAATGGCAAAGGGATATTTCGAAGCCCATAGAGGGCTATGGTGAAAAAGGAAATATCTTCCGTTCAAAACTGGAAAGAAGCTTTCTGAGAAACTGCTCTGTGTTCTGTTAATTCATCTCAGAGAGTTACATCTTTAACTTCAAGAAGCCTTTCGCTAAGGCTGTTCTTGTGGAATTGGCAAAGGGATATTTGGAAGCCCATAGAGGGCTATGGTGAAAAAGGAAATATCTTCCGTTCAAAACTGGAAAGAAGCTTTCTGAGAAACTGCTCTGTGTTCTGTTAACTCATCTCACAGAGTTACATCTTTAACTTCAAGAAGCCTTTCGCTAAGGCTGTTCTTGTGGAATTGGCAAAGGGATATTTGGAAGCCCATAGAGGGCTATGGAGAAAAAGGAAATATCTTCCGTTCAAAACTGGAAAGAAGCTTTCTGAGAAACTGTTCTATGTTCTGTTAATTCATCTCACAGAGTTACATCTTTCCCTTCAAGAAGCCTTTCGCTAAGGCTGTTCTTGTGGAATTGGCAAAGGGATATTTGGAAGCCCATAGAGGGCTATGGTGAAAAAGGAAATATCTTTCGTTCAAAACTGGAAAGAAGCTTTATGAGAAACTGCTCTGTGTTCTGTTAATTCATCTCACAGAGTTACATCTTTCCCTTCAAGAAGCCTTTCGCTAAGCCTGTTCTTGTGGAAATGGCAAAGGGATATTTCGAAGCCCAGAGAGGGCTATGGTGAAAAAGGAAATATCTTCCGTTCAAAACTGGAAAGAAGCTTTCTGAGAAACTGCTCTGTGTTCTGTTAATTCATCTCACAGAGTTACATCTTTAACTTCACGAAGCCTTTCCCTAAGGCTGTTCTTGTGGAATTGGCAAAGGGATATTTGGAAGCCCATAGAGGGCTATGGTGAAAAAGGAAATATCTTCCGTTCAAAACTGGAAAGAAGCTTTCTGAGAAACTGCTCTGTGTTCTGTTAATTCATCTCACAGAGTTACATCTTTCCCTTCAAGAAGCCTTTCGCTAAGGCTGTTCTTGTGGAATTGGCAAAGGGATATTTGGAAGCCCATAGAGGGCTATGGTGAAAAAGGAAATATCTTCCGTTCAAAACTGGAAAGAAGCTTTCTGAGAAACTGCTCTGTGTTCTGTTAATTCATCTCACAGAGTTACATCTTTCCCTTCAAGAAGCCTTTCGCTAAGGCTGTTCTTGTGGAATTGGCAAAGGGATATTTGGAAGCCCATAGAGGGCTATGGTGAAAAAGGAAATATCTTCCGTTCAAAACTGCAAAGAAGCTTTCTGAGAAACTGCTCTGTGTTCTGTTAATTCATCTCACAGAGTTACATCTTTAAC
This sequence comes from Chlorocebus sabaeus, assembly GCF_047675955.1. Taxonomy (NCBI): domain Eukaryota; kingdom Metazoa; phylum Chordata; class Mammalia; order Primates; family Cercopithecidae; genus Chlorocebus; species Chlorocebus sabaeus. The sequence continues at coordinate 441,998 of NW_027327637.1, forward strand.
TTCAAGAAGCCTTTCGCTAAGGCTGTTCTTCTGGAATTGGCAAAGGGATATTTGGAAGCCCATAGAGGGCTATGGAGAAAAAGGAAATATCTTCCGTTCTAAACTGGAAAGAAGCTTTCTGAGAAACTGTTCTATGTTCTGTTAATTCATCTCACAGAGTTACATCTTTCCCTTCAAGAAGCCTTTCGCTTAGGCTGTTCTTGTGGAATTGGCAAAGGGATATTTGGAAGCCCATAGAGGGCTATGGTGAAAAAGGAAATATCTTTCGTTCAAAACTGGAAAGAAGCTTTCTGAGAAACTGCTCTGTGTTCTGTTAATTCATCTCACAGAGTTACATCTTTCCCTTCAAGAAGCCTTTCGCTAAGGCTGTTCTTGTGGAATTGGCAAAGGGATATTTGGAAGCCCATAGAGGGCTATGGTGAAAAAGGAAATATCTTCCGTTCAAAACTGGAAAGAAGCTTTCTGAGAAACTGCTCTGTGTTCTGTTAATTCATCTCACAGAGTTACATCTATCCTTTCAAGAAGCCTTTCGCTAACGCTGTTCTTGTGGAATTGGCAAAGGGATATTTGGAAGCCCATAGAGGGCTATGGTGAAAAAGGAAATATCTTCCGTTCAAAACTGGAAAGAAGCTTTCTGAGAAACTGCTCTGTGTTCTGTTAATTCATCTCACAGAGTTACATCTTTCCCTTCAAGAAGCCTTTCGCTAAGGCTGTTCTTGTGGAATTGGCAAAGGGATATTTGGAAGCCCATACAGGGCTATGGTGAAAAAGGAAATATCTTCCGTTCAAAACTGGAAAGAAGCTTTCTGAGAAACTGCTCTGTGTTCTGTTAATTCATCTCACAGAGTTACATCTTTCCCTTCAAGAAGCCTTTCGCTAAGGCTGTTCTTGTGGAATTGGCAAAGGGATATTTGGAAGCCCATAGAGGGCTATGGTGAAAAAGGAAATATCTTCCGTTCAAAACTGGAGAGAAGCTTTCTGAGAAACTGTTCTATGTTCTGTTAATTCATCTCACAGAGTTACATCTTTCCCTTCAAGAAGCCTTTCGCTAAGGCTGTTCTTGTGGAATTGGCAAAGGGATATTTGGAAGCCCATAGAGGGCTATGGTGAAAAAGGAAATATCTTCCGTTCAAAACTGGAGAGAAGCTTTCTGAGAAACTGCTCTGTGTTCTGTTAATTCATCTCACAGAGTTACATCTTTAACTTCAAGAAGCCTTTCGCTAAGGCTGTTCTTGTGGAATTGGCAAAGGGATATTTGGAAGCCCATAGAGGGCTATGGTGAAAAAGGAAATATCTTCCGTTCAAAACTGGAAAGAAGCTTTCTGAGAAACTGCTCTGTGTTCTGTTAATTCATCTCACAGAGTTACATCTTTCCCTTCAAGAAGCCTTTCGCTAAGGCTGTTCTTGTGGAATTGGCAAAGGGATATTTGGAAGCCCATAGAGGGCTATGGTGAAAAAGGAAATATCTTCCGTTCAAAACTGGAAAGAAGCTTTCTGAGAAACTGCTCTGTGTTCTGTTAATTCATCTCACAGAGTTACATCTTTCCCTTCAAGAAGCCTTTCGCTAAGGCTGTTCTTGTGGAATTGGCAAAGGGATATTTGGAAGCCCATAGAGGGCTATGGTGAAAAAGGAAATATCTTCCGTTCAAAACTGGAAAGAAGCTTTCTGAGAAACTGCTCTGTGTTCTGTTAATTCATCTCACAGAGTTGCATCTTTCCTTTCAAGAAGCCTTTCGCTAACGCTGTTCTTGTGGAATTGGCAAAGGGATATTTGGAAGCCCATAGAGGGCTATGGTGAAAAAGGAAATATCTTCCGTTCAAAACTGGAAAGAAGCTTTCTGAGAAACTGCTCTGTGTTCTGTTAATTCATCTCACAGAGATACATCTTTCCCTTCAAGAAGCCTTTCGCTAAGGCTGTTCTTGTGGAATTGGCAAAGGGATATTTGGAAGCCCATAGAGGGCTATGGTGAAAAAGGAAATATCTTCCGTTCAAAACTGGAAAGAAGCTTTCTGAGAAACTGCTCTGTGTTCTGTTAATTCATCTCACAGAGCTACATCTTTCCCTTCAAGAAGCCTTTCGCTAAGGCTGTTCTTGTGGAATTGGCAAAGGGATATTTGGAAGCCCATAGAGGGCTATGGTGAAAAAGGAAATATCTTCCGTTCAAAACTGGAGAGAAGCTTTCTGAGAAACTGTTCTATGTTCTGTTAATTCATCTCACAGAGTTACATCTTTCCCTTCAAGAAGCCTTTCGCTAAGGTTGTTCTTGTGGAATTGGCAAAGGGATATTTGGAAGCCCATAGAGGGCTATGGTGAAAAAGGAAATATCTTCCGTTCAAAACTGGAAAGAAGCTTTCTGAGAAACTGCTCTGTGTTCTGTTAATTCATCTCACAGAGTTACATCTTTCCCTTCAAGAAGCCTTTCGCTAAGGCTGTTCTTGTGGAATTGGCAAAGGGATATTTGGAAGCCCATAGAGGGCTATGGTGAAAAAGGAAATATCTTCCGTTCAAAACTGGAAAGAAGCTTTCTGAGAAACTGCTCTGTGTTCTGTTAATTCATCTCACAGAGTTACATCTTTACCTTCAAGAAGCCTTTCGCTAAGGCTGTTCTTGTGGAATTGGCAAAGGGATATTTGGAAGCCCATAGAGGGCTATGGTGAAAAAGGAAATATCTTCCGTTCAAAACTGGAAAGAAGCTTTCTGAGAAACTGCTCTGTGTTCTGTTAATTCATCTCACAGAGTTACATCTTTAACTTCAAGAAGCCTTTCGCTAAGGCTGTTCTTGTGGAATTGGCAAAGGGATATTTGGAAGCCCATAGAGGGCTATGGAGAAAAAGGAAATATCTTCCGTTCAAAACTGGAAAGAAGCTTTCTGAGAAACTGTTCTATGTTCTGTTAATTCATCTCACAGAGTTACATCTTTCCCTTCAAGAGCCTTTCGCTAAGGCTGTTCTTGTGGAATTGGCAAAGGGATATTTGGAAGCCCATAGAGGGCTATGGTGAAAAAGGAAATATCTTCCGTTCAAAACTGGAAAGAAGCTTTCTGAGAAACTGCTCTGTGTTCTGTTAATTCATCTCACAGAGTTACATCTTTCCCTTCAAGAAGCTTTTCGCTAAGCCTGTTCTTGTGGAAATGGCAAAGGGATATTTCGAAGCCCATAGAGGGCTATGGTGAAAAAGGAAATATCTTCCGTTCAAAACTGGAAAGAAGCTTTCTGAGAAACTGCTCTGTGTTCTGTTAATTCATCTCACAGAGTTACATCTTTAACTTCAAGAAGCCTTTCGCTAAGGCTGTTCTTGTGGAATTGGCAAAGGGATATTTGGAAGCCCATAGAGGGCTATGGTGAAAAAGGAAATATCTTCCGTTCAAAACTGGAAAGAAGCTTTCTGAGAAACTGCTCTGTGTTCTGTTAATTCATCTCACAGAGTTACATCTTTCCCTTCAAGAAGCCTTTCGCTAAGTCTGTTCTTGTGGAATTGGCAAAGGGATATTTGGAAGCCCATAGAGGGCTATGGTGAAAAAGGAAATATCTTCCGTTCAAAACTGGAAAGAAGCTTTCTGAGAAACTGCTCTGTGTTCTGTTAATTCATCTCACAGAGTTACATCTTTCCCTTCAAGAAGCCTTTCGCTAAGGCTGTTCTTGTGGAATTGGCAAAGGGATATTTGGAAGCCCATAGAGGGCTATGGTGAAAAAGGAAATATCTTCCGTTCAAAACTGGAAAGAAGCTTTCTGAGAAACTGCTCTGTGTTCTGTTAATTCATCTCACAGAGTTACATCTTTAACTTCAAGAAGCCTTTCGCTAAGGCTGTTCTTGTGGAATTGGCAAAGGGATATTTGGAAGCCCATAGAGGGCTATGGTGAAAAAGGAAATATCTTCCGTTCAAAACTGGAAAGAAGCTTTCTGAGAAACTGCTCTGTGTTCTGTTAATTCATCTCACAGAGTTACATCTTTCCCTTCAAGAAGCCTTTCGCTAAGGCTGTTCTTGGGGAATTGGCAAAGGGATATTTGGAAGCCCATAGAGGGCTATGGTGAAAAAGGAAATATCTTCCGTTCAAAACTGGAAAGAAGCTTTCTGAGAAACTGCTCTGTGTTCTGTTAATTCATCTCACAGAGTTACATCTTTCCCTTCAAGAAGCCTTTCGCTAAGGCTGTTCTTGTGGAATTGGCAAAGGGATATTTGGAAGCCCATAGAGGGCTATGGTGAAAAAGGAAATATCTTCCGTTCAAAACTGGAAAGAAGCTTTCTGAGAAACTGCTCTGTGTTCTGTTAATTCATCTCACAGAGTTACATCTTTCCCTTCAAGAAGCCTTTCGCTAAGGCTGTTCTTCTGGAATTGGCAAAGGGATATTTGGAAGCCCATAGAGGGCTATGGTGAAAAAGGAAATATCTTCCGTTCAAAACTGGAAAGAAGCTTTCTGAGAAACTGCTCTGTGTTCTGTTAATTCATCTCACAGAGTTACATCTTTCCCTTCAAGAAGCCTTTCGCTAAGTCTGTTCTTGTGGAATTGGCAAAGGGATATTTGGAAGCCCATAGAGGGCTATGGTGAAAAAGGAAATATCTTCCGTTCAAAACTGGAAAGAAGCTTTCTGAGAAACTGTTCTATGTTCTGTTAATTCATCTCACAGAGTTACATCTTTCCCTTCAAGAAGCCTTTCGCTAAGGCTGTTCTTGTGGAATTGGCAAAGGGATATTTGGAAGCCCATAGAGGGCTATGGTGAAAAAGGAAATATCTTCCGTTCAAAACTGGAAAGAAGCTTTCTGAGAAACTGCTCTGTGTTCTGTTAATTCATCTCACAGAGTTACATCTTTCCCTTCAAGAAGTCTTTCGCTAAGGCTGTTCTTGTGGAATTGGCAAAGGGATATTTGGAAGCCCATAGAGGGCTATGGTGAAAAAGGAAATATCTTCCGTTCAAAACTGGAAAGAAGCTTTCTGAGAAACTGCTCTGTGTTCTGTTAATTCATCTCACAGAGTTACATCTTTAACTTCAAGAAGCCTTTCGCTAAGGCTGTTCTTGTGGAACTGGCAAAGGGATATTTGGAAGCCCATAGAGGGCTATGTTGAAAAAGGAAATATCTTCCGTTCAAAACTGGAAAGAAGCTTTCTGAGAAACTGCTCTGTGTTCTGTTAATTCATCTCACAGAGTTACATCTTTCCCTTCAGGAAGCCTTTCGCTAAGGCTGTTCTTGTGGAATTGGCAAAGGGATATTTGGAAGCCCATAGAGGGCTATGGTGAAAAAGGAAATATCTTCCGTTCAAAACTGGAAAGAAGCTTTCTGAGAAACTGCTCTGTGTTCTGTTAATTCATCTCACAGAGTTACATCTTTCCCTTCAAGAAGCCTTTCGCTAAGGCTGTTCTTGTGGAATTGGCAAAGGGATATTTGGAAGCCCATAGAGGGCTATGTTGAAAAAGGAAATATCTTCCGTTCAAAACTGGAAAGAAGCTTTCTGAGAAACTGCTCTGTGTTCTGTTAATTCATCTCAACGAGTTATATCTTTCCCTTCAAGAAGACTTTCGCTTAGGCTGTTCTTGTGGAATTGGCAAAGGGATATTTGGAAGCCCATAGAGGGCTATGTTGAAAAAGGAAATATCTTCCGTTCAAAACTGGAAAGAAGCTTTCTGAGAAACTGCTCTGTGTTCTGTTAATTCATCTCACAGAGTTACATCTTTCCCTTCAAGAGGCCTTTCGCTAAGGCTGTTCTTGTGGAATTGGCAAAGGGATATTTGGAAGCCCATAGAGGGCTATGGAGAAAAAGGAAATATCTTCCGTTCAAAACTGGAAAGAAGCTTTCTGAGAAACTGTTCTATGTTCTGTTAATTCATCTCACAGAGTTACATCTTTCCCTTCAAGAAGCCTTTCGCTTAGGCTGTTCTTGGGGAATTGGCAAAGGGATATTTGGAAGCCCATAGAGGGCTATGGTGAAAAAGGAAATAACTTTCGTTCAAAACTGGAAAGAAGCTTTCTGAGAAACTGCTCTGTGTTCTGTTAATTCATCTCACAGAGTTACATCTTTCCCTTCAAGAAGCCTTTCGCTAAGGCTGTTCTTGTGGAATTGGCAAAGGGATATTTGGAAGCCCATAGAGGGCTATGGTGAAAAAGGAAATATCTTCCGTTCAAAACTGGAAAGAAGCTTTCTGAGAAACTGCTCTGTGTTCTGTTAATTCATCTCACAGAGTTACATCTTTCCCTTCAAGAAGCCTTTCGCTAAGGCTGTTCTTGTGGAATTGGCAAAGGGATATTTGGAAGCCCATAGAGGGCGATGGTGAAAAAGGAAATATCTTCCGTTCAAAACTGGAAAGAAGCTTTCTGAGAAACTGCTCTGTGTTCTGTTAATTCATCTCACAGAGTTACATCTTTCCCTTCAAGAAGCCTTTCGCTAAGGCTGTTCTTGTGGAATTGGCAAAGGGATATTTGGAAGCCCATAGAGGGCTATGGTGAAAAAGGAAATATCTTCCGTTCAAAACTGGAAAGAAGCTTTCTGAGAAACTGCTCTGTGTTCTGTTAATTCATCTCACAGAGTTACATCTTTCCCTTCAAGAAGCCTTTCGCTAAGGCTGTTCTTGTGGAATTGGCAAAGGGATATTGGGAAGCCCATAGAGGGCTATGGTGAAAAAGGAAATATCTTCCGTTCAAAACTGGAGAGAAGCTTTCTGAGAAACTGTTCTATGTTCTGTTAATTCATCTCACAGAGTTACATCTTTCCCTTCAAGAAGCCTTTCGCTAAGGTTGTTCTTGTGGAATTGGCAAAGGGATATTTGGAAGCCCATAGAGGGCTATGGTGAAAAAGGAAATATCTTCCGTTCAAAACTGGAAAGAAGCTTTCTGAGAAACTGCTCTGTGTTCTGTTAATTCATCTCACAGAGTTACATCTTTCCCTTCAAGAAGCCTTTCGCTAAGGCTGTTCTTGTGGAATTGGCAAAGGGATATTTGGAAGCCCATAGAGGGCTATGGTGAAAAAGGACATATCTTCCGTTCAAAACTGGAAATAAGCTTTCTGAGAAACTGCTCTGTGTTCTGTTAATTCATCTCACAGAGTTACATCTTTCCCTTCAAGAAGCCTTTCGCTAAGGCTGTTCTTGTGGAATTGGCAAAGGGATATTTGGAAGCCCATAGAGGGCTATGGTGAAAAAGGAAATATCTTCCGTTCAAAACTGGAAAGAAGCTTTCTGAGAAACTGCTCTGTGTTCTGTTAATTCATCTCACAGAGTTACATCTTTCCCTTCAAGAAGCCTTTCGCTAAGGCTGTTCTTGTGGAATTGGCAAAGGGATATTTGGAAGCCCATAGAGGGCTATGGTGAAAAAGGAAATATCTTCCGTTCAAAACTGGAAAGAAGCTTTCTGAGAAACTGCTCTGTGTTCTGTTAATTCATCTCACAGAGTTACATCTTTCCCTTCAAGAAGCCTTTCGCTAAGGCTGTTCTTGTGGAATTGGCAAAGGGATATTTGGAAGCCCATAGAGGGCTATGGTGAAAAAGGAAATATCTTCCGTTCAAAACTGGAAAGAAGCTTTCTGAGAAACTGCTCTGTGTTCTGTTAATTCATCTCACAGAGTTACATCTTTAACTTCAAGAAGCCTTTCGCTAAGGCTGTTCTTGTGGAATTGGCAAAGGGATATTTGGAAGCCCATAGAGGGCTAAGGAGAAAAAGGAAATATCTTCCGTTCAAAACTGGAAAGAAGCTTTCTGAGAAACTGTTCTATGTTCTGTTAATTCATCTCACAGAGTTACATCTTTCTCTTCAAGAAGCCTTTCGCTTAGGCTGTTCTTGTGGAATTGGCAAAGGGATATTTGGAAGCCCATAGAGGGCTATGGTGAAAAAGGAAATATCTTTCGTTCAAAACTGGAAAGAAGCTTTCTGAGAAACTGCTCTGTGTTCTGTTAATTCAACTCACAGAGTTACATCTTTCCCTTCAAGAAGCCTTTCGCTAAGGCTGTTCTTGTGGAATTGGCAAAGGGATATTTGGAAGCCCATAGAGGGCTATGGTGAAAAAGGAAATATCTTCCGTTCAAAACTGGAAAGAAGCTTTCTGAGAAACTGCTCTGTGTTCTGTTAATTCATCTCACAGAGTTACATCTTTCCCTTCAAGAAGCCTTTCGCTAAGGCTGTTCTTGTGGAATTGGCAAAGGGATATTTGGAAGCCCATAGAGGGCTATGGTGAAAAAGGAAATATCTTCCGTTCAAAACTGGAAAGAAGCTTTCTGAGAAACTGCTCTGTGTTCTGTTAATTCATCTCACAGAGTTACATCTTTAACTTCAAGAAGCCTTTCGCTAAGGCTGTTCTTGTGGAATTGGCAAAGGGATATTTGGAAGCCCATAGAGGGCTATGGAGAAAAAGGAAATATCTTCCGTTCAAAACTGGAAAGAAGCTTTCTGAGAAACTGTTCTATGTTCTGTTAATTCATCTCACAGAGTTACATCTTTCCCTTCAAGAAGCCTTTCGCTAAGGCTGTTCTTGTGGTATTGGCAAAGGGATATTTGGAAGCCCATAGAGGGCTATGGTGAAAAAGGAAATATCTTTCGTTCAAAACTGGAAAGAAGCTTTCTGAGAAACTGCTCTGTGTTCTGTTAATTCATCTCACAGAGATACATCTTTCCCTTCAAGAAGCCTTTCGCTAAGCCTGTTCTTGTGGAAATGGCAAAGGGATATTTCGAAGCCCATAGAGGGCTATGGTGAAAAAGGAAATATCTTCCGTTCAAAACTGGAAAGAAGCTTTCTGAGAAACTGCTCTGTGTTCTGTTAATTCATCTCACAGAGTTACATCTTTAACTTCAAGAAGCCTTTCGCTAAGGCTGTTCTTTTGGAATTGGCAAAGGGATATTTGGAAGCCCATAGAGGGCTATGGTGAAAAAGGAAATATCTTCCGTTCAAAACTGGAAAGAAGCTTTCTGAGAAACTGCTCTGTGTTCTGTTAACTCATCTCACAGAGTTACATCTTTAACTTCAAGAAGCCTTTCGCTAAGGCTGTTCTTGTGGAATTGGCAAAGGGATATTTGGAAGCCCATAGAGGGCTATGGAAAAAAGGAAATATCTTCCGTTCAAAACTGGAAAGAAGCTTTCTGAGAAACTGTTCTATGTTCTGTTAATTCATCTCACAGAGTTACATCTTTCCCTTCAAGAAGCCTTTCGCTAAGGCTGTTCTTGTGGAATTGGCAAAGGGATATTTGGAAGCCCATAGAGGGCTATGGTGAAAAAGGAAATATCTTTCGTTCAAAACTGGAAAGAAGCTTTCTGAGAAACTGCTCTGTGTTCTGTTAATTCATCTCACAGAGTTACATCTTTCCCTTCAAGAAGCCTTTCGCTAAGCCTGTTCTTGTGGAAATGGCAAAGGGATATTTCGAAGCCCAGAGAGGGCTATGGTGAAAAAGGAAATATCTTCCGTTCAAAACTGGAAAGAAGCTTTCTGAGAAACTGCTCTGTGTTCTGTTAATTCATCTCACAGAGTTACATCTTTAACTTCACGAAGCCTTTCGCTAAGGCTGTTCTTGTGGAATTGGCAAAGGGATATTTGGAAGCCCATAGAGGGCTATGGTGAAAAAGGAAATATCTTCCGTTCAAAACTGGAAAGAAGCTTTCTGAGAAACTGCTCTGTGTTCTGTTAATTCATCTCACAGAGTTACATCTTTCCCTTCAAGAAGCCTTTCGCTAAGGCTGTTCTTGTGGAATTGGCAAAGGGATATTTGGAAGCCCATAGAGGGCTATGGTGAAAAAGGAAATATCTTCCGTTCAAAACTGGAAAGAAGCTTTCTGAGAAACTGCTCTGTGTTCTGTTAATTCATCTCACAGAGTTACATCTTTCCCTTCAAGAAGCCTTTCGCTAAGGCTGTTCTTGTGGAATTGGCAAAGGGATATTTGGAAGCCCATAGAGGGCTATGGTGAAAAAGGAAATATCTTCCGTTCAAAACTGGAAAGAAGCTTTCTGAGAAACTGCTCTGTGTTCTGTTAATTCATCTCACAGAGTTACATCTTTAACTTCAAGAAGCCTTTCGCTAAGGCTGTTCTTCTGGAATTGGCAAAGGGATATTTGGAAGCCCATAGAGGGCTATGGAGAAAAAGGAAATATCTTCCGTTCAAAACTGGAAAGAAGCTTTCTGAGAAACTGTTCTATGTTCTGTTAATTCATCTCACAGAGTTACATCTTTCCCTTCAAGAAGCCTTTCGCTTAGGCTGTTCTTGTGGAATTGGCAAAGGGATATTTGGAAGCCCATAGAGGGCTATGGTGAAAAAGGAAATATCTTTCGTTCAAAACTGGAAAGAAGCTTTCTGAGAAACTGCTCTGTGTTCTGTTAATTCATCTCACAGAGTTACATCTTTCCCTTCAAGAAGCCTTTCGCTAAGGCTGTTCTTGTGGAATTGGCAAAGGGATATTTGGAAGCCCATAGAGGGCTATGGTGAAAAAGGAAATATCTTCCGTTCAAAACTGGAAAGAAGCTTTCTGAGAAACTGCTCTGTGTTCTGTTAATTCATCTCACAGAGTTACATCTATCCTTTCAAGAAGCCTTTCGCTAACGCTGTTCTTGTGGAATTGGCAAAGGGATATTTGGAAGCCCATAGAGGGCTATGGTGAAAAAGGAAATATCTTCCGTTCAAAACTGGAAAGAAGCTTTCTGAGAAACTGCTCTGTGTTCTGTTAATTCATCTCACAGAGTTACATCTTTCCCTTCAAGAAGCCTTTCGCTAAGGCTGTTCTTGTGGAATTGGCAAAGGGATATTTGGAAGCCCATACAGGGCTATGGTGAAAAAGGAAATATCTTCCGTTCAAAACTGGAAAGAAGCTTTCTGAGAAACTGCTCTGTGTTCTGTTAATTCATCTCACAGAGTTACATCTTTCCCTTCAAGAAGCCTTTCGCTAAGGCTGTTCTTGTGGAATTGGCAAAGGGATATTTGGAAGCCCATAGAGGGCTATGGTGAAAAAGGAAATATCTTCCGTTCAAAACTGGAGAGAAGCTTTCTGAGAAACTGTTCTATGTTCTGTTAATTCATCTCACAGAGTTACATCTTTCCCTTCAAGAAGCCTTTCGCTAAGGCTGTTCTTGTGGAATTGGCAAAGGGATATTTGGAAGCCCATAGAGGGCTATGGTGAAAAAGGAAATATCTTCCGTTCAAAACTGGAGAGAAGCTTTCTGAGAAACTGCTCTGTGTTCTGTTAATTCATCTCACAGAGTTACATCTTTAACTTCAAGAAGCCTTTCGCTAAGGCTGTTCTTGTGGAATTGGCAAAGGGATATTTGGAAGCCCATAGAGGGCTATGGTGAAAAATGAAATATCTTCCGTTCAAAACTGGAAAGAAGCTTTCTGAGAAACTGCTCTGTGTTCTGTTAATTCATCTCACAGAGTTACATCTTTCCCTTCAAGAAGCCTTTCGCTAAGGCTGTTCTTGTGGAATTGGCAAAGGGATATTTGGAAGCCCATAGAGGGCTATGGTGAAAAAGGAAATATCTTCCGTTCAAAACTGGAAAGAAGCTTTCTGAGAAACTGCTCTGTGTTCTGTTAATTCATCTCACAGAGTTGCATCTTTCCTTTCAAGAAGCCTTTCGCTAACGCTGTTCTTGTGGAATTGGCAAAGGGATATTTGGAAGCCCATAGAGGGCTATGGTGAAAAAGGAAATATCTTCCGTTCAAAACTGGAAAGAAGCTTTCTGAGAAACTGCTCTGTGTTCTGTTAATTCATCTCACAGAGATACATCTTTCCCTTCAAGAAGCCTTTCGCTAAGGCTGTTCTTGTGGAATTGGCAAAGGGATATTTGGAAGCCCATAGAGGGCTATGGTGAAAAAGGAAATATCTTCCGTTCAAAACTGGAAAGAAGCTTTCTGAGAAACTGCTCTGTGTTCTGTTAATTCATCTCACAGAGCTACATCTTTCCCTTCAAGAAGCCTTTCGCTAAGGCTGTTCTTGTGGAATTGGCAAAGGGATATTTGGAAGCCCATAGAGGGCTATGGTGAAAAAGGAAATATCTTCCGTTCAAAACTGGAGAGAAGCTTTCTGAGAAACTGTTCTATGTTCTGTTAATTCATCTCACAGAGTTACATCTTTCCCTTCAAGAAGCCTTTCGCTAAGGTTGTTCTTGTGGAATTGGCAAAGGGATATTTGGAAGCCCATAGAGGGCTATGGTGAAAAAGGAAATATCTTCCGTTCAAAACTGGAAAGAAGCTTTCTGAGAAACTGCTCTGTGTTCTGTTAATTCATCTCACAGAGTTACATCTTTAACTTCAAGAAGCCTTTCGCTAAGGCTGTTCTTGTGGAATTGGCAAAGGGATATTTGGAAGCCCATAGAGGGCTATGGTGAAAAAGGAAATAACTTCCGTTCAAAACTGGAAAGAAGCTTTCTGAGAAACTGCTCTGTGTTCTGTTAATTCATCTCACAGAGTTATATCTTTCCCTTCAAGAAGCCTTTCGCTAAGGCTGTTCTTGTGGAATTGGCAAAGGGATATTTGGAAGCCCATAGAGGGCTATGGTGAAAAAGGAAATATCTTCCGTTCAAAACTGGAAAGAAGCTTTCTGAGAAACTGCTCTTCTGTTAATTCATCTCACAGAGTACATCTTTACCTTCAAGAAGCCTTTCGCTAAGGCTGTTCTTGTGGAATTGGCAAAGGGATATTTGGAAGCCCATAGAGGGCTAGGGTGAAAAAGGAAATATCTTCCGTTCAAAACTGGAAAGAAGCTTTCTGAGAAACTGCTCTGTGTTCTGTTAATTCATCTCACAGAGTTACATCTTTAACTTCAAGAAGCCTTTCGCTAAGGCTGTTCTTGTGGAATTGGCAAAGGGATATTTGGAAGCCCATAGAGGGCTATGGAGAAAAAGGAAATATCTTCCGTTCAAAACTGGAAAGAAGCTTTCTGAGAAACTGTTCTATGTTCTGTTAATTCATCTCACAGAGTTACATCTTTCCCTTCAAGAGCCTTTCGCTAAGGCTGTTCTTGTGGAATTGGCAAAGGGATATTTGGAAGCCCATAGAGGGCTATGGTGAAAAAGGAAATATCTTCCGTTCAAAACTGGAAAGAAGCTTTCTGAGAAACTGCTCTGTGTTCTGTTAATTCATCTCACAGAGTTACATCTTTCCCTTCAAGAAGCTTTTCGCTAAGCTGTTCTTTGTGGAAATGGCAAAGGGATATTTCGAAGCCCATAGAGGGCTATGGTGAAAAAGGAAATATCTTCCGTTCAAAACTGGAAAGAAGCTTTCTGAGAAACTGCTCTGTGTTCTGTTAATTCATCTCACAGAGTTACATCTTTAACTTCAAGAAGCCTTTCGCTAAGGCTGTTCTTGTGGAATTGGCAAAGGGATATTTGGAAGCCCATAGAGGGCTATGGTGAAAAAGGAAATATCTTCCGTTCAAAACTGGAAAGAAGCTTTCTGAGAAACTGCTCTGTGTTCTGTTAATTCATCTCACAGAGTTACATCTTTCCCTTCAAGAAGCCTTTCGCTAAGTCTGTTCTTGTGGAATTGGCAAAGGGATATTTGGAAGCCCATAGAGGGCTATGGTGAAAAAGGAAATATCTTCCGTTCAAAACTGGAAAGAAGGCTTTCTGAGAAACTGCTCTGTGTTCTGTTAATTCATCTCACAGAGTTACATCTTTCCCTTCAAGAAGCCTTTCGCTAAGGCTGTTCTTGTGGAATTGGCAAAGGGATATTTGGAAGCCCATAGAGGGCTATGGTGAAAAAGGAAATATCTTCCGTTCAAAACTGGAAAGAAGCTTTCTGAGAAACTGCTCTGTGTTCTGTTAATTCATCTCACAGAGTTACATCTTTAACTTCAAGAAGCCTTTCGCTAAGGCTGTTCTTGTGGAATTGGCAAAGGGATATTTGGAAGCCCATAGAGGGCTATGGTGAAAAAGGAAATATCTTCCGTTCAAAACTGGAAAGAAGCTTTCTGAGAAACTGCTCTGTGTTCTGTTAATTCATCTCACAGAGTTACATCTTTCCCTTCAAGAAGCCTTTCGCTAAGGCTGTTCTTGGGGAATTGGCAAAGGGATATTTGGAAGCCCATAGAGGGCTATGGTGAAAAAGGAAATATCTTCCGTTCAAAACTGGAAAGAAGCTTTCTGAGAAACTGCTCTGTGTTCTGTTAATTCATCTCACAGAGTTACATCTTTCCCTTCAAGAAGCCTTTCGCTAAGGCTGTCTTGTGGAATTGGCAAAGGGATATTTGGAAGCCCATAGAGGGCTATGGTGAAAAAGGAAATATCTTCCGTTCAAAACTGGAAAGAAGCTTTCTGAGAAACTGCTCTGTGTTCTGTTAATTCATCTCACAGAGTGACATCTTTAACTTCAAGAAGCCTTTCTCTAAGGCTGTTCTTGTGGAATTGGCAAAGGGATATTTGGAAGCCCATAGAGGGCTATGGAGAAAAAGGAAATATCTTCCGTTCAAAACTGGAAAGAAGCTTTCTGAGAAACTGCTCTGTGTTCTGTTAATTCATCTCACAGTCACAGAGTTACATCTATCCTTTCAAGAAGCCTTTCGCTAACGCTGTCTTGTGGAATTGGCAAAGGGATATTTGGAAGCCCATAGAGGGCTATGGTGAAAAAGGAAATATCTTCCGTTCAAAACTGGAAAGAAGCTTTCTGAGAAACTGCTCTGTGTTCTGTTAATTCATCTCACAGAGTTACATCTTTCCCTTCAAGAAGCCTTTCGCTAAGGCTGTTCTTGTGGAATTGGCAAAGGGATATTTGGAAGCCCATAGAGGGCTATGGTGAAAAAGGAAATATCTTCCGTTCAAAACTGGAAAGAAGCTTTCTGAGAAACTGCTCTGTGTTCTGTTAATTCATCTCACAGAGTTACATCTTTCCCTTCAAGAAGCCTTTCGCTAAGTCTGTTCTTGTGGAATTGGCAAAGGGATATTTGGAAGCACATAGAGGGCTATGGTGAAAAAGGAAATATCTTCCGTTCAAAACTGGAGAGAAGCTTTCTGAGAAACTGTTCTATGTTCTGTTAATTCATCTCACAGAGTTACATCTTTCCTTCAAGAAGCCCTTTCGCTAAGGCTGTTCTTGTGGAATTGGCAAAGGGATATTTGGAAGCCCATAGAGGGCTATGGTGAAAAAGGAAATATCTTCCGTTCAAAACTGGAAAGAAGCTTTCTGAGAAACTGCTCTGTGTTCTGTTAATTCATCTCACAGAGTTACATCTTTCCCTTCAAGAAGTCTTTCGCTAAGGCTGTTCTTGTGGAATTGGCAAAGGGATATTTGGAAGCCCATAGAGGGCTATGGTGAAAAAGGAAATATCTTCCGTTCAAAACTGGAAAGAAGCTTTCTGAGAAACTGCTCTGTGTTCTGTTAATTCATCTCACAGAGTTACATCTTTAACTTCAAGAAGCCTTTCGCTAAGGCTGTTCTTGTGGAACTGGCAAAGGGATATTTGGAAGCCCATAGAGGGCTATGTTGAAAAAGGAAATATCTTCCGTTCCAAACTGGAAAGAAGCTTTCTGAGAAACTGCTCTGTGTTCTGTTAATTCATCTCACAGAGTTACATCTTTCCCTTCAGGAAGCCTTTCGCTAAGGCTGTTCTTGTGGAATTGGCAAAGGGATATTTGGAAGCCCATAGAGGGCTATGGTGAAAAAGGAAATATCTTCCGTTCAAAACTGGAAAGAAGCTTTCTGAGAAACTGCTCTGTGTTCTGTTAATTCATCTCACAGAGTTACATCTTTCCCTTCAAGAAGCCTTTCGCTAAGGCTGTTCTTGTGGAATTGGCAAAGGGATATTTGGAAGCCCATAGAGGGCTATGTTGAAAAAGGAAATATCTTCCGTTCAAAACTGGAAAGAAGCTTTCTGAGAAACTGCTCTGTGTTCTGTTAATTCATCTCAACGAGTTATATCTTTCCCTTCAAGAAGACTTTCGCTTAGGCTGTTCTTGTGGAATTGGCAAAGGGATATTTGGAAGCCCATAGAGGGCTATGTTGAAAAAGGAAATATCTTCCGTTCAAAACTGGAAAGAAGCTTTCTGAGAAACTGCTCTGTGTTCTGTTAATTCATCTCACAGAGTTACATCTTTCCCTTCAAGAAGCCTTTCGCTAAGGCTGTTCTTGGGGAATTGGCAAAGGGATATTTGGAAGCCCATAGAGGGCTATGGTGAAAAAGGAAATATCTTCCGTTCAAAACTGGAAAGAAGCTTTCTGAGAAACTGCTCTGTGTTCTGTTAATTCATCTCACAGAGTTACATCTTTCCCTTCAAGAAGCCTTTCGCTAAGGCTGTTCTTGTGGAATTGGCAAAGGGATATTTGGAAGCCCATAGAGGGCTATGGTGAAAAAGGAAATATCTTCCGTTCAAAACTGGAAAGAAGCTTTCTGAGAAACTGCTCTGTGTTCTGTTAATTCATCTCACAGAGTTACATCTTTAACTTCAAGAAGCCTTTCTCTAAGGCTGTTCTTGTGGAATTGGCAAAGGGATATTTGGAAGCCCATAGAGGGCTATGGAGAAAAAGGAAATATCTTCCGTTCAAAACTGGAAAGAAGCTTTCTGAGAAACTGTTCTATGTTCTGTTAATTCATCTCACAGAGTTACATCTTTCCCTTCAGGAAGCCTTTCGCTTACGCTGTTCTTGTGGAATTGGCAAAGGGATATTTGGAAGCCCATAGAGGGCTATGGTGAAAAAGGAAATATCTTTCGTTCAAAACTGGAAAGAAGCTTTCTGAGAAACTGCTCTGTGTTCTGTTAATTCATCTCACAGAGTTACATCTTTCCCTTCAAGAAGCCTTTCGCTAAGGCTGTTCTTGTGGAATTGGCAAAGGGATATTTGGAAGCCCATAGAGGGCTATGGTGAAAAAGGAAATATCTTCCGTTCAAAACTGGAAAGAAGCTTTCTGAGAAACTGCTCTGTGTTCTGTTAATTCATCTCACAGAGTTACATCTATCCTTTCAAGAAGCCTTTCGCTAACGCTGTTCTTGTGGAATTGGCAAAGGGATATTTGGAAGCCCATAGAGGGCTATGGTGAAAAAGGAAATATCTTCCGTTCAAAACTGGAAAGAAGCTTTCTGAGAAACTGCTCTGTGTTCTGTTAATTCATCTCACAGAGTTACATCTTTCCCTTCAAGAAGCCTTTCGCTAAGGCTGTTCTTGTGGAATTGGCAAAGGGATATTTGGAAGCCCATAGAGGGCTATGGTGAAAAAGGAAATATCTTCCGTTCAAAACTGGAAAGAAGCTTTCTGAGAAACTGCTCTGTGTTCTGTTAATTCATCTCACAGAGTTACATCTTTCCCTTCAAGAAGCCTTTCGCTAAGTCTGTTCTTGTGGAATTGGCAAAGGGATATTTGGAAGCCCATAGAGGGCTATGGTGAAAAAGGAAATATCTTCCGTTCAAAACTGGAAAGAAGCTTTCTGAGAAACTGCTCTGTGTTCTGTTAATTCATCTCACAGAGTTACATCTTTCCCTTCAAGAAGCCTTTCGCTAAGGCTGTTCTTGTGGAATTGGCAAAGGGATATTTGGAAGCCCATAGAGGGCTATGGTGAAAAAGGAAATATCTTCCGTTCAAAACTGGAAAGAAGCTTTCTGAGAAACTGCTCTGTGTTCTGTTAATTCATCTCACAGAGTTACATCTTTCCCTTCAAGAAGTCTTTCGCTAAGGCTGTTCTTGTGGAATTGGCAAAGGGATATTTGGAAGCCCATAGAGGGCTATGGTGAAAAAGGAAATATCTTCCGTTCAAAACTGGAAAGAAGCTTTCTGAGAAACTGCTCTGTGTTCTGTTAATTCATCTCACAGAGTTACATCTTTAACTTCAAGAAGCCTTTCGCTAAGGCTGTTCTTGTGGAACTGGCAAAGGGATATTTGGAAGCCCATAGAGGGCTATGTTGAAAAAGGAAATATCTTCCGTTCAAAACTGGAAAGAAGCTTTCTGAGAAACTGCTCTGTGTTCTGTTAATTCATCTCACAGAGTTACATCTTTCCCTTCAGGAAGCCTTTCGCTAAGGCTGTTCTTGTGGAATTGGCAAAGGGATATTTGGAAGCCCATAGAGGGCTATGGTGAAAAAGGAAATATCTTCCGTTCAAAACTGGAAAGAAGCTTTCTGAGAAACTGCTCTGTGTTCTGTTAATTCATCTCACAGAGTTACATCTTTCCCTTCAAGAAGCCTTTCGCTAAGGCTGTTCTTGTGGAATTGGCAAAGGGATATTTGGAAGCCCATAGAGGGCTATGTTGAAAAAGGAAATATCTTCCGTTCAAAACTGGAAAGAAGCTTTCTGAGAAACTGCTCTGTGTTCTGTTAATTCATCTCAACGAGTTATATCTTTCCCTTCAAGAAGACTTTCGCTTAGGCTGTTCTTGTGGAATTGGCAAAGGGATATTTGGAAGCCCATAGAGGGCTATGTTGAAAAAGGAAATATCTTCCGTTCAAAACTGGAAAGAAGCTTTCTGAGAAACTGCTCTGTGTTCTGTTAATTCATCTCACAGAGTTACATCTTTCCCTTCAAGAGGCCTTTCGCTAAGGCTGTTCTTGTGGAATTGGCAAAGGGATATTTGGAAGCCCATAGAGGGCTATGGAGAAAAAGGAAATATCTTCCGTTCAAAACTGGAAAGAAGCTTTCTGAGAAACTGTTCTATGTTCTGTTAATTCATCTCACAGAGTTACATCTTTCCCTTCAAGAAGCCTTTCGCTTAGGCTGTTCTTGGGGAATTGGCAAAGGGATATTTGGAAGCCCATAGAGGGCTATGGTGAAAAAGGAAATAACTTTCGTTCAAAACTGGAAAGAAGCTTTCTGAGAAACTGCTCTGTGTTCTGTTAATTCATCTCACAGAGTTACATCTTTCCCTTCAAGAAGCCTTTCGCTAAGGCTGTTCTTGTGGAATTGGCAAAGGGATATTTGGAAGCCCATAGAGTTCTATGGTGAAAAAGGAAATATCTTCCGTTCAAAACTGGAAAGAAGCTTTCTGAGAAACTGCTCTGTGTTCTGTTAATTCATCTCACAGAGTTACATCTTTCCCTTCAAGAAGCCTTTCGCTAAGGCTGTTCTTGTGGAATTGGCAAAGGGATATTTGGAAGCCCATAGAGGGCTATGGTGAAAAAGGAAATATCTTCCGTTCAAAACTGGAAAGAAGCTTTCTGAGAAACTGCTCTGTGTTCTGTTAATTCATCTCACAGAGTTACATCTTTCCCTTCAAGAAGCCTTTCGCTAAGGCTGTTCTTGTGGAATTGGCAAAGGGATATTTGGAAGCCCATAGAGGGCGATGGTGAAAAAGGAAATATCTTCCGTTCAAAACTGGAAAGAAGCTTTCTGAGAAACTGCTCTGTGTTCTGTTAATTCATCTCACAGAGTTACATCTTTCCCTTCAAGAAGCCTTTCGCTAAGGCTGTTCTTGTGGAATTGGCAAAGGGATATTTGGAAGCCCATAGAGGGCTATGGTGAAAAAGGAAATATCTTCCGTTCAAAACTGGAAAGAAGCTTTCTGAGAAACTGCTCTGTGTTCTGTTAATTCATCTCACAGAGTTACATCTTTCCCTTCAAGAAGCCTTTCGCTAAGGCTGTTCTTGTGGAATTGGCAAAGGGATATTGGGAAGCCCATAGAGGGCTATGGTGAAAAAGGAAATATCTTCCGTTCAAAACTGGAGAGAAGCTTTCTGAGAAACTGTTCTATGTTCTGTTAATTCATCTCACAGAGTTACATCTTTCCCTTCAAGAAGCCTTTCGCTAAGGTTGTTCTTGTGGAATTGGCAAAGGGATATTTGGAAGCCCATAGAGGGCTATGGTGAAAAAGGAAATATCTTCCGTTCAAAACTGGAAAGAAGCTTTCTGAGAAACTGCTCTGTGTTCTGTTAATTCATCTCACAGAGTTACATCTTTCCCTTCAAGAAGCCTTTCGCTAAGGCTGTTCTTGTGGAATTGGCAAAGGGATATTTGGAAGCCCATAGAGGGCTATGGTGAAAAAGGAAATATCTTCCGTTCAAAACTGGAAAGAAGCTTTCTGAGAAACTGCTCTGTGTTCTGTTAATTCATCTCACAGAGTTACATCTTTCCCTTCAAGAAGCCTTTCGCTAAGGCTGTTCTTGTGGAATTGGCAAAGGGATATTTGGAAGCCCATAGAGGGCTATGGTGAAAAAGTAAATATCTTCCGTTCAAAACTGGAAAGAAGCTTTCTGAGAAACTGCTCTGTGTTCTGTTAATTCATCTCACAGAGTTACATCTTTCCCTTCAAGAAGCCTTTCGCTAAGGCTGTTCTTGTGGAATTGGCAAAGGGATATTTGGAAGCCCATAGAGGGCTATGGTGAAAAAGGAAATATCTTCCGTTCAAAACTGGAAAGAAGCTTTCTGAGAAACTGCTCTGTGTTCTGTTAATTCATCTCACAGAGTTACATCTTTCCCTTCAAGAAGCCTTTCGCTAAGGCTGTTCTTGTGGAATTGGCAAAGGGATATTTGGAAGCCCATAGAGGGCTATGGTGAAAAAGGAAATATCTTCCGTTCAAAACTGGAAAGAAGCTTTCTGAGAAACTGCTCTGTGTTCTGTTAATTCATCTCACAGAGTTACATCTTTAACTTCAAGAAGCCTTTCGCTAAGGCTGTTCTTGTGGAATTGGCAAAGGGATATTTGGAAGCCCATAGAGGGCTATGGAGAAAAAGGAAATATCTTCCGTTCAAAACTGGAAAGAAGCTTTCTGAGAAACTGTTCTATGTTCTGTTAATTCATCTCACAGAGTTACATCTTTCTCTTCAAGAAGCCTTTCGCTTAGGCTGTTCTTGTGGAATTGGCAAAGGGATATTTGGAAGCCCATAGAGGGCTATGGTGAAAAAGGAAATATCTTTCGTTCAAAACTGGAAAGAAGCTTTCTGAGAAACTGCTCTGTGTTCTGTTAATTCAACTCACAGAGTTACATCTTTCCCTTCAAGAAGCCTTTCGCTAAGGCTGTTCTTGTGGAATTGGCAAAGGGATATTTGGAAGCCCATAGAGGGCTATGGTGAAAAAGGAAATATCTTCCGTTCAAAACTGGAAAGAAGCTTTCTGAGAAACTGCTCTGTGTTCTGTTAATTCATCTCACAGAGTTACATCTATCCTTTCAAGAAGCCTTTCGCTAACGCTGTTCTTGTGGAATTGGCAAAGGGATATTTGGAAGCCCATAGAGGGCTATGGTGAAAAAGGAAATATCTTCCGTTCAAAACTGGAAAGAAGGTTTCTGAGAAACTGCTCTGTGTTCTGTTAATCCATCTCACAGAGTTACATCTTTCCCTTCAAGAAGCCTTTCGCTAAGGCTGTTCTTGTGGAATTGGCAAAGGGATATTTGGAAGCCCATAGAGGGCTATGGTGAAAAAGGAAATATCTTCCGTTCAAAACTGGAAAGAAGCTTTCTGAGAAACTGCTCTGTGTTCTGTTAATTCATCTCACAGAGTTACATCTTTCCCTTCAAGAAGCCTTTCGCTAAGGCTGTTCTTGTGGAATTGGCAAAGGGATATTTGGAAGCCCATAGAGGGCTATGGTGAAAAAGGAAATATCTTCCGTTCAAAACTGGAGAGAAGCTTTCTGAGAAACTGTTCTATGTTCTGTTAATTCATCTCACAGAGTTACATCTTTCCCTTCAAGAAGCCTTTCGCTAAGGCTGTTCTTGTGGAATTGGCAAAGGGATATTTGGAAGCCCATAGAGGGCTATGGTGAAAAAGGAAATATCTTCCGTTCAAAACTGGAAAGAAGCTTTCTGAGAAACTGCTCTGTGTTCTGTTAATTCATCTCACAGAGTTACATCTTTAACTTCAAGAAGCCTTTCGCTAGGCTGTTCTTGTGGAATTGGAAAAGGGATATTTGGAAGCCCATAGAGGGCTATGGTGAAAAAGGACATATCTTCCGTTCAAAACTGGAAATAAGCTTTCTGAGAAACTGCTCTGTGTTCTGTTAATTCATCTCACAGAGTTACATCTTTCCCTTCATGAAGCCTTTCGCTAAGGCTGTTCTTGTGGAATTGGCAAAGGGATATTTGGAAGCCCATAGAGGGCTATGGTGAAAAAGTAAATATCTTCCGTTCAAAACTGGAAAGAAGCTTTCTGAGAAACTGCTCTGTGTTCTGTTAATTCATCTCACAGAGTTACATCTTTCCCTTCAAGAAGCCTTTCGCTAAGGCTGTTCTTGTGGAATTGGCAAAGGGATATTTGGAAGCCCATAGAGGGCTATGGTGAAAAAGGAAATATCTTCCGTTCAAAACTGGAAAGAAGCTTTCTGAGAAACTGCTCTGTGTTCTGTTAATTCATCTCACAGAGTTACATCTTTCCCTTCAAGAAGCCTTTCGCTAAGGCTGTTCTTGTGGAATTGGCAAAGGGATATTTGGAAGCCCATAGAGGGCTATGGTGAAAAAGGAAATATCTTCCGTTCAAAACTGGAAAGAAGCTTTCTGAGAAACTGCTCTGTGTTCTGTTAATTCATCTCACAGAGTTACATCTTTAACTTCAAGAAGCCTTTCGCTAAGGCTGTTCTTGTGGAATTGGCAAAGGGATATTTGGAAGCCCATAGAGGGCTAAGGAGAAAAAGGAAATATCTTCCGTTCAAAACTGGAAAGAAGCTTTCTGAGAAACTGTTCTATGTTCTGTTAATTCATCTCACAGAGTTACATCTTTCTCTTCAAGAAGCCTTTCGCTTAGGCTGTTCTTGTGGAATTGGCAAAGGGATATTTGGAAGCCCATAGAGGGCTATGGTGAAAAAGGAAATATCTTTCGTTCAAAACTGGAAAGAAGCTTTCTGAGAAACTGCTCTGTGTTCTGTTAATTCAACTCACAGAGTTACATCTTTCCCTTCAAGAAGCCTTTCGCTAAGGCTGTTCTTGTGGAATTGGCAAAGGGATATTTGTAAGCCCATAGAGGGCTATGGTGAAAAAGGAAATATCTTCCGTTCAAAACTGGAAAGAAGCTTTCTGAGAAACTGCTCTGTGTTCTGTTAATTCATCTCACAGAGTTACATCTATCCTTTCAAGAAGCCTTTCGCTAACGCTGTTCTTGTGGAATTGGCAAAGGGATATTTGGAAGCCCATAGAGGGCTATGGTGAAAAAGGAAATATCTTTCGTTCAAAACTGGAAAGAAGGTTTCTGAGAAACTGCTCTGTGTTCTGTTAATTCATCTCACAGAGTTACATCTTTCCCTTCAAGAAGCCTTTCGCTAAGGCTGTTCTTGTGGAATTGGCAAAGGGATATTTGGAAGCCCATAGAGGGCTATGGTGAAAAAGGAAATATCTTCCGTTCAAAACTGGAAAGAAGCTTTCTGAGAAACTGCTCTGTGTTCTGTTAATTCATCTCACAGAGTTACATCTTTCCCTTCAAGAAGCCTTTCGCTAAGGCTGTTCTTGTGGAATTGGCAAAGGGATATTTGGAAGCCCATAGAGGGCTATGGTGAAAAAGGAAATATCTTCCGTTCAAAACTGGAGAGAAGCTTTCTGAGAAACTGTTCTATGTTCTGTTAATTCATCTCACAGAGTTACATCTTTCCCTTCAAGAAGCCTTTCGCTAAGGCTGTTCTTGTGGAATTGGCAAAGGGATATTTGGAAGCCCATAGAGGGCTACGGTGAAAAAGGAAATATCTTTCGTTCAAAACTGGAAAGAAGCTTTCTGAGAAACTGCTCTGTGTTCTGTTAATTCATCTCACAGAGTTACATCTTTCCCTTCAAGAAGCCTTTCGCTAAGCCTGTTCTTGTGGAAATGGCAAAGGGATATTTCGAAGCCCATAGAGGGCTATGGTGAAAAAGGAAATATCTTCCGTTCAAAACTGGAAAGAAGCTTTCTGAGAAACTGCTCTGTGTTCTGTTAATTCATCTCACAGAGTTACATCTTTAACTTCAAGAAGCCTTTCGCTAAGGCTGTTCTTGTGGAATTGGCAAAGGGATATTTGGAAGCCCATAGAGGGCTATGGTGAAAAACGAAATATCTTCCGTTCAAAACTGGAAAGAAGCTTTCTGAGAAACTGCTCTGTGTTCTGTTAATTCATCTCACAGAGTTACATCTTTCCCTTCAAGAAGCCTTTCGCTAAGGCTGTTCTTGGGGAATTGGCAAAGGGATATTTGGAAGCCCATAGAGGGCTATGGTGAAAAAGGAAATATCTTCCGTTCAAAACTGGAAAGAAGCTTTCTGAGAAACTGCTCTGTGTTCTGTTAATTCATCTCACAGAGTTACATCTTTCCCTTCAAGAAGCCTTTCGCTAAGGCTGTTCTTGTGGAATTGGCAAAGGGATATTTGGAAGCCCATAGAGGGCTATGGTGAAAAAGGAAATATCTTCCGTTCAAAACTGGAAAGAAGCTTTCTGAGAAACTGCTCTGTGTTCTGTTAATTCATCTCACAGAGTTACATCTTTAACTTCAAGAAGCCTTTCGCTAAGGCTGTTCTTGTGGAATTGGCAAAGGGATATTTGGAAGCCCATAGAGGGCTGTGGAGAAAAAGGAAATATCTTCCGTTCAAAACTGGAAAGAAGCTTTCTGAGAAACTGTTCTATGTTCTGTTAATTCATCTCACAGAGTTACATCTTTCCCTTCAAGAAGCCTTTCGCTAAGGCTGTTCTTGTGGAATTGGCAAAGGGATATTTGGAAGCCCATAGAGGGCTATGGTGAAAAAGGAAATATCTTCCGTTCAAAACTGGAAAGAAGCTTTCTGAGAAACTGCTCTGTGTTCTGTTAATTCATCTCACAGAGTTACATCTTTAACTTCAAGAAGCCTTTCGCTAAGGCTGTTCTTGTGGAATTGGCAAAGGGATATTTGGAAGCCCATAGAGGGCTATGGTGAAAAAGGAAATATCTTCCGTTCAAAACTGGAAAGAAGCTTTCTGAGAAACTGCTCTGTGTTCTGTTAATTCATCTCACAGAGTTACATCTTTCCCTTCAAGAAGCCTTTCGCTAAGGCTGTTCTTGTGGAATTGGCAAAGGGATATTTGGAAGCCCATAGAGGGCTATGGTGAAAAAGGAAATATCTTCCGTTCAAAACTGGAAAGAAGCTTTCTGAGAAACTGCTCTGTGTTCTGTTAATTCATCTCACAGAGTTACATCTTTCCCTTCAAGAAGCCTTTCGCTAAGGCTGTTCTTGTGGAATTGGCAAAGGGATATTTGGAAGCCCATAGAGGGCTATGGTGAAAAAGGAAATATCTTCCGTTCAAAACTGGAAAGAAGCTTTCTGAGAAACTGCTCTGTGTTCTGTTAATTCATCTCACAGAGTTGCATCTTTCCTTTCAAGAAGCCTTTCGCTAACGCTGTTCTTGTGGAATTGGCAAAGGGATATTTGGAAGCCCATAGAGGGCTATGGTGAAAAAGGAAATATCTTCCGTTCAAAACTGGAAAGAAGCTTTCTGAGAAACTGCTCTGTGTTCTGTTAATTCATCTCACAGAGATACATCTTTCCCTTCAAGAAGCCTTTCGCTAAGGCTGTTCTTGTGGAATTGGCAAAGGGATATTTGGAAGCCCATAGAGGGCTATGGTGAAAAAGGAAATATCTTCCGTTCAAAACTGGAAAGAAGCTTTCTGAGAAACTGCTCTGTGTTCTGTTAATTCATCTCACAGAGCTACATCTTTCCCTTCAAGAAGCCTTTCGCTAAGGCTGTTCTTGTGGAATTGGCAAAGGGATATTTGGAAGCCCATAGAGGGCTATGGTGAAAAAGGAAATATCTTCCGTTCAAAACTGGAGAGAAGCTTTCTGAGAAACTGTTCTATGTTCTGTTAATTCATCTCACAGAGTTACATCTTTCCCTTCAAGAAGCCTTTCGCTAAGGTTGTTCTTGTGGAATTGGCAAAGGGATATTTGGAAGCCCATAGAGGGCTATGGTGAAAAAGGAAATATCTTCCGTTCAAAACTGGAAAGAAGCTTTCTGAGAAACTGCTCTGTGTTCTGTTAATTCATCTCACAGAGTTACATCTTTAACTTCAAGAAGCCTTTCGCTAAGGCTGTTCTTGTGGAATTGGCAAAGGGATATTTGGAAGCCCATAGAGGGCTATGGTGAAAAAGGAAATAACTTCCGTTCAAAACTGGAAAGAAGCTTTCTGAGAAACTGCTCTGTGTTCTGTTAATTCATCTCACAGAGTTACATCTTTCCCTTCAAGAAGCCTTTCGCTAAGGCTGTTCTTGTGGAATTGGCAAAGGGATATTTGGAAGCCCATAGAGGGCTATGGTGAAAAAGGAAATATCTTCCGTTCAAAACTGGAAAGAAGCTTTCTGAGAAACTGCTCTGTGTTCTGTTAATTCATCTCACAGAGTTACATCTTTACCTTCAAGAAGCCTTTCGCTAAGGCTGTTCTTGTGGAATTGGCAAAGGGATATTTGGAAGCCCATAGAGGGCTATGGTGAAAAAGGAAATATCTTCCGTTCAAAACTGGAAAGAAGCTTTCTGAGAAACTGCTCTGTGTTCTGTTAATTCATCTCACAGAGTTACATCTTTAACTTCAAGAAGCCTTTCGCTAAGGCTGTTCTTGTGGAATTGGCAAAGGGATATTTGGAAGCCCATAGAGGGCTATGGAGAAAAAGGAAATATCTTCCGTTCAAAACTGGAAAGAAGCTTTCTGAGAAACTGTTCTATGTTCTGTTAATTCATCTCACAGAGTTACATCTTTCCCTTCAAGAGCCTTTCGCTAAGGCTGTTCTTGTGGAATTGGCAAAGGGATATTTGGAAGCCCATAGAGGGCTATGGTGAAAAAGGAAATATCTTTCGTTCAAAACTGGAAAGAAGCTTTCTGAGAAACTGCTCTGTGTTCTGTTAATTCATCTCACAGAGTTACATCTTTCCCTTCAAGAAGCCTTTCGCTAAGCCTGTTCTTGTGGAAATGGCAAAGGGATATTTCGAAGCCCATAGAGGGCTATGGTGAAAAAGGAAATATCTTCCGTTCAAAACTGGAAAGAAGCTTTCTGAGAAACTGCTCTGTGTTCTGTTAATTCATCTCACAGAGTTACATCTTTAACTTCAAGAAGCCTTTCGCTAAGGCTGTTCTTGTGGAATTGGCAAAGGGATATTTGGAAGCCCATAGAGGGCTATGGAGAAAAAGGAAATATCTTCCGTTCAAAACTGGAAAGAAGCTTTCTGAGAAACTGTTCTATGTTCTGTTAATTCATCTCACAGAGTTACATCTTTCTCTTCAAGAAGCCTTTCGCTTAGGCTGTTCTTGTGGAATTGGCAAAGGGATATTTGGAAGCCCATAGAGGGCTATGGTGAAAAAGGAAATATCTTTCGTTCAAAACTGGAAAGAAGCTTTCTGAGAAACTGCTCTGTGTTCTGTTAATTCAACTCACAGAGTTACATCTTTCCCTTCAAGAAGCCTTTCGCTAAGGCTGTTCTTGTGGAATTGGCAAAGGGATATTTGGAAGCCCATAGAGGGCTATGGTGAAAAAGGAAATATCTTCCGTTCAAAACTGGAAAGAAGCTTTCTGAGAAACTGCTCTGTGTTCTGTTAATTCATCTCACAGAGTTACATCTATCCTTTCAAGAAGCCTTTCGCTAACGCTGTTCTTGTGGAATTGGCAAAGGGATATTTGGAAGCCCATAGAGGGCTATGGTGAAAAAGGAAATATCTTCCGTTCAAAACTGGAAAGAAGGTTTCTGAGAAACTGCTCTGTGTTCTGTTAATTCATCTCACAGAGTTACATCTTTCCCTTCAAGAAGCCTTTCGCTAAGGCTGTTCTTGTGGAATTGGCAAAGGGATATTTGGAAGCTCATAGAGGGCTATGGTGAAAAAGGAAATATCTTCCGTTCAAAACTGGAAAGAAGCTTTCTGAGAAACTGCTCTGTGTTCTGTTAATTCATCTCACAGAGTTACATCTTTCCCTTCAAGAAGCCTTTCGCTAAGGCTGTTCTTGTGGAATTGGCAAAGGGATATTTGGAAGCCCATAGAGGGCTATGGTGAAAAAGGAAATATCTTCCGTTCAAAACTGGAGAGAAGCTTTCTGAGAAACTGTTCTATGTTCTGTTAATTCATCTCACAGAGTTACATCTTTCCCTTCAAGAAGCCTTTCGCTAAGGCTGTTCTTGTGGAATTGGCAAAGGGATATTTGGAAGCCCATAGAGGGCTATGGTGAAAAAGGAAATATCTTCCGTTCAAAACTGGAAAGAAGCTTTCTGAGAAACTGCTCTGTGTTCTGTTAATTCATCTCACAGAGTTACATCTTTCCCTTCAAGAAGCCTTTCGCTAAGGCTGTTCTTGTGGAATTGGCAAAGGGATATTTGGAAGCCCATAGAGGGCTATGGTGAAAAAGGAAATATCTTCCGTTCAAAACTGGAAAGAAGCTTTCTGAGAAACTGCTCTGTGTTCTGTTAATTCATCTCACAGAGTTACATCTTTCCCTTCAAGAAGCCTTTCGCTAAGGCTGTTCTTGTGGAATTGGCAAAGGGATATTTGGAAGCCCATAGAGGGCTATGGTGAAAAAGGAAATATCTTCCGTTCAAAACTGGAAAGAAGCTTTCTGAGAAACTGCTCTGTGTTCTGTTAATTCATCTCACAGAGTTACATCTTTAACTTCAAGAAGCCTTTCGCTAAGGCTGTTCTTGTGGAATTGGCAAAGGGATATTTGGAAGCCCATAGAGGGCTAAGGAGAAAAAGGAAATATCTTCCGTTGAAAACTGGAAAGAAGCTTTCTGAGAAACTGTTCTATGTTCTGTTAATTCATCTCACAGAGTTACATCTTTCTCTTCAAGAAGCCTTTCGCTTAGGCTGTTCTTGTGGAATTGGCAAAGGGATATTTGGAAGCCCATAGAGGGCTATGGTGAAAAAGGAAATATCTTTCGTTCAAAACTGGAAAGAAGCTTTCTGAGAAATTGCTCTGTGTTCTGTTAATTCAACTCACAGAGTTACATCTTTCCCTTCAAGAAGCCTTTCGCTAAGGCTGTTCTTGTGGAATTGGCAAAGGGATATTTGTAAGCCCATAGAGGGCTATGGTGAAAAAGGAAATATCTTCCGTTCAAAACTGGAAAGAAGCTTTCTGAGAAACTGCTCTGTGTTCTGTTAATTCATCTCACAGAGTTACATCTATCCTTTCAAGAAGCCTTTCGCTAACGCTGTTCTTGTGGAATTGGCAAAGGGATATTTGGAAGCCCATAGAGGGCTATGGTGAAAAAGGAAATATCTTTCGTTCAAAACTGGAAAGAAGCTTTCTGAGAAACTGCTCTGTGTTCTGTTAATTCATCTCACAGAGTTACATCTTTCCCTTCAAGAAGCCTTTCGCTAAGGCTGTTCTTGTGGAATTGGCAAAGGGATATTTGGAAGCCCATAGAGGGCTATGGTGAAAAAGGAAATATCTTCCGTTCAAAACTGGAAAGAAGCTTTCTGAGAAACTGCTCTGTGTTCTGTTAATTCATCTCACAGAGTTACATCTTTCCCTTCAAGAAGCCTTTCGCTAAGGCTGTTCTTGTGGAATTGGCAAAGGGATATTTGGAAGCCCATAGAGGGCTATGGTGAAAAAGGAAATATCTTTCGTTCAAAACTGGAAAGAAGCTTTCTGAGAAACTGCTCTGTGTTCTGTTAATTCATCTCACAGAGTTACATCTTTCCCTTCAAGAAGCCTTTCGCTAAGCCTGTTCTTGTGGAAATGGCAAAGGGATATTTCGAAGCCCAGAGAGGGCTATGGTGAAAAAGGAAATATCTTCCGTTCAAAACTGGAAAGAAGCTTTCTGAGAAACTGCTCTGTGTTCTGTTAATTCATCTCACAGAGTTACATCTTTAACTTCACGAAGCCTTTCGCTAAGGCTGTTCTTGTGGAATTGGCAAAGGGATATTTGGAAGCCCATAGAGGGCTATGGTGAAAAAGGAAATATCTTCCGTTCAAAACTGGAAAGAAGCTTTCTGAGAAACTGCTCTGTGTTCTGTTAATTCATCTCACAGAGTTACATCTTTCCCTTCAAGAAGCCTTTCGCTATGGCTGTTCTTGTGGAATTGGCAAAGGGATATTTGGAAGCCCATAGAGGGCTATGGTGAAAAAGGAAATATCTTCCGTTCAAAACTGGAAAGAAGCTTTCTGAGAAACTGCTCTGTGTTCTGTTAATTCATCTCACAGAGTTACATCTTTAACTTCAAGAAGCCTTTCGCTAAGGCTGTTCTTGTGGAATTGGCAAAGGGATATTTGGAAGCCCATAGAGGGCTATGGAGAAAAAGGAAATATCTTCCGTTCAAAACTGAAAAGAAGCTTTCTGAGAAACTGTTCTATGTTCTGTTAATTCATCTCACAGAGTTACATCTTTCCCTTCAAGAAGCCTTTCGCTTAGGCTGTTCTTGTGGAATTGGCAAAGGGATATTTGGAAGCCCATAGAGGGCTATGGTGAAAAAGGAAATATCTTTCGTTCAAAACTGGAAAGAAGCTTTCTGAGAAACTGCTCTGTGTTCTGTTAATTCATCGCACAGAGTTACATCTTTCCCTTCAAGAAGCCTTTCGCTAAGGCTGTTCTTGTGGAATTGGCAAAGGGATATTAGGAAGACCATAGAGGGCTATGGTGAAAAAGGAAATATCTTCCGTTCAAAACTGGAAAGAAGCTTTCTGAGAAACTGCTCTGTGTTCTGTTAATTCATCTCACAGAGTTACATCTATCCTTTCAAGAAGCCTTTCGCTAACGCTGTTCTTGTGGAATTGGCAAAGGGATATTTGGAAGCCCATAGAGGGCTATGGTGAAAAAGGAAATATCTTCCGTTCAAAACTGGAAAGAAGCTTTCTGAGAAACTGCTCTGTGTTCTGTTAATTCATCTCACAGAGTTACATCTTTCCCTTCAAGAAGCCTTTCGCTAAGGCTGTTCTTGTGGAATTGGCAAAGGGATATTTGGAAGCCCATAGAGGGCTATGGTGAAAAAGGAAATATCTTCCGTTCAAAACTGGAAAGAAGCTTTCTGAGAAACTGCTCTGTGTTCTGTTAATTCATCTCACAGAGTTACATCTTTCCCTTCAAGAAGCCTTTCGCTAAGGCTGTTCTTGTGGAATTGGCAAAGGGATATTTGGAAGCCCATAGAGGGCTATGGTGAAAAAGGAAATATCTTCCGTTCAAAACTGGAGAGAAGCTTTCTGAGAAACTGTTCTATGTTCTGTTAATTCATCTCACAGAGTTACATCTTTCCCTTCAAGAAGCCTTTCGCTAAGGCTGTTCTTGTGGAATTGGCAAAGGGATATTTGGAAGCCCATAGAGGGCTATGGTGAAAAAGGAAATATCTTCCGTTCAAAACTGGAAAGAAGCTTTCTGAGAAACTGCTCTGTGTTCTGTTAATTCATCTCACAGAGTTACATCTTTAACTTCAAGAAGCCTTTCGCTAAGGCTGTTCTTGTGGAATTGGCAAAGGGATATTTGGAAGCCCATAGAGGGCTATGGTGAAAAAGGAAATATCTTCCGTTCAAAACTGGAAAGAAGCTTTCTGAGAAACTGCTCTGTGTTCTGTTAATTCATCTCACAGAGTTACATCTTTCCCTTCAAGAAGCCTTTCGCTAAGGCTGTTCTTGTGGAATTGGCAAAGGGATATTTGGAAGCCCATAGAGGGCTATGGTGAAAAAGGAAATATCTTCCGTTCAAAACTGGAAAGAAGCTTTCTGAGAAACTGCTCTGTGTTCTGTTAATTCATCTCACAGAGTTACATCTTTCCCTTCAAGAAGCCTTTCGCTACGGCTGTTCTTGTGGAATTGGCAAAGGGATATTTGGAAGCCCATAGAGGGCTATGGTGAAAAAGGAAATATCTTCCGTTCAAAACTGGAAAGAAGCTTTCTGAGAAACTGCTCTGTGTTCTGTTAATTCATCTCACAGAGTTACATCTTTAACTTCAAGAAGCCTTTCGCTAAGGCTGTTCTTGTGGAATTGGCAAAGGGATATTAGGAAGCCCATAGAGGGCTATGGTGAAAAAGGAAATATCTTCCGTTCAAAACTGGAAAGAAGCTTTCTGAGAAACTGCTCTGTGTTCTGTTAATTCATCTCACAGAGTTACATCTTTCCCTTCAAGAAGCCTTTCGCTAAGGCTGTTCTTGTGGAATTGGCAAAGGGATATTTGGAACCCCTAGAGGGCTATGTTGAAAAAGGAAATATCTTCCGTTCAAAACTGGAAAGAAGCTTTCTGAGAAACTGCTCTGTGTTCTGTTAATTCATCTCACAGAGTTACATCTTTCACTTCAAGAAGCCTTTCGCTAAGGCTGTTCTTGTGGAATTGGCAAAGGGATATTTGGAAGCCCATAGAGGGCTATGGTGAAAAAGGAAATATCTTCCGTTCAAAACTGGAAAGAAGCTTTCTGAGAAACTGCTCTGTGTTCTGTTAATTCATCTCACAGAGTTACATCTTTAACTTCAAGAAGCCTTTCGCTAAGGCTGTTCTTGTGGAATTGGCAAAGGGATATTTGGAAGCCCATAGAGGGCTATGGAGAAAAAGGAAATATCTTCCGTTCAAAACTGGAAAGAAGCTTTCTGAGAAACTCTTCTATGTTCTGTTAATTCATCTCACAGAGTTACATCTTTCCCTTCAAGAAGCCTTTCGCTAAGGCTGTTCTTGTGGAATTGGCAAAGGATATTTGGAAGCCCATAGAGGGCTATGGTGAAAAAGGAAATATCTTTCGTTCAAAACTGGAAAGAAGCTTTCTGAGAAACTGCTCTGTGTTCTGTTAATTCATCTCACAGCGTTACATCTTTCCCTTCAAGAAGCCTTTCGCTAAGGCTGTTCTTGTGGAATTGGCAAAGGGATATTTCGAAGCCCATAGAGGGCTATGGTGAAAAAGGAAATATCTTCCGTTCAAAACTGGAAAGAAGCTTTCTGAGAAACTGCTCTGTGTTCTCTTAATTCATCTCACAGAGTTACATCTTTACCTTCAAGAAGCCTTTCGCTAAGGCTGTTCTTGTGGAATTGGCAAAGGGATATTTGGAAGCCCATAGAGGGCTATGGTGAAAAAGGAAATATCTTCCGTTCAAAACTGGAAAGAAGCTTTCTGAGAAACTGCTCTGTGTTCTGTTAATTCATCTCACAGAGTTACATCTTTCCCTTCAAGAAGTCTTTCGCTAAGGCTGTTCTTGTGGAATTGGCAAAGGGATATTTGGAAGCCCATAGAGGGCTATGGTGAAAAAGGAAATATCTTCCGTTCAAAACTGGAAAGAAGCTTTCTGAGAAACTGCTCTGTGTTCTGTTAATTCATCTCACAGAGTTACATCTTTAACTTCAAGAAGCCTTTCGCTAAGGCTGTTCTTGTGGAACTGGCAAAGGGATATTTGGAAGCCCATAGAGGGCTATGTTGAAAAAGGAAATATCTTCCGTTCAAAACTGGAAAGAATCTTTCTGAGAAACTGCTCTGTGTTCTGTTAATTCATCTCACAGAGTTACATCTTTCCCTTCAGGAAGCCTTTCGCTAAGGCTGTTCTTGTGGAATTGGCAAAGGGATATTTGGAAGCCCATAGAGGGCTATGGTGAAAAAGGAAATATCTTCCGTTCAAAACTGGAAAGAAGCTTTCTGAGAAACTGCTCTGTGTTCTGTTAATTCATCTCACAGAGTTACATCTTTCCCTTCAAGAAGCCTTTCGCTAAGGCTGTTCTTGTGGAATTGGCAAAGGGATATTTGGAAGCCCATAGAGGGCTATGTTGAAAAAGGAAATATCTTCCGTTCAAAACTGGAAAGAAGCTTTCTGAGAAACTGCTCTGTGTTCTGTTAATTCATCTCAACGAGTTACATCTTTCCCTTCAAGAAGACTTTCGCTTAGGCTGTTCTTGTGGAATTGGCAAAGGGATATTTGGAAGCCCATAGAGGGCTATGTTGAAAAAGGAAATATCTTCCGTTCAAAACTGGAAAGAAGCTTTCTGAGAAACTGCTCTGTGTTCTGTTAATTCATCTCACAGAGTTACATCTTTCCCTTCAAGAGGCCTTTCGCTAAGGCTGTTCTTGTGGAATTGGCAAAGGGATATTTGGAAGCCCATAGAGGGCTATGGAGAAAAAGGAAATATCTTCCGTTCAAAACTGGAAAGAAGCTTTCTGAGAAACTGTTCTATGTTCTGTTAATTCATCTCACAGAGTTACATCTTTCCCTTCAAGTAGCCTTTCGCTTAGGCTGTTCTTGGGGAATTGGCAAAGGGATATTTGGAAGCCCATAGAGGGCTATGGTGAAAAAGGAAATAACTTTCGTTCAAAACTGGAAAGAAGCTTTCTGAGAAACTGCTCTGTGTTCTGTTAATTCATCTCACAGAGTTACATCTTTCCCTTCAAGAAGCCTTTCGCTAAGGCTGTTCTTGTGGAATTGGCAAAGGGATATTTGGAAGCCCATAGAGGGCTATGGTGAAAAAGGAAATATCTTCCGTTCAAAACTGGAAAGAAGCTTTCTGAGAAACTGCTCTGTGTTCTGTTAATTCATCTCACAGAGTTACATCTTTCCCTTCAAGAAGCCTTTCGCTAAGGCTGTTCTTGTGGAATTGGCAAAGGGATATTTGGAAGCCCATAGAGGGCTATGTTGAAAAAGGAAATATCTTCCGTTCAAAACTGGAAAGAAGCTTTCTGAGAAACTGCTCTGTGTTCTGTTAATTCATCTCAACGAGTTACATCTTTCCCTTCAAGAAGACTTTCGCTTAGGCTGTTCTTGTGGAATTGGCAAAGGGATATTTGGAAGCCCATAGAGGGCTATGTTGAAAAAGGAAATATCTTCCGTTCAAAACTGGAAAGAAGCTTTCTGAGAACCTGCTCTGTGTTCTGTTAATTCATCTCACAGAGTTACATCTTTCCCTTCAAGAAGCCTTTCGCTAAGGCTGTTCTTGTGGAATTGGCAAAGGGATATTTGGAAGCCCATAGAGGGCTATTGAGAAAAAGGAAATATCTTCCGTTCAAAACTGGAAAGAAGCTTTCTGAGAAACTGCTCTGTGTTCTGTTAATTCATCTCACAGAGTTACATCTTTCCCTTCAAGAAGCCTTTCGCTAAGCCTGTTCTTGTGGAATTGGCAAAGGGATATTTGGAAGCCCATAGAGGGCTATGGTGAAAAAGGAAATATCTTCCGTTCAAAACTAGAAAGAAGCTTTCTGAGAAACTGCTCTGTGTTCTGTTAATTCATCTCACAGAGTTACATCTTTCCTTTCAAGAAGCCTTTCGCTAACGCTGTTCTTGTGGAATTGGCAAAGGGATATTTGGAAGCCCATAGAGGGCTATGGTGAAAAAGGAAATATCTTCCGTTCAAAACTGGAAAGAAGCTTTCTGAGAAACTGCTCTGTGTTCTGTTAATTCATCTCACAGAGATACATCTTTCCCTTCAAGAAGCCTTTCGCTAAGGCTGTTCTTGTGGAATTGGCAAAGTTATATTTGGAAGCCCATAGAGGGCTATGGTGAAAAAGGAAATATCTTCCGTTCAAAACTGGAAAGAAGCTTTCTGAGAAACTGCTCTGTGTTCTGTTAATTCATCTCACAGAGTTACATCTTTCCCTTCAAGAAGCCTTTCGCTAAGGCTGTTCTTGTGGAATTGGCAAAGGGATATTTGGAAGCCCATAGAGGGCTATGGTGAAAAAGGAAATATCTTCCGTTCAAAACTGGAGAGAAGCTTTCTGAGAAACTGTTCTATGTTCTGTTAATTCATCTCACAGAGTTACATCTTTCCCTTCAAGAAGCCTTTCGCTAAGGTTGTTCTTGTGGAATTGGCAAAGGGATATTTGGAAGCCCATAGAGGGCTATGGTGAAAAAGGAAATATCTTCCGTTCAAAACTGGAAAGAAGCTTTCTGAGAAACTGCTCTGTGTTCTGTTAATTCATCTCACAGAGTTACATCTTTCCCTTCAAGAAGCCTTTCGCTAAGGCTGTTCTTGTGGAATTGGCAAAGGGATATTTGGAAGCCCATAGAGGGCTATGGTGAAAAAGGAAATATCTTCCGTTCAAAACTGGAAAGAAGCTTTCTGAGAAACTGCTCTGTGTTCTGTTAATTCATCTCACAGAGTTACATCTTTCCCTTCAAGAAGCCTTTCGCTAAGGCTGTTTTTGTGGAATTGGCAAAGGGATATTTGGAAGCCCATAGAGGGCTATGGTGAAAAAGGAAATATCTTCCGTTCAAAACTGGAAAGAAGCTTTCTGAGAAACTGCTCTGTGTTCTGTTAATTCATCTCACAGAGTTACATCTTTCCCTTCAAGAAGCCTTTCGCTAAGGCTGTTCTTGTGGAATTGGCAAAGGGATATTTGGAAGCCCATAGAGGGCTATGGTGAAAAAGGAAATATCTTCCGTTCAAAACTGGAAAGAAGCTTTCTGAGAAACTGCTCTGTGTTCTGTTAATTCATCTCACAGAGTTACATCTTTCCCTTCAAGAAGCCTTTCGCTAAGGCTGTTCTTGTGGAATTGGCAAAGGGATATTTGGAAGCCCATAGAGGGCTATGGTGAAAAAGGAAATATCTTCCGTTCAAAACTGGAGAGAAGCTTTCTGAGAAACTGTTCTATGTTCTGTTAATTCATCTCACAGAGTTACATCTTTCCCTTCAAGAAGCCTTTCGCTAAGGTTGTTCTTGTGGAATTGGCAAAGGGATATTTGGAAGCCCATAGAGGGCTATGGTGAAAAAGGAAATATCTTCCGTTCAAAACTGGAAAGAAGCTTTCTGAGAAACTGCTCTGTGTTCTGTTAATTCATCTCACAGAGTTACATCTTTCCCTTCAAGAAGCCTTTCGCTAAGGCTGTTCTTGTGGAATTGGCAAAGGGATATTTGGAAGCCCATAGAGGGCTATGGTGAAAAAGGAAATATCTTCCGTTCAAAACTGGAAAGAAGCTTTCTGAGAACCTGCTCTGTGTTCTGTTAATTCATCTCACAGAGTTACATCTTTCCCTTCAAGAAGCCTTTCGCTAAGGCTGTTCTTGTGGAATTGGCAAAGGGATATTTTGAAGCCCATAGAGGGCTATGGAGAAAAAGGAAATATCTTCCGTTCAAAACTGGAAAGAAGCTTTCTGAGAAACTGCTCTGTGTTCTGTTAATTCATCTCACAGAGTTACATCTTTCCCTTCAAGAAGCCTTTCGCTAAGCCTGTTCTTGTGGAATTGGCAAAGGGATATTTGGAAGCCCATAGAGGGCTATGGTGAAAAAGGAAATATCTTCCGTTCAAAACTAGAAAGAAGCTTTCTGAGAAACTGCTCTGTGTTCTGTTAATTCATCTCACAGAGTTACATCTTTCCTTTCAAGAAGCCTTTCGCTAACGCTGTTCTTGTGGAATTGGCAAAGGGATATTTGGAAGCCCATAGAGGGCTATGGTGAAAAAGGAAATATCTTCCGTTCAAAACTGGAAAGAAGCTTTCTGAGAAACTGCTCTGTGTTCTGTTAATTCATCTCACAGAGATACATCTTTCCCTTCAAGAAGCCTTTCGCTAAGGCTGTTCTTGTGGAATTGGCAAAGTTATATTTGGAAGCCCATAGAGGGCTATGGTGAAAAAGGAAATATCTTCCGTTCAAAACTGGAAAGAAGCTTTCTGAGAAACTGCTCTGTGTTCTGTTAATTCATCTCACAGAGTTACATCTTTCCCTTCAAGAAGCCTTTCGCTAAGGCTGTTCTTGTGGAATTGGCAAAGTTATATTTGGAAGCCCATAGAGGGCTATGGTGAAAAAGGAAATATCTTCCGTTCAAAACTGGAAAGAAGCTTTCTGAGAAACTGCTCTGTGTTCTGTTAATTCATCTCACAGAGTTACATCTTTCCCTTCAAGAAGCCTTTCGCTAAGGCTGTTCTTGTGGAATTGGCAAAGGGATATTTGGAAGCCCATAGAGGGCTACGGTGAAAAAGGAAATATCTTCCGTTCAAAACTGGAAAGAAGCTTTCTGAGAAACTGCTCTGTGTTCTGTTA
The DNA here is from genome assembly GCF_047675955.1 of Chlorocebus sabaeus. Lineage (NCBI taxonomy): Eukaryota > Metazoa > Chordata > Mammalia > Primates > Cercopithecidae > Chlorocebus > Chlorocebus sabaeus. The sequence goes on from NW_027327637.1 coordinate 479,631, forward strand.
ATTCATCTCACAGAGTTACATCTTTCCCTTCAAGAAGCCTTTCGCTAAGGCTGTTTTTGTGGAATTGGCAAAGGGATATTTGGAAGCCCATAGAGGGCTATGGTGAAAAAGGAAATATCTTCCGTTCAAAACTGGAAAGAAGCTTTCTGAGAAACTGCTCTGTGTTCTGTTAATTCATCTCACAGAGTTACATCTTTCCCTTCAAGAAGCCTTTCGCTAAGGCTGTTCTTGTGGAATTGGCAAAGGGATATTTGGAAGCCCATAGAGGGCTATGGTGAAAAAGGAAATATCTTCCGTTCAAAACTGGAAAGAAGCTTTCTGAGAAACTGCTCTGTGTTCTGTTAATTCATCTCACAGAGTTACATCTTTCCCTTCAAGAAGCCTTTCGCTAAGGCTGTTCTTGTGGAATTGGCAAAGGGATATTTGGAAGCCCATAGAGGGCTATGGTGAAAAAGGAAATATCTTCCGTTCAAAACTGGAAAGAAGCTTTCTGAGAAACTGCTCTGTGTTCTGTTAATTCATCTCACAGAGTTACATCTTTCCCTTCAAGAAGCCTTTCGCTAAGGCTGTTCTTGTGGAATTGGCAAAGGGATATTTGGAAGCCCATAGAGGGCTATGGTGAAGAAGGAAATATCTTCCGTTCAAAACTGGAGAGAAGCTTTCTGAGAAACTGTTCTATGTTCTGTTAATTCATCTCACAGAGTTACATCTTTCCCTTCAAGAAGCCTTTCGCTAAGGCTGTTCTTGTGGAATTGGCAAAGGGATATTTGGAAGCCCATAGAGGGCTATGGTGAAAAAGGAAATATCTTTCGTTCAAAACTGGAAAGAAGCTTTCTGAGAAACTGCTCTGTGTTCTGTTAATTCATCTCACAGAGTTACATCTTTCCCTTCAAGAAGCCTTTCGCTAAGGCTGTTCTTGTGGAATTGGCAAAGGGATATTTCGAAGCCCATAGAGGGCTATGGTGAAAAAGGAAATATCTTCCGTTCAAAACTGGAAAGAAGCTTTCTGAGAAACTGCTCTGTGTTCTCTTAATTCATCTCACAGAGTTACATCTTTACCTTCAAGAAGCCTTTCGCTAAGGCTGTTCTTGTGGAATTGGCAAAGGGATATTTGGAAGCCCATAGAGGGCTATGGTGAAAAAGGAAATATCTTCCGTTCAAAACTGGAAAGAAGCTTTCTGAGAAACTGCTCTGTGTTCTGTTAATTCATCTCACAGAGTTACATCTTTCCCTTCAAGAAGTCTTTCGCTAAGGCTGTTCTTGTGGAATTGGCAAAGGGATATTTGGAAGCCCATAGAGGGCTATGGTGAAAAAGGAAATATCTTCCGTTCAAAACTGGAAAGAAGCTTTCTGAGAAACTGCTCTGTGTTCTGTTAATTCATCTCACAGAGTTACATCTTTAACTTCAAGAAGCCTTTCGCTAAGGCTGTTCTTGTGGAACTGGCAAAGGGATATTTGGAAGCCCATAGAGGGCTATGGTGAAAAAGGAAATATCTTCCGTTCAAAACTGGAAAGAAGCTTTCTGAGAAACTGCTCTGTGTTCTGTTAATTCATCTCACAGAGTTACATCTTTCCCTTCAGGAAGCCTTTCGCTAAGGCTGTTCTTGTGGAATTGGCAAAGGGATATTTGGAAGCCCATAGAGGGCTATGGTGAAAAAGGAAATATCTTCCGTTCAAAACTGGAAAGAAGCTTTCTGAGAAACTGCTCTGTGTTCTGTTAATTCATCTCACAGAGTTACATCTTTCCCTTCAAGAAGCCTTTCGCTAAGGCTGTTCTTGTGGAATTGGCAAAGGGATATTTGGAAGCCCATAGAGGGCTATGTTGAAAAAGGAAATATCTTCCGTTCAAAACTGGAAAGAAGCTTTCTGAGGAACTGCTCTGTGTTCTGTTAATTCATCTCAACGAGTTACATCTTTCCCTTCAAGAAGACTTTCGCTTAGGCTGTTCTTGTGGAATTGGCAAAGGGATATTTGGAAGCCCATAGAGGGCTATGTTGAAAAAGGAAATATCTTCCGTTCAAAACTGGAAAGAAGCTTTCTGAGAAACTGCTCTGTGTTCTGTTAATTCATCTCACAGAGTTACATCTTTCCCTTCAAGAGGCCTTTCGCTAAGGCTGTTCTTGTGGAATTGGCAAAGGGATATTTGGAAGCCCATAGAGGGCTATGGAGAAAAAGGAAATATCTTCCGTTCAAAACTGGAAAGAAGCTTTCTGAGAAACTGTTCTATGTTCTGTTAATTCATCTCACAGAGTTACATCTTTCCCTTCAAGAAGCCTTTCGCTTAGGCTGTTCTTGGGGAATTGGCAAAGGGATATTTGGAAGCCCATAGAGGGCTATGGTGAAAAAGGAAATAACTTTCGTTCAAAACTGGAAAGAAGCTTTCTGAGAAACTGCTCTGTGTTCTGTTAATTCATCTCACAGAGTTACATCTTTCCCTTCAAGAAGCCTTTCGCTAAGGCTGTTCTTGTGGAATTGGCAAAGGGATATTTGGAAGCCCATAGAGGGCTATGGTGAAAAAGGAAATATCTTCCGTTCAAAACTGGAAAGAAGCTTTCTGAGAAACTGCTCTGTGTTCTGTTAATTCATCTCACAGAGTTACATCTTTCCCTTCAAGAAGCCTTTCGCTAAGGCTGTTCTTGTGGAATTGGCAAAGGGATATTTGGAAGCCCATAGAGGGCTATGGTGAAAAAGGAAATATCTTCCGTTCAAAACTGGAGAGAAGCTTTCTGAGAAACTGTTCTATGTTCTGTTAATTCATCTCACAGAGTTACATCTTTCCCTTCAAGAAGCCTTTCGCTAAGGTTGTTCTTGTGGAATTGGCAAAGGGATATTTGGAAGCCCATAGAGGTCTATGGTGAAAAAGGAAATATCTTCCGTTCAAAACTGGAAAGAAGCTTTCTGAGAAACTGCTCTGTGTTCTGTTAATTCATCTCACAGAGTTACATCTTTCCCTTCAAGAAGCCTTTCGCTAAGGCTGTTCTTGTGGAATTGGCAAAGGGATATTTGGAAGCCCATAGAGGGCTATGGTGAAAAAGGAAATATCTTCCGTTCAAAACTGGAAAGAAGCTTTCTGAGAAACTGCTCTGTGTTCTGTTAATTCATCTCACAGAGTTACATCTTTCCCTTCAAGAAGCCTTTCGCTAAGGCTGTTCTTGTGGAATTGGCAAAGGGATATTTGGAAGCCCATAGAGGGCTATGGTGAAAAAGGAAATATCTTCCGTTCAAAACTGGAAAGAAGCTTTCTGAGAAACTGCTCTGTGTTCTGTTAATTCATCTCACAGAGTTACATCTTTCCCTTCAAGAAGCCTTTCGCTAAGGCTGTTCTTGTGGAATTGGCAAAGGGATATTTGGAAGCCCATAGAGGGCTATGGTGAAAAAGGAAATATCTTCCGTTCAAAACTGGAAAGAAGCTTTCTGAGAAACTGCTCTGTGTTCTGTTAATTCATCTCACAGAGTTACATCTTTCCCTTCAAGAAGCCTTTCGCTAAGGCTGTTCTTGTGGAATTGGCAAAGGGATATTTGGAAGCCCATAGAGGGCTATGGTGAAAAAGGAAATATCTTCCGTTCAAAACTGGAGAGAAGCTTTCTGAGAAACTGTTCTATGTTCTGTTAATTCATCTCACAGAGTTACATCTTTCCCTTCAAGAAGCCTTTCGCTAAGGTTGTTCTTGTGGAATTGGCAAAGGGATATTTGGAAGCCCATAGAGGGCTATGGTGAAAAAGGAAATATCTTCCGTTCAAAACTGGAAAGAAGCTTTCTGAGAAACTGCTCTGTGTTCTGTTAATTCATCTCACAGAGTTACATCTTTCCCTTCAAGAAGCCTTTCGCTAAGGCTGTTCTTGTGGAATTGGCAAAGGGATATTTGGAAGCCCATAGAGGGCTACGGTGAAAAAGGAAATATCTTCCGTTCAAAACTGGAAAGAAGCTTTCTGAGAAACTGCTCTGTGTTCTGTTAATTCATCTCACAGAGTTACATCTTTCCCTTCAAGAAGCCTTTCGCTAAGGCTGTTCTTGTGGAATTGGCAAAGGGATATTTGGAAGCCCCTAGAGGGCTATGGTGAAAAAGGAAATATCTTCCGTTCAAAACTGGAAAGAAGCTTTCTGAGAAACTGCTCTGTGTTCTGTTAATTCATCTCACAGAGTTACATCTTTCCCTTCAAGAAGCCTTTCGCTAAGGCTGTTCTTGTGGAATTGGCAAAGGGATATTTGGAAGCCCATAGAGGGCTATGGTGAAAAAGGAAATATCTTCCGTTCAAAACTGGAAAGAAGCTTTCTGAGAAACTGCTCTGTGTTCTGTTAATTCATCTCACAGAGTTACATCTTTCCCTTCAAGAAGCCTTTCGCTAAGGCTGTTCTTGTGGAATTGGCAAAGGGATATTTGGAAGCCCATAGAGGGCTATGGTGAAAAAGGAAATATCTTCCGTTCAAAACTGGAAAGAAGCTTTCTGAGAAACTGCTCTGTGTTCTGTTAATTCATCTCACAGAGTTACACCTTTAACTTCAAGAAGCCTTTCGCTAAGGCTGTTCTTGTGGAATTGGCAAAGGGATATTTGGAAGCCCATAGAGGGCTATGGAGAAAAAGGAAATATCTTCCGTTCAAAACTGGAAAGAAGCTTTCTGAGAAACTGTTCTATGTTCTGTTAATTCATCTCACAGAGTTACATCTTTCTCTTCAAGAAGCCTTTCGCTTAGGCTGTTCTTGTGGAATTGGCAAAGGGATATTTGGAAGCCCATAGAGGGCTATGGTGAAAAAGGAAATATCTTTCGTTCAAAACTGGAAAGAAGCTTTCTGAGAAACTGCTCTGTGTTCTGTTAATTCATCTCACAGAGTTACATCTTTCCCTTCAAGAAGCCTTTCGCTAAGGCTGTTCTTGTGGAATTGGCAAAGGGATATTTGGAAGCCCATAGAGGGCTATGGTGAAAAAGGAAATATCTTCCGTTCAAAACTGGAAAGAAGCTTTCTGAGAAACTGCTCTGTGTTCTGTTAATTCATCTCACAGAGTTACATCTTTCCCTTCAAGAAGCCTTTCGCTAAGGCTGTTCTTGTGGAATTGGCAAAGGGATATTTGGAAGCCCATAGAGGGCTATGGTGAAAAAGGAAATATCTTCCGTTCAAAACTGGAAAGAAGCTTTCTGAGAAACTGCTCTGTGTTCTGTTAATTCATCTCACAGAGTTACATCTTTAACTTCAAGAAGCCTTTCGCTAAGGCTGTTCTTGTGGAATTGGCAAAGGGATATTTGGAAGCCCATAGAGGGCTATGGAGAAAAAGGAAATATCTTCCGTTCAAAACTGGAAAGAAGCTTTCTGAGAAACTGTTCTATGTTCTGTTAATTCATCTCACAGAGTTACATCTTTCTCTTCAAGAAGCCTTTCGCTTAGGCTGTTCTTGTGGAATTGGCAAAGGGATATTTGGAAGCCCATAGAGGGCTATGGTGAAAAAGGAAATATCTTTCGTTCAAAACTGGAAAGAAGCTTTCTGAGAAACTGCTCTGTGTTCTGTTAATTCAACTCACAGAGTTACATCTTTCCCTTCAAGAAGCCTTTCGCTAAGGCTGTTCTTGTGGAATTGGCAAAGGGATATTTGGAAGCCCATAGAGGGCTATGGTGAAAAAGGAAATATCTTCCGTTCAAAACTGGAAAGAAGCTTTCTGAGAAACTGCTCTGTGTTCTGTTAATTCATCTCACAGAGTTACATCTATCCTTTCAAGAAGCCTTTCGCTAACGCTGTTCTTGTGGAATTGGCAAAGGGATATTTGGAAGCCCATAGAGGGCTATGGTGAAAAAGGAAATATCTTCCGTTCAAAACTGGAAAGAAGGTTTCTGAGAAACTGCTCTGTGTTCTGTTAATTCATCTCACAGAGTTACATCTTTCCCTTCAAGAAGCCTTTCGCTAAGGCTGTTCTTGTGGAATTGGCAAAGGGATATTTGGAAGCCCATAGAGGGCTATGGTGAAAAAGGAAATATCTTCCGTTCAAAACTGGAAAGAAGCTTTCTGAGAAACTGCTCTGTGTTCTGTTAATTCATCTCACAGAGTTACATCTTTCCCTTCAAGAAGCCTTTCGCTAAGGCTGTTCTTGTGGAATTGGCAAAGGGATATTTGGAAGCCTACAGAGGGCTATGGTGAAAAAGGAAATATCTTCCGTTCAAAACTGGAGAGAAGCTTTCTGAGAAACTGTTCTATGTTCTGTTAATTCATCTCACAGAGTTACATCTTTCCCTTCAAGAAGCCTTTCGCTAAGGCTGTTCTTGTGGAATTGGCAAAGGGATATTTGGAAGCCCATAGAGGGCTATGGTGAAAAAGGAAATATCTTCCGTTCAAAACTGGAAAGAAGCTTTCTGAGAAACTGCTCTGTGTTCTGTTAATTCATCTCACAGAGTTACATCTTTAACTTCAAGAAGCCTTTCGCTAGGCTGTTCTTGTGGAATTGGCAAAGGGATATTTGGAAGCCCATAGAGGGCTATGGTGAAAAAGGACATATCTTCCGTTCAAAACTGGAAATAAGCTTTCTGAGAAACTGCTCTGTGTTCTGTTAATTCATCTCACAGAGTTACATCTTTCCCTTCAAGAAGCCTTTCGCTAAGGCTGTTCTTGTGGAATTGGCAAAGGGATATTTGGAAGCCCATAGAGGGCTATGGTGAAAAAGGAAATATCTTCCGTTCAAAACTGGAAAGAAGCTTTCTGAGAAACTGCTCTGTGTTCTGTTAATTCATCTCACAGAGTTACATCTTTCCCTTCAAGAAGCCTTTCGCTAAGGCTGTTCTTGTGGAATTGGCAAAGGGATATTTGGAAGCCCATAGAGGGCTATGGTGAAGAAGGAAATATCTTCCGTTCAAAACTGGAAAGAAGCTTTCTGAGAAACTGCTCTGTGTTCTGTTAATTCATCTCACAGAGTTACATCTTTAACTTCAAGAAGCCTTTCGCTAAGGCTGTTCTTGTGGAATTGGCAAAGGGATATTTGGAAGCCCATAGAGGGCTATGGAGAAAAAGGAAATATCTTCCGTTCAAAACTGGAAAGAAGCTTTCTGAGAAACTCTTCTATTTTCTGTTAATTCATCTCACAGAGTTACATCTTTCCCTTCAAGAAGCCTTTCGCTAAGGCTGTTCTTGTGGAATTGGCAAAGGGATATTTGGAAGCCCATAGAGGGCTATGGTGAAAAAGGAAATATCTTTCGTTCAAAACTGGAAAGAAGCTTTCTGAGAAACTGCTCTGTGTTCTGTTAATTCATCTCACAGAGTTACATCTTTCCCTTCAAGAAGCCTTTCGCTAAGCCTGTTCTTGTGGAATTGGCATAGGGATATTTCGAAGCCCATAGAGGGCTATGGTGAAAAAGGAAATATCTTCCGTTCAAAACTGGAAAGAAGCTTTCTGAGAAACTGCTCTGTGTTCTCTTAATTCATCTCACAGAGTTACATCTTTACCTTCAAGAAGCCTTTCGCTAAGGCTGTTCTTGTGGAATTGGCAAAGGGATATTTGGAAGCCCATAGAGGGCTATGGTGAAAAAGGAAATATCTTCCGTTCAAAACTGGAAAGAAGCTTTCTGAGAAACTGCTCTGTGTTCTGTTAATTCATCTAACAGAGTTACATCTTTCCCTTCAAGAAGTCTTTCGCTAAGGCTGTTCTTGTGGAATTGGCAAAGGGATATTTGGAAGCCCATAGAGGGCTATGGTGAAAAAGGAAATATCTTCCGTTCAAAACTGGAAAGAAGCTTTCTGAGAAACTGCTCTGTGTTCTGTTAATTCATCTCACAGAGTTACATCTTTAACTTCAAGAAGCCTTTCGCTAAGGCTGTTCTTGTGGAACTGGCAAAGGGATATTTGGAAGCCCATAGAGGGCTATGTTGAAAAAGGAAATATCTTCCGTTCCAAACTGGAAAGAAGCTTTCTGAGAAACTGCTCTGTGTTCTGTTAATTCATCTCACAGAGTTACATCTTTCCCTTCAGGAAGCCTTTCGCTAAGGCTGTTCTTGTGGAATTGGCAAAGGGATATTTGGAAGCCCATAGAGGGCTATGGTGAAAAAGGAAATATCTTCCGTTCAAAACTGGAAAGAACTTTCTGAGAAACTGCTCTGTGTTCTGTTAACTCATCTCACAGAGTTACATCTTTCCCTTCAAGAAGCCTTTCGCTAAGGCTGTTCTTGTGGAATTGGCAAAGGGATATTTGGAAGCCCATAGAGGGCTATGTTGAAAAAGGAAATATCTTCCGTTCAAAACTGGAAAGAAGCTTTCTGAGAAACTGCTCTGTGTTCTGTTAATTCATCTCAACGAGTTACATCTTTCCCTTCAAGAAGACTTTCGCTTAGGCTGTTCTTGTGGAATTGGCAAAGGGATAAGTGGAAGCCCATAGAGGGCTATGTTGAAAAAGGAAATATCTTCCGTTCAAAACTGGAAAGAAGCTTTCTGAGAAACTGCTCTGTGTTCTGTTAATTCATCTCACAGAGTTACATCTTTCCCTTCAAGAAGCCTTTCGCTAAGGCTGTTCTTGTGGAATTGGCAAAGGGATATTTGGAAGCCCATAGAGGGCTATGGAGAAAAAGGAAATATCTTCCGTTCAAAACTGGAAAGAAGCTTTCTGAGAAACTGTTCTATGTTCTGTTAATTCATCTCACAGAGTTACATCTTTCCCTTCAAGAAGCCTTTCGCTTAGGCTGTTCTTGGGGAATTGGCAAAGGGATATTTGGAAGCCCATAGAGGGCTATGGTGAAAAAGGAAATAACTTTCGTTCAAAACTGGAAAGAAGCTTTCTGAGAAACTGCTCTGTGTTCTGTTAATTCATCTCACAGAGTTACATCTTTCCCTTCAAGAAGCCTTTCGCTAAGGCTGTTCTTGTGGAATTGGCAAAGGGATATTTGGAAGCCCATAGAGGGCTATGGTGAAAAAGGAAATATCTTCCGTTCAAAACTGGAAAGAAGCTTTCTGAGAAACTGCTCTGTGTTCTGTTAATTCATCTCACAGAGTTACATCTTTCCCTTCAAGAAGCCTTTCGCTAAGGCTGTTCTTGTGGAATTGGCAAAGGGATATTTGGAAGCCCATAGAGGGCTATGTTGAAAAAGGAAATATCTTCCGTTCAAAACTGGAAAGAAGCTTTCTGAGAAACTGCTCTGTGTTCTGTTAATTCATCTCAACGAGTTACATCTTTCCCTTCAAGAAGACTTTCGCTTAGGCTGTTCTTGTGGAATTGGCAAAGGGATATTTGGAAGCCCATAGAGGGCTATGTTGAAAAAGGAAATATCATCCGTTCAAAACTGGAAAGAAGCTTTCTGAGAAACTGCTCTGTGTTCTGTTAATTCATCTCACAGAGTTACATCTTTCCCTTCAAGAAGCCTTTCGCTAAGGCTGTTCTTGTGGAATTGGCAAAGGGATATTTGGAAGCCCCTAGAGGGCTATGGAGAAAAAGGAAATATCTTCCGTTCAAAACTGGAAAGAAGCTTTCTGAGAAACTGTTCTATGTTCTGTTAATTCATCTCACAGAGTTACATCTTTCCCTTCAAGAAGCCTTTCGCTTAGGCTGTTCTTGTGGAATTGGCAAAGGGATATTTGGAAGCCCATAGAGGGCTATGGTGAAAAAGGAAATATCTTTCGTTCAAAACTGGAAAGAAGCTTTCTGAGAAACTGCTCTGTGTTCTGTTAATTCATCTCACACAGTTACATCTTTCCCTTCAAGAAGCCTTTCGCTAAGGCTGTTCTTGTGGAATTGGCAAAGGGATATTTGGAAGCCCATAGAGGGCTATGGTGAAAAAGGAAATATCTTCCGTTCAAAACTGGAAAGAAGCTTTCTGAGAAACTGCTCTGTGTTCTGTTAATTCATCTCACAGAGTTACATCTTTCCCTTCAAGAAGCCTTTCGCTAAGGCTGTTCTTGTGGAATTGGCAAAGGGATATTTGGAAGCCCATAGAGGGCTATGGTGAAAAAGGAAATATCTTCCGTTCAAAACTGGAAAGAAGCTTTCTGAGAAACTGCTCTGTGTTCTGTTAATTCATCTCACAGAGTTACATCTTTCCCTTCAAGAAGCCTTTCGCTAAGGCTGTTCTTGTGGAATTGGCAAAGGGATATTTGGAAGCCCATAGAGGGCTATGGTGAAAAAGGAAATATCTTCCGTTCAAAACTGGAAAGAAGCTTTCTGAGAAACTGCTCTGTGTTCTGTTAATTCATCTCACAGAGTTACATCTTTAACTTCAAGAAGCCTTTCGCTAAGGCTGTTCTTGTGGAATTGGCAAAGGGATATTTGGAAGCCCATAGAGGGCTATGGAGAAAAAGGAAATATCTTCCGTTCAAAACTGGAAAGAAGCTTTCTGAGAAACTGTTCTATGTTCTGTTAATTCATCTCACAGAGTTACATCTTTCTCTTCAAGAAGCCTTTCGCTTAGGCTGTTCTTGTGGAATTGGCAAAGGGATATTTGGAAGCCCATAGAGGGCTATGGTGAAAAAGGAAATATCTTTCGTTCAAAACTGGAAAGAAGCTTTCTGAGAAACTGCTCTGTGTTCTGTTAATTCAACTCACAGAGTTACATCTTTCCCTTCAAGAAGCCTTTCGCTAAGGCTGTTCTTGTGGAATTGGCAAAGGGATATTTGGAAGCCCATAGAGGGCTATGGTGAAAAAGGAAATATCTTCCGTTCAAAACTGGAAAGAAGCTTTCTGAGAAACTGCTCTGTGTTCTGTTAATTCATCTCACAGAGTTACATCTATCCTTTCAAGAAGCCTTTCGCTAACGCTGTTCTTGTGGAATTGGCAAAGGGATATTTGGAAGCCCATAGAGGGCTATGGTGAAAAAGGAAATATCTTCCGTTCAAAACTGGAAAGAAGGTTTCTGAGAAACTGCTCTGTGTTCTGTTAATTCATCTCACAGAGTTACATCTTTCCCTTCAAGAAGCCTTTCGCTAAGGCTGTTCTTGTGGAATTGGCAAAGGGATATTTGGAAGCCCATAGAGGGCTATGGTGAAAAAGGAAATATCTTCCGTTCAAAACTGGAAAGAAGCTTTCTGAGAAACTGCTCTGTGTTCTGTTAATTCATCTCACAGAGTTACATCTTTCCCTTCAAGAAGCCTTTCGCTAAGGCTGTTCTTGTGGAATTGGCAAAGGGATATTTGGAAGCCTACAGAGGGCTATGGTGAAAAAGGAAATATCTTCCGTTCAAAACTGGAGAGAAGCTTTCTGAGAAACTGTTCTATGTTCTGTTAATTCATCTCACAGAGTTACATCTTTCCCTTCAAGAAGCCTTTCGCTAAGGCTGTTCTTGTGGAATTGGCAAAGGGATATTTGGAAGCCCATAGAGGGCTATGGTGAAAAAGGAAATATCTTCCGTTCAAAACTGGAAAGAAGCTTTCTGAGAAACTGCTCTGTGTTCTGTTAATTCATCTCACAGAGTTACATCTTTAACTTCAAGAAGCCTTTCGCTAGGCTGTTCTTGTGGAATTGGCAAAGGGATATTTGGAAGCCCATAGAGGGCTATGGTGAAAAAGGACATATCTTCCGTTCAAAACTGGAAATAAGCTTTCTGAGAAACTGCTCTGTGTTCTGTTAATTCATCTCACAGAGTTACATCTTTCCCTTCAAGAAGCCTTTCGCTAAGGCTGTTCTTGTGGAATTGGCAAAGGGATATTTGGAAGCCCATAGAGGGCTATGGTGAAAAAGGAAATATCTTCCGTTCAAAACTGGAAAGAAGCTTTCTGAGAAACTGCTCTGTGTTCTGTTAATTCATCTCACAGAGTTACATCTTTCCCTTCAAGAAGCCTTTCGCTAAGGCTGTTCTTGTGGAATTGGCAAAGGGATATTTGGAAGCCCATAGAGGGCTATGGTGAAGAAGGAAATATCTTCCGTTCAAAACTGGAAAGAAGCTTTCTGAGAAACTGCTCTGTGTTCTGTTAATTCATCTCACAGAGTTACATCTTTAACTTCAAGAAGCCTTTCGCTAAGGCTGTTCTTGTGGAATTGGCAAAGGGATATTTGGAAGCCCATAGAGGGCTATGGAGAAAAAGGAAATATCTTCCGTTCAAAACTGGAAAGAAGCTTTCTGAGAAACTCTTCTATTTTCTGTTAATTCATCTCACAGAGTTACATCTTTCCCTTCAAGAAGCCTTTCGCTAAGGCTGTTCTTGTGGAATTGGCAAAGGGATATTTGGAAGCCCATAGAGGGCTATGGTGAAAAAGGAAATATCTTTCGTTCAAAACTGGAAAGAAGCTTTCTGAGAAACTGCTCTGTGTTCTGTTAATTCATCTCACAGAGTTACATCTTTCCCTTCAAGAAGCCTTTCGCTAAGCCTGTTCTTGTGGAATTGGCATAGGGATATTTCGAAGCCCATAGAGGGCTATGGTGAAAAAGGAAATATCTTCCGTTCAAAACTGGAAAGAAGCTTTCTGAGAAACTGCTCTGTGTTCTCTTAATTCATCTCACAGAGTTACATCTTTACCTTCAAGAAGCCTTTCGCTAAGGCTGTTCTTGTGGAATTGGCAAAGGGATATTTGGAAGCCCATAGAGGGCTATGGTGAAAAAGGAAATATCTTCCGTTCAAAACTGGAAAGAAGCTTTCTGAGAAACTGCTCTGTGTTCTGTTAATTCATCTAACAGAGTTACATCTTTCCCTTCAAGAAGTCTTTCGCTAAGGCTGTTCTTGTGGAATTGGCAAAGGGATATTTGGAAGCCCATAGAGGGCTATGGTGAAAAAGGAAATATCTTCCGTTCAAAACTGGAAAGAAGCTTTCTGAGAAACTGCTCTGTGTTCTGTTAATTCATCTCACAGAGTTACATCTTTAACTTCAAGAAGCCTTTCGCTAAGGCTGTTCTTGTGGAACTGGCAAAGGGATATTTGGAAGCCCATAGAGGGCTATGTTGAAAAAGGAAATATCTTCCGTTCCAAACTGGAAAGAAGCTTTCTGAGAAACTGCTCTGTGTTCTGTTAATTCATCTCACAGAGTTACATCTTTCCCTTCAGGAAGCCTTTCGCTAAGGCTGTTCTTGTGGAATTGGCAAAGGGATATTTGGAAGCCCATAGAGGGCTATGGTGAAAAAGGAAATATCTTCCGTTCAAAACTGGAAAGAACTTTCTGAGAAACTGCTCTGTGTTCTGTTAACTCATCTCACAGAGTTACATCTTTCCCTTCAAGAAGCCTTTCGCTAAGGCTGTTCTTGTGGAATTGGCAAAGGGATATTTGGAAGCCCATAGAGGGCTATGTTGAAAAAGGAAATATCTTCCGTTCAAAACTGGAAAGAAGCTTTCTGAGAAACTGCTCTGTGTTCTGTTAATTCATCTCAACGAGTTACATCTTTCCCTTCAAGAAGACTTTCGCTTAGGCTGTTCTTGTGGAATTGGCAAAGGGATAAGTGGAAGCCCATAGAGGGCTATGTTGAAAAAGGAAATATCTTCCGTTCAAAACTGGAAAGAAGCTTTCTGAGAAACTGCTCTGTGTTCTGTTAATTCATCTCACAGAGTTACATCTTTCCCTTCAAGAAGCCTTTCGCTAAGGCTGTTCTTGTGGAATTGGCAAAGGGATATTTGGAAGCCCATAGAGGGCTATGGAGAAAAAGGAAATATCTTCCGTTCAAAACTGGAAAGAAGCTTTCTGAGAAACTGTTCTATGTTCTGTTAATTCATCTCACAGAGTTACATCTTTCCCTTCAAGAAGCCTTTCGCTTAGGCTGTTCTTGGGGAATTGGCAAAGGGATATTTGGAAGCCCATAGAGGGCTATGGTGAAAAAGGAAATAACTTTCGTTCAAAACTGGAAAGAAGCTTTCTGAGAAACTGCTCTGTGTTCTGTTAATTCATCTCACAGAGTTACATCTTTCCCTTCAAGAAGCCTTTCGCTAAGGCTGTTCTTGTGGAATTGGCAAAGGGATATTTGGAAGCCCATAGAGGGCTATGGTGAAAAAGGAAATATCTTCCGTTCAAAACTGGAAAGAAGCTTTCTGAGAAACTGCTCTGTGTTCTGTTAATTCATCTCACAGAGTTACATCTTTCCCTTCAAGAAGCCTTTCGCTAAGGCTGTTCTTGTGGAATTGGCAAAGGGATATTTGGAAGCCCATAGAGGGCTATGTTGAAAAAGGAAATATCTTCCGTTCAAAACTGGAAAGAAGCTTTCTGAGAAACTGCTCTGTGTTCTGTTAATTCATCTCAACGAGTTACATCTTTCCCTTCAAGAAGACTTTCGCTTAGGCTGTTCTTGTGGAATTGGCAAAGGGATATTTGGAAGCCCATAGAGGGCTATGTTGAAAAAGGAAATATCATCCGTTCAAAACTGGAAAGAAGCTTTCTGAGAAACTGCTCTGTGTTCTGTTAATTCATCTCACAGAGTTACATCTTTCCCTTCAAGAAGCCTTTCGCTAAGGCTGTTCTTGTGGAATTGGCAAAGGGATATTTGGAAGCCCCTAGAGGGCTATGGAGAAAAAGGAAATATCTTCCGTTCAAAACTGGAAAGAAGCTTTCTGAGAAACTGTTCTATGTTCTGTTAATTCATCTCACAGAGTTACATCTTTCCCTTCAAGAAGCCTTTCGCTTAGGCTGTTCTTGTGGAATTGGCAAAGGGATATTTGGAAGCCCATAGAGGGCTATGGTGAAAAAGGAAATATCTTTCGTTCAAAACTGGAAAGAAGCTTTCTGAGAAACTGCTCTGTGTTCTGTTAATTCATCTCACACAGTTACATCTTTCCCTTCAAGAAGCCTTTCGCTAAGGCTGTTCTTGTGGAATTGGCAAAGGGATATTTGGAAGCCCATAGAGGGCTATGGTGAAAAAGGAAATATCTTCCGTTCAAAACTGGAAAGAAGCTTTCTGAGAAACTGCTCTGTGTTCTGTTAATTCATCTCACAGAGTTACATCTTTCCCTTCAAGAAGCCTTTCGCTAAGGCTGTTCTTGTGGAATTGGCAAAGGGATATTTGGAAGCCCATAGAGGGCTATGGTGAAAAAGGAAATATCTTCCGTTCAAAACTGGAAAGAAGCTTTCTGAGAAACTGCTCTGTGTTCTGTTAATTCATCTCACAGAGTTACATCTTTCCCTTCAAGAAGCCTTTCGCTAAGGCTGTTCTTGTGGAATTGGCAAAGGGATATTTGGAAGCCCATAGAGGGCTATGGTGAAAAAGAAATATCTTCCGTTCAAAACTGGAAAGAAGCTTTCTGAGAAACTGCTCTGTGTTCTGTTAATTCATCTCACAGAGTTACATCTTTAACTTCAAGAAGCCTTTCGCTAAGGCTGTTCTTGTGGAATTAGCAAAGGGATTTTTGGAAGCCCATAGAGGGCTATGGAGAAAAAGGAAATATCTTCCGTTCAAAACTGGAAAGAAGCTTTCTGAGAAACTGTTCTATGTTCTGTTAATTCATCTCACAGAGTTACATCTTTCCCATCAAGAAGCCTTTCGCTAAGGCTGTTCTTGTGGAATTGGCAAAGGGATATTTGGAAGCCCATAGAGGGCTATGGTGAAAAAGGAAATATCTTCCGTTCAAAACTGGAAAGAAGCTTTCTGAGAAACTGCTCTGTGTTCTGTTAATTCATCTCACAGAGTTACATCTTTCCCTTCAAGAAGCCTTTCGCTAAGCCTGTTCTTGTGGAATTGGCAAAGGGATATTTCGAAGCCCATAGAGGGCTATGGTGAAAAAGGAAATATCTTCCGTTCAAAACTGGAAAGAAGCTTTCTGAGAAACTGCTCTGTGTTCTGTTAATTCATCTCACAGAGTTACATCTTTCCTTTCAAGAAGCCTTTCGCTAACGCTGTTCTTGTGGAATTGGCAAAGGGATATTTGGGAGCCCATAGAGGGCTATGGTGAAAAAGGAAATATCTTCCGTTCAAAACTGGAAAGAAGCTTTCTGAGAAACTGCTCTGTGTTCTGTTAATTCATCTCACAGAAATACATCTTTCCCTTCAAGAAGCCTTTCGCTAAGGCTGTTCTTGTGGAATTGGCAAAGGGATATTTGGAAGCCCATAGAGGGCTATGGTGAAAAAGGAAATATCTTCCGTTCAAAACTGGAAAGAAGCTTTCTGAGAAACTGCTCTGTGTTCTGTTAATTCATCTCACAGAGTTACATCTTTCCCTTCAAGAAGCCTTTCGCTAAGGCTGTTCTTGTGGAATTGGCAAAGGGATATTTGGAAGCCCATAGAGGGCTATGGGGAAAAAGGAAATATCTTCCGTTCAAAACTGGAGAGAAGCTTTCTGAGAAACTGTTCTATGTTCTGTTAATTCATCTCACAGAGTTACATCTTTCCCTTCAAGAAGCCTTTCGCTAAGGTTGTTCTTGTGGAATTGGCAAAGGGATATTTGGAAGCCCATAGAGGGCTATGGTGAAAAAGTAAATATCTTCCGTTCAAAACTGGAAAGAAGCTTTCTGAGAAACTGCTCTGTGTTCTGTTAATTCATCTCACAGAGTTACATCTTTCCCTTCAAGAAGCCTTTCGCTAAGGCTGTTCTTGTGGAATTGGCAAAGGGATATTTGGAAGCCCATAGAGGGCTATGGTGAAAAAGGAAATAAATTCCGTTCAAAACTGGAAAGAAACTTTCTGAGAAACTGCTCTGTGTTCTGTTAATTCATCTCACAGAGTTACATCTTTCCCTTCAAGAAGCCTTTCGCTAAGGCTGTTCTTGTGGAATTGGCAAAGGGATATTTGGAAGCCCATAGAGGGCTATGGTGAAAAAGGAAATATCTTCCGTTCAAAACTGGAAAGAAGCTTTCTGAGAAACTGCTCTGTGTTCTGTTAATTCATCTCACAGAGTTACATCTTTCCCTTCAAGAAGCCTTTCGCTAAGGCTGTTCTTGTGGAATTGGCAAAGGGATATTTGGAAGCCCATAGAGGGCTATGGTGAAAAAGGAAATATCTTCCGTTCAAAACTGGAAAGAAGCTTTCTGAGAAACTGCTCTGTGTTCTGTTAATTCATCTCACAGAGTTACATCTTTAACTTCAAGAAGCCTTTCGCTAAGGCTGTTCTTGTGGAATTGGCAAAGGGATATTTGGAAGCCCATAGAGGGCTATGGAGAAAAAGGAATTATCTTCCGTTCAAAACTGGAGAGAAGCTTTCTGAGAAACTGTTCTATGTTCTGTTAATTCATCTCACAGAGTTACATCTTTCCCTTCAAGAAGCCTTTCGCTAAGGCTGTTCTTGTGGAATTGGCAAAGGGATATTTGGAAGCCCATAGAGGGCTATGGTGAAAAAGGAAATATCTTTCATTCAAAACTGGAAAGAAGCTTTCTGAGAAACTGCTCTGTGTTCTGTTAATTCATCTCACAGAGTTACATCTTTCCCTTCAAGAAGCCTTTCGCTAAGCCTGTTCTTGTGGAAATGGCAAAGGGATATTTCGAAGCCCATAGAGGGCTATGGTGAAAAAGGAAATATCTTCCGTTCAAAACTGGAAAGAAGCTTTCTGAGAAACTGCTCTGTGTTCTGTTAATTCATCTCACAGAGTTACATCTTTAACTTCAAGAAGCCTTTCGCTAAGGCTGTTCTTGTGGAATTGGCAAAGGGATATTTGGAAGCCCATAGAGGGCTATGGTGAAAAAGGAAATATCTTCCGTTCAAAACTGGAAAGAAGCTTTCTGAGAAACTGCTCTGTGTTCTGTTAATTCATCTCACAGAGTTACATCTTTCCCTTCAAGAAGTCTTTCGCTAAGGCTGTTCTTGTGGAATTGGCAAAGGGATATTTGGAAGCCCATAGAGGGCTATGGTGAAAAAGGAAATATCTTCCGTTCAAAACTGGAAAGAAGCTTTCTGAGAAACTGCTCTGTGTTCTGTTAATTCATCTCACAGAGTTACATATTTAACTTCAAGAAGCCTTTCGCTAAGGCTGTTCTTGTGGAACTGGCAAAGGGATATTTGGAAGCCCATAGAGGGCTATGGTGAAAAAGGAAATATCTTCCGTTCAAAACTGGAAAGAAGCTTTCTGAGAAACTGCTCTGTGTTCTGTTAATTCATCTCACAGAGTTACATCTTTCCCTTCAAGAAGCCTTTCGCTAAGGCTGTTCTTGTGGAATTGGAAAAGGGATATTTGAAAGCCCATAGAGGGCTATATTGAAAAAGGAAATATCTTCCGTTCAAAACTGGAAAGAAACTTTCTGAGAAACTGCTCTGTGTTCTGTTAATTCATCTCACAGAGTTACATCTTTCCCTTCAAGAAGCCTTTCGCTAAGGTTGTTCTTGTGGAGTTGGCAAAGGGATATTTGGAAGCCCATAGAGGGCTATGGTGAAAAAGGAAATATCTTCCGTTCAAAACTGGAAAGAAGCTTTCTGAGAAACTGTTGTATGTTCTGTTAATTCATCTCACAGAGTTACATCTTTCCCTTCAAGAAGCCTTTCGCTAAGGCTGTTCTTGTGGAATTGGCAAAGGGATATTTGGAAGCCCATAGAGGGCTATGGTGAAAAAGGAAATATCTTCCGTTCAAAACTTGAAAGAAGCTTTCTGAGAAACTGTTCTATGTTCTGTTAATTCATCTCACAGAGTTACATCTTTCCCTTCAAGAAGCCTTTCGCTAAGGCTGTTCTTGTGGAATTGGCAAAGGGATATTTGGAAGCCCATAGAGGGGTATGGTGAAAAAGGAAATATCTTTCGTTCAAAACTGGAAAGAAGCTTTCTGAGAAACTGCTCTGTGTTCTGTTAATTCATCTCACAGAGTTACATCTTTCCCTTCAAGAAGCCTTTCGCTAAGGCTGTTCTTGTGGAATTGGCAAAGGGATATTTGGAAGCCCATAGAGGGCTATGGTGAAAAAGGAAATATCTTCCGTTCAATACTGGAGAGAAGCTTTCTGAGAAACTGCTCTGTGTTCTGTTAATTCATCTCACAGAGTTACATCTTTCCCTTCAAGAAGTCTTTCGCTAGGCTGTTCTTGTGGAATTGGCAAAGGGATATTTGGAAGCCCATAGAGGGCTATGGTGAAAAAGGAAATATCTTTCGTTCAAAACTGGAAAGAAGCTTTCTGAGAAACTGCTCTGTGTTCTGTTAATTCATCTCACCGAGTTACATCTTTCCCTTCAAGAAGCCTTTCGCTTAGGCTGTTCTTGTGGAATTGGCAAAGGGATATTTGGAAGCCCATAGAGGGCTATGTTGAAAAAGCAAATATCTTCCGTTCAATACTGGAAAGAAGCTTTCTGAGAAACTGCTCTGTGTTCTGTTAATTCATCTCACAGAGTTACATCTTTCCCTTCAAGAAGTCTTTCGCTAAGGCTGTTCTTGTGGAATTGGCAAAGGGATATTTGGAAGCCCTTAGAGGGCTATGGTGAAAAAGGAAATATCTTCCGTTCAAAACTGGAAAGAAGCTTTCTGAGAAACTGCTCTGTGTTCTGTTAATTCATCTCACAGAGTTACATCTTTCCCTTCAAGAAGCCTTTCGCTAAGGCTGTTCTTGTGGAATTGGCAAAGGGATATTTGGAAGCCCATAGAGGGCTATGTTGAAAAAGGAAATATCTTCCGTTCAAAACTGGAGAGAAGCTTTCTGAGAAACTGCTCTGTGTTCTGTTAATTCATCTCACAGAGTTACATCTTTCCCTTCAAGAAGCCTTTCGCTAAGCCTGTTCTTGTGGAATTGGCAAAGGGATATTTCGAAGCCCATAGAGGGCTATGGTGAAAAAGGAAATATCTTCCGTTCAAAACTGGAAAGAAGCTTTCTGAGAAACTGCTCTGTGTTCTGTTAATTCATCTCACAGAGTTACATCTTTACCTTCAAGAAGCCTTTCGCTAAGGCTGTTCTTGTGGAATTGGCAAAGGGATATTTGGAAGCCCATAGAGGGCTATGGTGAAAAAGGAAATATCTTCCGTTCAAAAGTGGAAAGAATCTTTCTGAGAAAATGCTCTGTGTTCTGTTAATTCATCTCACAGAGTTACATCTTTCCCTTCAAGAAGTCTTTCGCTAAGGCTGTTCTTGTGGAATTGGCAAAGGGATATTTGGAAGCCCATAGAGGGCTATGGTGAAAAAGGAAATATCTTCCGTTCAAAACTGGAAAGAAGCTTTCTGAGAAACTGCTCTGTGTTCTGTTAATTCATCTCACAGAGTTACATCTTTAACTTCAAGAAACATTTCGCTAAGGCTGTTCTTGTGGAACTGGCAAAGGGATATTTGGAAGCCCATAGAGGGCTATGTTGAAAAAGGAAATATCTTCCGTTGAAACCTGGAAAGAAGCTTTCTGAGAAACTGCTCTGTGTTCTGTTAATTCATCTCACAGAGTTACATCTTTCCCTTCAGGAAGCCTTTCGCTAAGGCTGTTCTTGTGGAATTGGCAAAGGGATATTTGGAAGCCCATAGAGGGCTATGGTGAAAAAGGAAATATCTTCCGTTCAAAACTGGAAAGAAGCTTTCTGAGAAACTGCTCTGTTTTCTGTTAATTCATCTCACAGAGTTACATCTTTCCCTTCAAGAAGCCTTTCGCTAAGGCTGTTCTTGTGGAATTGGCAAAGGGATATTTGGAAGCCCATAGAGGGCTATGGTGAAAAAGGAAATTTCTTCCGTTCAAAACTGGAAAGAAGCTTTCTGAGAAACTGCTCTGTGTTCTGTTAATTCATCTCACAGAGTTACATCTTTCCTTTCAAGAAGCCTTTCGCTAACGCTGTTCTTGTGGAATTGGCAAAGGGATATTTGGAAGCCCATAGAGGGCTATGGTGAAAAAGGAAATATCTTCCGTTCAAAACTGGAAAGAAGCTTTCTGAGAAACTGCTCTGTGTTCTGTTAATTCATCTCACAGAGTTACATCTTTCCCTTCAAGAAGCCTTTCGCTAAGGCTGTTCTTGTGGAATTGGCAAAGGGATATTTGGAAGCCCATAGAGGGCTATGGTGAAAAAGGAAATATCTTCCGTTCAAAACTGGAAAGAAGCTTTCTGAGAAACTGCTCTGTGTTCTGTTAATTCATCTCACAGAGTTACATCTTTCCCTTCAAGAAGCCTTTCGCTAAGGCTGTTCTTGTGGAATTGGCAAAGGGATATTTGGAAGCCCATAGAGGGCTATGGTGAAAAAGGAAATATCTTCCGTTCAAAACTGGAGAGAAGCTTTCTGAGAAACTGTTCTATGTTCTGTTAATTCATCTCACAGAGTTACATCTTTCCCTTCAAGAAGCCTTTCGCTAAGGCTGTTCTTGTGGAATTGGCAAAGGGATATTTGGAAGCCCATAGAGGGCTATGGTGAAAAAGGAAATATCTTCCGTTCAAAACTGGAAAGAAGCTTTCTGAGAAACTGCTCTGTGTTCTGTTAATTCATCTCACAGAGTTACATCTTTAACTTCAAGAAGCCTTTCGCTAAGGCTGTTCTTGTGGAATTGGCAAAGGGATATTTGGAAGCCCATAGAGGGCTATGGTGAAAAAGGAAATATCTTCCGTTCAAAACTGGAAAGAAGCTTTCTGAGAAACTGCTCTGTGTTCTGTTAATTCATCTCACAGAGTTACATCTTTCCCTTCAAGAAGCCTTTCGCTAAGGCTGTTCTTGTGGAATTGGCAAAGGGATATTTGGAATCCCATAGAGGGCTATGGTGAAAAAGGAAATATCTTCCGTTCAAAACTGGAAAGAAGCTTTCTGAGAAACTGCTCTGTGTTCTGTTAATTCATCTCACAGAGTTACATCTTTCCCTTCAAGAAGCCTTTCGCTAAGGCTGTTCTTGTGGAACTGGCAAAGGGATATTTGGAAGCCCATAGAGGGCTATGGTGAAAAAGGAAATATCTTCCGTTCAAAACTGGAAAGAAGCTTTCTGAGAAACTGCTCTGTGTTCTGTTAATTCATCTCACAGAGTTACATCTTTCCCTTCAAGAAGCCTTTCGCTAAGGATGTTCTTGTGGATTTGGCAAAGGGATATTTGGAAGCCCATAGAGGGCTATGGTGAAAAAGGAAATATCTTCCGTTCAAAACTGGAAAGAAGCTTTCTGAGAAACTGTTGTATGTTCTGTTAATTCATCTCACAGAGTTACATCTTTGCCTTCATGAAGCCTTTCACTAAGGCTGTTCTTGTGGAATTGGCAAAGGGATATTTGGAAGCCCATAGAGGGCTATGGTGAAAAAGGAAATATCTTCCGTTCAAAACTTGAAAGAAGCTTTCTGAGAAACTGTTCTATGTTCTGTTAATTCATCTCACAGAGTTACATCTTTCCCTTCAAGAAGCCTTTCGCTAAGGCTGTTCTTGTGGAATTGGCAAAGGGATATTTGGAAGCCCATAGAGTGCTATGGTGAAAAAGGAAATATCTTTCGTTCAAAACTGGAAAGAAGCTTTCTGAGAAACTGCTCTGTGTTCTGTTAATTCATCTCACAGAGTTACATCTTTCCCTTCAAGAAGCCTTTCGCTAAGCCTGTTCTTGTGGAATTGGCAAAGGGATATTTGGAAGCCCATAGAGGGCTATGGTGAAAAAGGAAATATCTTCCGTTCAAAACTGGAGAGAAGCTTTCTGAGAAACTGCTCTGTGTTCTGTTAATTCATCTCACAGAGTTACATCTTTCCCTTCAAGAAGCCTTTCGCTAAGGCTGTTCTTGTGGAATTGGCAAAGGGATATTTGGAAGCCCATAGAGGGCTATGGTGAAAAAGGAAATATCTTCCGTTCAAAACTGGAAAGAAGCTTTCTGAGAAACTGCTCTGTGTTCTGTTAATTCATCTCACAGAGTTACATCTTTCCCTTCAAGAAATCTTTCCCTAAGGCTGTTCTTGTGGAATTGGCAAAGGGATATTTGGAAGCCCATAGAGGGCTATGGTGAAAAAGGAAATATCTTCCGTTCAAAACTGGAAAGAAGCTTTCTGAGAAACTGCTCAGTGTTCTGTTAATTCATCTCACAGAGTTCCATCTTTTCTTTCAAGAAGTCTTTCGCTAAGGCTGTTCTTGTGGAATTGGCAAAGGGATATTTGGAAGCCCATAGAGGGCTATGGTGAAAAAGGAAATATCTTCCGTTCAAAACTGGAAAGAAGCTTTCTGAGAAACTGCTCTGTGTTCTGTTAATTCATCTCACAGAGTTACATCTTTCCCTTAAAGAAGCCTTTCGCTAAGGCTGTTCTTGTGGAATTGGCAAAGGGAAATTTGGAAGCCCATAGAGGGCTATGGTGAAAAAGGAAATATCTTCCGTTCAAAACTGGAAAGAAGCTTTCTGAGAAACTGCTCTGTGTTCTGTTAATTCATCTCACAGTTACATCTTTAACTTCAAGAAGCCTTTCGCTAAGGCTGTTCTTGTGGAATTGGCAAAGGGATATTTGCAAGCCCATAGAGGGCTATGGCGAAAAAGGAAATATCTTCCGTTCAAAACTGGAAAGAAGCTTTCTGAGAAACTGTTCTATGTTCCGTTAATTCATCTCACAGAGTTACATCTTTCCCTTCAAGAAGTCTTTCGCTAGGCTGTTCTTGTGGAATTGGCAAAGGGATATTTGGAAGCCCATAGAGGGCTATGGTGAAAAAGGAAATATCTTCCGTTCAAAACTGGAAAGAAGCTTTCTGAGAAACTGCTCTGTGTTCTGTTAATTCATCTCACCGAGTTACATCTTTCCCTTCAAGAAGCATTTCGCTTAGGCTGTTCTTGTGGAATTGGCAAAGGGATATTTGGAAGCCCATAGAGGGCTATGTTGAAAAAGCAAATATCTTCCGTTCAATACTGGAAAGAAGCTTTCTGAGAAACTGCTCTGTGTTCTGTTAATTCATCTCACAGAGTTACATCTTTCCCTTCAAGAAGCCTTTCGCTAAGGCTGTTCTTGTGGAATTGGCAAAGGGATATTTTAAGCCCATAGAGGGCTATGGTGAAAAAGGAAATATCTTCCGTTCAAAACTGGAAAGAAGCTTTCTGAGAAACTGCTCTGTGTTCTGTTAATTCATCTCACAGAGTTACGTCTTTCCTTTCTAGAAGCCTTTCGCTAAGGCTGTTCTTGTGGAATTGGCAAAGGGATATTTGGAAGCCCATAGAGGGCTATGGTGAAAAAGGAAATATCTTCCGTTCAAAACTGGAAAGAAGCTTTCTGAGAAACTGCTCTGTGTTCTGTTAATTCATCTCACAGAGTTACATCTTTCCCTTCAAGAAGCCTTTCGCTAAGGCTGTTCTTGTGGAATTGGCAAAGGGATATTTGGAAGCCCATAGAGGGCTATGGTGAAAAAGGAAATATCTTTCGTTCAAAACTGGAAAGAAGCTTTCTGAGAAACTGCTCTGTGTTCTGTTAATTCATCTCACAGAGTTACATCTTTCCCTTCAAGAAGCCTTTCGATAAGGCTGTTCTTGTGGAATTGGCAAAGGGATATTTGGAAGCCCATAGAGGGCTATGGTGAAAAAGGAAATATCTTCCGTTCAAAACTGGAAAGAAGCTTTCTGAGAAACTGCTCTGTGTTCTGTTAATTCATCTCACAGAGTTACATCTTTCCCTTCAAGAAGCCTTTCGCTAAGCCTGTTCTTGTGGAATTGGCAAAGGGATATTTGGAAGCCCATAGAGGGCTATGGTGAAAAAGGAAATATCTTCCGTTCAAAACTGGAAAGAAGCTTTCTGAGAAACTGCTCTGTGTTCTGTTAATTCATCTCACAGAGTTACATCTTTCCTTTCAAGAAGCCTTTCGCTAAGGCTGTTCTTGTGGAATTGGCAAAGGGATATTTGGAAGCCCATAGAGGGCTATGGTGAAAAAGGAAATATCTTCCGTTCAAAACTGGAAAGAAGCTTTCTGAGAAACTGCTCTGTGTTCTGTTAATTCATCTAGCAGAGTTACATCTCTTCCTTCAATAAGCCTTTCGCTAAGGCTGTTCTTGTGGAATTGGCAAAGGGATATTTGGAAGCCCATAGATTGCTATGGTGAAAAAGTAAATATCTTCCGTTCAAAACTGGAAAGAAGCTTTCTGAGAAACTGCTCTGTGTTCTGTTAATTCATCTCACAGAGTTACATCTTTCCCTTCAAGAAGTCTTTCGCTAAGGCTGTTCTTGTGGAATTGGCAAAGGGATATTTGGAAGCCCTTAGAGGGCTACGGTGAAAAAGGAAATATCTTCCGTTCAAAACTGGAAAGAAGCTTTCTGAGAAACTGCTCTGTGTTCTGTTAATTCATCTCACAGAGTTACATCTTTCCCTTCAAGAAGCCTTTCGCTAAGGCTGTTCTTGTGGAACTGGCAAAGGGTTATTTGGAAGCCCATAGAGGGCAATGTTGAAAAAGGAAATATCTTCCGTTCAAAACTGGAGAGAAGCTTTCTGAGAAACTGCTCTGTGTTCTGTTAATTCATCTCACAGAGTTACATCTTTACCTTCAAGAAGCCTTTCGCTAAGCCTGTTCTTGTGGAATTGGCAAAGGGATATTTCGAAGCCCATAGAGGGCTATGGTGAAAAAGGAAATATCTTCCGTTCAAAACTGGAAAAAAGCTTTCTGAGAAACTGCTCTGTGTTCTGTTAATTCATCTCACAGAGTTACATCTTTCCCTTCAAGAAGCCTTTCGCTAAGGCTGTTCTTGTGGAATTGGCAAAGGGATATTTGGAAGCCCATAGAGGGCTATGGTGAAAAAGGAAATATCTTCCGTTCAAAAGTGGAAAGAATCTTTCTGAGAAAATGCTCTGTGTTCTGTTAATTCATCTCACAGAGTTACATCTTTCCCTTCAAGAAGTCTTTCCCTAAGGCTGTTCTTGTGGAATTGGCAAAGGGATATTTCGAAGCCCATAGAGGGCTATGGTGAAAAAGGAAATATCTTCCGTTCAAAACTGGAAAGAAGCTTTCTGAGAAACTGCTCTGTGTTCTGTTAATTCATCTCACAGAGTTACATCTTTAACTTCAAGAAGCCTTTCGCTAAGGCTGTTCTTGTGGAACTGGCAAAGGGATATTTGGAAGCCCATAGATGGCTATGTTGAAAAAGGAAATATCTTCCGTTCAAACCTGGAAAGAAGCTTTCTGAGAAACTGCTCTGTGTTCTGTTAATTCATCTCACAGAGTTACATCTTTCCCTTCAGGAAGCCTTTCGCTAAGGCTGTTCTTGTGGAATTGGCAAAGGGATATTTGGAAGCCCATAGAGGGCTATGGTGAAAAAGGAAATATCTTCCGTTCAAAACTGGAAAGAAGCTTTCTGAGAAACTGCTCTGTGTTCTGTTAATTCATCTCACAGAGTTACATCTTTCCCTTCAAGAAGCCTTTCGCTAAGGCTGTTCTTGTGGAATTGGCAAAGGGATATTTGGAAGCCCATAGAGGGCTATGGTGAAAAAGGAAATATCTTCCGTTCAAAACTGGAAAGAAGCTTTCTGAGAAACTGCTCTGTGTTCTGTTAATTCATCTCACAGAGTTACATCTTTCCTTTCAAGAAGCCTTTCGCTAACGCTGTTCTTGTGGAATTGGCAAAGGGATATTTGGAAGCCCATAGAGGGCTATGGTGAAAAAGGAAATATCTTCCGTTCAAAACTGGAAAGAAGCTTTCTGAGAAACTGCTCTGTGTTCTGTTAATTCATCTCACAGTTACATCTTTAACTTCAAGAAGCCTTTCGCTAAGGCTGTTCTTGTGGAATTGGCAAAGGGATATTTGCAAGCCCATAGAGGGCTATGGCGAAAAAGGAAATATCTTCCGTTCAAAACTGGAAAGGAGCTTTCTGAGAAACTGTTCTATGTTCCGTTAATTCATCTCACAGAGTTACATCTTTCCCTTCAAGAAGTCTTTCGCTAGGCTGTTCTTGTGGAATTGGCAAAGGGATATTTGGAAGCCCATAGAGGGCTATGGTGAAAAAGGAAATATCTTCCGTTCAAAACTGGAAAGAAGCTTTCTGAGAAACTGCTCTGTGTTCTGTTAATTCATCTCACCGAGTTACATCTTTCCCTTCAAGAAGCATTTCGCTTAGGCTGTTCTTGTGGAATTGGCAAAGGGATATTTGGAAGCCCATAGAGGGCTATGTTGAAAAAGCAAATATCTTCCGTTCAATACTGGAAAGAAGCTTTCTGAGAAACTGCTCTGTGTTCTGTTAATTCATCTCACAGAGTTACATCTTTCCCTTCAAGAAGCCTTTCGCTAAGGCTGTTCTTGTGGAATTGGCAAAGGGATATTTTAAGCCCATAGAGGGCTATGGTGAAAAAGGAAATATCTTCCGTTCAAAACTGGAAAGAAGCTTTCTGAGAAACTGCTCTGTGTTCTGTTAATTCATCTCACAGAGTTACGTCTTTCCTTTCTAGAAGCCTTTCGCTAAGGCTGTTCTTGTGGAATTGGCAAAGGGATATTTGGAAGCCCATAGAGGGCTATGGTGAAAAAGGAAATATCTTCCGTTCAAAACTGGAAAGAAGCTTTCTGAGAAACTGCTCTGTGTTCTGTTAATTCATCTCACAGAGTTACATCTTTCCCTTCAAGAAGCCTTTCGCTAAGGCTGTTCTTGTGGAATTGGCAAAGGGATATTTGGAAGCCCATAGAGGGCTATGGTGAAAAAGGAAATATCTTTCGTTCAAAACTGGAAAGAAGCTTTCTGAGAAACTGCTCTGTGTTCTGTTAATTCATCTCACAGAGTTACATCTTTCCCTTCAAGAAGCCTTTCGATAAGGCTGTTCTTGTGGAATTGGCAAAGGGATATTTGGAAGCCCATAGAGGGCTATGGTGAAAAAGGAAATATCTTCCGTTCAAAACTGGAAAGAAGCTTTCTGAGAAACTGCTCTGTGTTCTGTTAATTCATCTCACAGAGTTACATCTTTCCCTTCAAGAAGCCTTTCGCTAAGCCTGTTCTTGTGGAATTGGCAAAGGGATATTTGGAAGCCCATAGAGGGCTATGGTGAAAAAGGAAATATCTTCCGTTCAAAACTGGAAAGAAGCTTTCTGAGAAACTGCTCTGTGTTCTGTTAATTCATCTCACAGAGTTACATCTTTCCTTTCAAGAAGCCTTTCGCTAAGGCTGTTCTTGTGGAATTGGCAAAGGGATATTTGGAAGCCCATAGAGGGCTATGGTGAAAAAGGAAATATCTTCCGTTCAAAACTGGAAAGAAGCTTTCTGAGAAACTGCTCTGTGTTCTGTTAATTCATCTAGCAGAGTTACATCTCTTCCTTCAATAAGCCTTTCGCTAAGGCTGTTCTTGTGGAATTGGCAAAGGGATATTTGGAAGCCCATAGATTGCTATGGTGAAAAAGTAAATATCTTCCGTTCAAAACTGGAAAGAAGCTTTCTGAGAAACTGCTCTGTGTTCTGTTAATTCATCTCACAGAGTTACATCTTTCCCTTCAAGAAGTCTTTCGCTAAGGCTGTTCTTGTGGAATTGGCAAAGGGATATTTGGAAGCCCTTAGAGGGCTACGGTGAAAAAGGAAATATCTTCCGTTCAAAACTGGAAAGAAGCTTTCTGAGAAACTGCTCTGTGTTCTGTTAATTCATCTCACAGAGTTACATCTTTCCCTTCAAGAAGCCTTTCGCTAAGGCTGTTCTTGTGGAACTGGCAAAGGGTTATTTGGAAGCCAATAGAGGGCAATGTTGAAAAAGGAAATATCTTCCGTTCAAAACTGGAGAGAAGCTTTCTGAGAAACTGCTCTGTGTTCTGTTAATTCATCTCACAGAGTTACATCTTTACCTTCAAGAAGCCTTTCGCTAAGCCTGTTCTTGTGGAATTGGCAAAGGGATATTTCGAAGCCCATAGAGGGCTATGGTGAAAAAGGAAATATCTTCCGTTCAAAACTGGAAAAAAGCTTTCTGAGAAACTGCTCTGTGTTCTGTTAATTCATCTCACAGAGTTACATCTTTCCCTTCAAGAAGCCTTTCGCTAAGGCTGTTCTTGTGGAATTGGCAAAGGGATATTTGGAAGCCCATAGAGGGCTATGGTGAAAAAGGAAATATCTTCCGTTCAAAAGTGGAAAGAATCTTTCTGAGAAAATGCTCTGTGTTCTGTTAATTCATCTCACAGAGTTACATCTTTCCCTTCAAGAAGTCTTTCCCTAAGGCTGTTCTTGTGGAATTGGCAAAGGGATATTTGGAAGCCCATAGAGGGCTATGGTGAAAAAGGAAATATCTTCCGTTCAAAACTGGAAAGAAGCTTTCTGAGAAACTGCTCTGTGTTCTGTTAATTCATCTCACAGAGTTACATCTTTAACTTCAAGAAGCCTTTCGCTAAGGCTGTTCTTGTGGAACTGGCAAAGGGATATTTGGAATCCCATAGATGGCTATGTTGAAAAAGGAAATATCTTCCGTTCAAACCTGGAAAGAAGCTTTCTGAGAAACTGCTCTGTGTTCTGTTAATTCATCTCACAGAGTTACATCTTTCCCTTCAGGAAGCCTTTCGCTAAGGCTGTTCTTGTGGAATTGGCAAAGGGATATTTGGAAGCCCATAGAGGGCTATGGTGAAAAAGGAAATATCTTCCGTTCAAAACTGGAAAGAAGCTTTCTGAGAAACTGCTCTGTGTTCTGTTAATTCATCTCACAGAGTTACATCTTTCCCTTCAAGAAGCCTTTCGCTAAGGCTGTTCTTGTGGAATTGGCAAAGGGATATTTGGAAGCCCATAGAGGGCTATGGTGAAAAAGGAAATATCTTCCGTTCAAAACTGGAAAGAAGCTTTCTGAGAAACTGCTCTGTGTTCTGTTAATTCATCTCACAGAGTTACATCTTTCCTTTCAAGAAGCCTTTCGCTAACGCTGTTCTTGTGGAATTGGCAAAGGGATATTTGGAAGCCCATAGAGGGCTATGGTGAAAAAGGAAATATCTTCCGTTCAAAACTGGAAAGAAGCTTTCTGAGAAACTGCTCTGTGTTCTGTTAATTCATCTCACAGAGTTACATCTTTCCCTTCAAGAAGCCTTTCGCTAAGGCTGTTCTTGTGGAATTGGCAAAGGGATATTTGGAAGCCCATAGAGGGCTATGGTGAAAAAGGAAATATCTTCCGTTCAAAACTGGAAAGAAGCTTTCTGAGAAACTGCTCTGTGTTCTGTTAATTCATCTCACAGAGTTACATCTTTCCCTTCAAGAAGCCATTCGCTAAGGCTGTTCTTGTGGAATTGGCAAAGGGATATTTGGAAGCCCATAGAGGGCTATGGTGAAAAAGGAAATATCTTCCGTTCAAAACTGGAGAGAAGCTTTCTGAGAAACTGTTCTATGTTCTGTTAATTCATCTCACAGAGTTACATCTTTCCCTTCAAGAAGCCTTTCGCTAAGGCTGTTCTTGTGGAATTGGCAAAGGGATATTTGGAAGCCCATAGAGGGCTATGGTGAAAAAGGAAATATCTTCCGTTCAAAACTGGAAAGAAGCTTTCTGAGAAACTGCTCTGTGTTCTGTTAATTCATCTCACAGAGTTACATCTTTAACTTCCAGAAGCCTTTCGCTAAGGCTGTTCTTGTGGAATTGGCAAAGGGATATTTGGAAGCCCATAGAGGGCTATGGTGAAAAAGGAAATATCTTCCGTTCAAAACTGGAAAGAAGCTTTCTGAGAAACTGCTCTGTGTTCTGTTAATTCATCTCACAGAGTTACATCTTTAACTTCAAGAAGCCTTTCGCTAAGGCTGTTCTTGTGGAATTGGCAAAGGGATATTTGGAAGCCCATAGAGGGCTATGGTGAAAAAGGAAATATCTTCCGTTCAAAACTGGAAAGAAGCTTTCTGAGAAACTGCTCTGTGTTCTGTTAATTCATCTCACAGAGTTACATCTTTCCCTTCAAGAAGCCTTTCGCTAAGGCTGTTCTTGTGGAACTGGCAAAGGGATATTTGGAAGCCCATAGAGGGCTATGGTGAAAAAGGAAATATCTTCCGTTCAAAACTGGAAAGAAGCTTTCTGAGAAACTGCTCTGTGTTCTGTTAATTCATCTCACAGAGTTACATCTTTCCCTTCAAGAAGCCTTTCGCTAAGGATGTTCTTGTGGATTTGGCAAAGGGATATTTGGAAGCCCATAGAGGGCTATGGTGAAAAAGGAAATATCTTCCGTTCAAAACTGGAAAGAAGCTTTCTGAGAAACTGTTGTATGTTCTGTTAATTCATCTCACAGAGTTACATCTTTCCCTTCATGAAGCCTTTCACTAAGGCTGTTCTTGTGGAATTGGCAAAGGGATATTTGGAAGCCCATAGAGGGCTATGGTGAAAAAGGAAATATCTTCCGTTCAAAACTTGAAAGAAGCTTTCTGAGAAACTGTTCTATGTTCTGTTAATTCATCTCACAGAGTTACATCTTTCCCTTCAAGAAGCCTTTCGCTAAGGCTGTTCTTGTGGAATTGGCAAAGGGATATTTGGAAGCCCATAGAGTGCTATGGTGAAAAAGGAAATATCTTTCGTTCAAAACTGGAAAGAAGCTTTCTGAGAAACTGCTCTGTGTTCTGTTAATTCATCTCACAGAGTTACATCTTTCCCTTCAAGAAGCCTTTCGCTAAGCCTGTTCTTGTGGAATTGGCAAAGGGATATTTGGAAGCCCATAGAGGGCTATGGTGAAAAAGGAAATATCTTCCGTTCAAAACTGGAAAGAAGCTTTCTGAGAAACTGCTCTGTGTTCTGTTAATTCATCTCACAGAGTTACATCTTTCCCTTCAAGAAGCCTTTCGCTAAGGCTGTTCTTGTGGAATTGGCAAAGGGATATTTGGAAGCCCATAGAGGGCTATGGTGAAAAAGGAAATATCTTCCGTTCAAAACTGGAAAGAAGCTTTCTGAGAAACTGCTCTGTGTTCTGTTAATTCATCTCACAGAGTTACATCTTTCCCTTCAAGAAATCTTTCCCTAAGGCTGTTCTTGTGGAATTGGCAAAGGGATATTTGGAAGCCCATAGAGGGCTATGGTGAAAAAGGAAATACCTTCCGTTCAAAACTGGAAAGAAGCTTTCTGAGAAACTGCTCAGTGTTCTGTTAATTCATCTCACAGAGTTCCATCTTTTCTTTCAAGAAGTCTTTCGCTAAGGCTGTTCTTGTGGAATTGGCAAAGGGATATTTGGAAGCCCATAGAGGGCTATGGTGAAAAAGGAAATATCTTCCGTTCAAAACTGGAAAGAAGCTTTCTGAGAAACTGCTCTGTGTTCTGTTAATTCATCTCACAGAGTTACATCTTTAACTTCAAGAAGCCTTTCGCTAAGGCTGTCCTTGTGGAACTGGCAAAGGGATATTTGGAAGCCCATAGAGGGCTATGTTGAAAAAGGAAATATCTTCCGTTCAAACCTGGAAAGAAGCTTTCTGAGAAACTGCTCTGTGTTCTGTTAATTCATCTCACAGAGTTACATCTTTCCCTTCAGGAAGCCTTTCGCTAAGGCTGTTCTTGTGGAATTGGCAAAGGGATATTTGGAAGCCCATAGAGGGCTATGGTGAAAAAGGAAATATCTTCCCTTCAAAACTGGAAAGAAGCTTTCTGAGAAACTGCTCTGTGTTCTGTTAATTCATCTCACAGAGTTACATCTTTCCCTTCAAGAAGCCTTTCGCTAAGGCTGTTCTTGTGGAATTGGCAAAGGGATATTTGGAAGCCCATAGAGGGCTATGGTGAAAAAGGAAATATCTTCCGTTCAAAACTGGAAAGAAGCTTTCTGAGAAACTGCTCTGTGTTCTGTTAATTCATCTCACAGAGTTACATCTTTCCTTTCAAGAAGCCTTTCGCTAACGCTGTTCTTGTGGAATTGGCAAAGGGATATTTGGAAGCCCATAGAGGGCTATGGTGAAAAAGGAAATATCTTCCGTTCAAAACTGGAAAGAAGCTTTCTGAGAAACTGCTCTGTGTTCTGTTAATTCATCTCACAGAGTTACATCTTTCCCTTCAAGAAGCCTTTCGCTAAGGCTGTTCTTGTGGAATTGGCAAAGGGATATTTGGAAGCCCATAGAGGGCTATGGTGAAAAAGGAAATATCTTCCGTTCAAAACTGGAAAGAAGCTTTCTGAGAAACTGCTCTGTGTTCTGTTAATTCATCTCACAGAGTTACATCTTTCCCTTCAAGAAGCCTTTCGCTAAGGCTGTTCTTGTGGAATTGGCAAAGGGATATTTGGAAGCCCATAGAGGGCTATGGTGAAAAAGGAAATATCTTCCGTTCAAAACTGGAGAGAAGCTTTCTGAGAAACTGTTCTATGTTCTGTTAATTCATCTCACAGAGTTACATCTTTCCCTTCAAGAAGCCTTTCGCTAAGGCTGTTCTTGTGGAATTGGCAAAGGGATATTTGGAAGCCCATAGAGGGCTATGGTGAAAAAGGAAATATCTTCCGTTCAAAACTGGAAAGAAGCTTTCTGAGAAACTGCTCTGTGTTCTGTTAATTCATCTCACAGAGTTACATCTTTAACTTCAAGAAGCCTTTCGCTAAGGCTGTTCTTGTGGAATTGGCAAAGGGATATTTGGAAGCCCATAGAGGGCTATGGTGAAAAAGGAAATATCTTCCGTTCAAAACTGGAAAGAAGCTTTCTGAGAAACTGCTCTGTGTTCTGTTAATTCATCTCACAGAGTTACATCTTTCCCTTCAAGAAGCCTTTCGCTAAGGCTGTTCTTGTGGAATTGGCAAAGGGATATTTGGAAGCCCATAGAGGGCTATGGTGAAAAAGGAAATATCTTCCGTTCAAAACTGGAAAGAAGCTTTCTGAGAAACTGCTCTGTGTTCTGTTAATTCATCTCACAGAGTTACATCTTTCCCTTCAAGAAGCCTTTCGCTAAGGCTGTTCTTGTGGAACTGGCAAAGGGATATTTGGAAGCCCATAGAGGGCTATGGTGAAAAAGGAAATATCTTCCGTTCAAAACTGGAAAGAAGCTTTCTGAGAAACTGCTCTGTGTTCTGTTAATTCATCTCACAGAGTTACATCTTTCCCTTCAAGAAGCCTTTCGCTAAGGTTGTTCTTGTGGATTTGGCAAAGGGATATTTGGAAGCCCATAGAGGGCTATGGTGAAAAAGGAAATATCTTCCGTTCAAAACTGGAAAGAAGCTCTGAGAAACTGTTGTATGTTCTGTTAATTCATCTCACAGAGTTACATCTTTCCCTTCATGAAGCCTTTCGCTAAGGCTGTTCTTGTGGAATTGGCAAAGGGATATTTGGAAGCCCATAGAGGGCTATGGTGAAAAAGGAAATATCTTCCGTTCAAAACTTGAAAGAAGCTTTCTGAGAAACTGTTCTATGTTCTGTTAATTCATCTCACAGAGTTACATCTTTCCCTTCAAGAAGCCTTTCGCTAAGGCTGTTCTTGTGGAATTGGCAAAGGGATATTTGGAAGCCCATAGAGTGCTATGGTGAAAAAGGAAATATCTTTCGTTCAAAACTGGAAAGAAGCTTTCTGAGAAACTGCTCTGTGTTCTGTTAATTCATCTCACAGAGTTACATCTTTCCCTTCAAGAAGCCTTTCGCTAAGCCTGTTCTTGTGGAATTGGCAAAGGGATATTTGGAAGCCCATAGAGGGCTATGGTGAAAAAGGAAATATCTTCCGTTCAAAACTGGAGAGAAGCTTTCTGAGAAACTGCTCTGTGTTCTGTTAATTCATCTCACAGAGTTACATCTTTCCCTTCAAGAAGCCTTTCGCTAAGGCTGTTCTTGTGGAATTGGCAAAGGGATATTTGGAAGCCCATAGAGGGCTATGGTGAAAAAGGAAATATCTTCCGTTCAAAACTGGAAAGAAGCTTTCTGAGAAACTGCTCTGTGTTCTGTTAATTCATCTCACAGAGTTACATCTTTCCCTTCAAGAAATCTTTCGCTAAGGCTGTTCTTGTGGAATTGGCAAAGGGATATTTGGAAGCCCATAGAGGGCTATGGTGAAAAAGGAAATATCTTCCGTTCAAAACTGGAAAGAAGCTTTCTGAGAAACTGCTCTGTGTTCTGTTAATTCATCTCACAGAGTTCCATCTTTTCTTTCAAGAAGTCTTTCGCTAAGGCTGTTCTTGTGGAATTGGCAAAGGGATATTTGGAAGCCCATAGAGGGCTATGGTGAAAAAGGAAATATCTTCCGTTCAAAACTGGAAAGAAGCTTTCTGAGAAACTGCTCTGTGTTCTGTTAATTCATCTCACAGAGTTACATCTTTCCCTTCAAGAAGCCTTTCGCTAAGGCTGTTCTTGTGGAATTGGCAAAGGGATATTTGGAAGCCCATAGAGGGCTATGGTGAAAAAGGAATTATCTTCCGTTCAAAACTGGAAAGAAGCTTTCTGAGAAACTGCTCTGTGTTCTGTTAATTCATCTCACAGTTACATCTTTAACTTCAAGAAGCCTTTCGATAAGGCTGTTCTTGTGGAATTGGCAAAGGGATATTTGAAAGCCCATAGAGGGCTATGGCGAAAAAGGAAATATCTTCCGTTCAAAACTGGAAAGAAGCTTTCTGAGAAACTGTTCTATGTTCCGTTAATTCATCTCACAGAGTTACATCTTTCCCTTCAAGAAGTCTTTCGCTAGGCTGTTCTTGTGGAATTGGCAAAGGGATATTTGGAAGCCCATAGAGGGCTATGGTGAAAAAGGAAATATCTTCCGTTCAAAACTGGAAAGAAGCTTTCTGAGAAACTGCTCTGTGTTCTGTTAATTCATCTAGCAGAGTTACATCTCTTCCTTCAATAAGCCTTTCGCTAAGGCTGTTCTTGTGGAATTGGCAAAGGGATATTTGGAAGCCCATAGATTGCTATGGTGAAAAAGTAAATATCTTCCGTTCAAAACTGGAAAGAAGCTTTCTGAGAAACTGCTCTGTGTTCTGTTAATTCATCTCACAGAGTTACATCTTTCCCTTCAAGAAGTCTTTCGCTAAGGCTGTTCTTGTGGAATTGGCAAAGGGATATTTGGAAGCCCTTAGAGGGCTACGGTGAAAAAGGAAATATCTTCCGTTCAAAACTGGAAAGAAGCTTTCTGAGAAACTGCTCTGTGTTCTGTTAATTCATCTCACAGAGTTACATCTTTCCCTTCAAGAAGCCTTTCGCTAAGGCTGTTCTTGTGGAACTGGCAAAGGGTTATTTGGAAGCCCATAGAGGGCAATGTTGAAAAAGGAAATATCTTCCGTTCAAAACTGGAGAGAAGCTTTCTGAGAAACTGCTCTGTGTTCTGTTAATTCATCTCACAGAGTTACATCTTTACCTTCAAGAAGCCTTTCGCTAAGCCTGTTCTTGTGGAATTGGCAAAGGGATATTTCGAAGCCCATAGAGGGCTATGGTGAAAAAGGAAATATCTTCCGTTCAAAACTGGAAAAAAGCTTTCTGAGAAACTGCTCTGTGTTCTGTTAATTCATCTCACAGAGTTACATCTTTCCCTTCAAGAAGCCTTTCGCTAAGGCTGTTCTTGTGGAATTGGCAAAGGGATATTTGGAAGCCCATAGAGGGCTATGGTGAAAAAGGAAATATCTTCCGTTCAAAAGTGGAAAGAATCTTTCTGAGAAAATGCTCTGTGTTCTGTTAATTCATCTCACAGAGTTACATCTTTCCCTTCAAGAAGTCTTTCCCTAAGGCTGTTCTTGTGGAATTGGCAAAGGGATATTTCGAAGCCCATAGAGGGCTATGGTGAAAAAGGAAATATCTTCCGTTCAAAACTGGAAAGAAGCTTTCTGAGAAACTGCTCTGTGTTCTGTTAATTCATCTCACAGAGTTACATCTTTAACTTCAAGAAGCCTTTCGCTAAGGCTGTTCTTGTGGAACTGGCAAAGGGATATTTGGAAGCCCATAGATGGCTATGTTGAAAAAGGAAATATCTTCCGTTCAAACCTGGAAAGAAGCTTTCTGAGAAACTGCTCTGTGTTCTGTTAATTCATCTCACAGAGTTACATCTTTCCCTTCAGGAAGCCTTTCGCTAAGGCTGTTCTTGTGGAATTGGCAAAGGGATATTTGGAAGCCCATAGAGGGCTATGGTGAAAAAGGAAATATCTTCCGTTCAAAACTGGAAAGAAGCTTTCTGAGAAACTGCTCTGTGTTCTGTTAATTCATCTCACAGAGTTACATCTTTCCCTTCAAGAAGCCTTTCGCTAAGGCTGTTCTTGTGGAATTGGCAAAGGGATATTTGGAAGCCCATAGAGGGCTATGGTGAAAAAGGAAATATCTTCCGTTCAAAACTGGAAAGAAGCTTTCTGAGAAACTGCTCTGTGTTCTGTTAATTCATCTCACAGAGTTACATCTTTCCTTTCAAGAAGCCTTTCGCTAACGCTGTTCTTGTGGAATTGGCAAAGGGATATTTGGAAGCCCATAGAGGGCTATGGTGAAAAAGGAAATATCTTCCGTTCAAAACTGGAAAGAAGCTTTCTGAGAAACTGCTCTGTGTTCTGTTAATTCATCTCACAGTTACATCTTTAACTTCAAGAAGCCTTTCGCTAAGGCTGTTCTTGTGGAATTGGCAAAGGGATATTTGCAAGCCCATAGAGGGCTATGGCGAAAAAGGAAATATCTTCCGTTCAAAACTGGAAAGAAGCTTTCTGAGAAACTGTTCTATGTTCCGTTAATTCATCTCACAGAGTTACATCTTTCCCTTCAAGAAGTCTTTCGCTAGGCTGTTCTTGTGGAATTGGCAAAGGGATATTTGGAAGCCCATAGAGGGCTATGGTGAAAAAGGAAATATCTTCCGTTCAAAACTGGAAAGAAGCTTTCTGAGAAACTGCTCTGTGTTCTGTTAATTCATCTCACCGAGTTACATCTTTCCCTTCAAGAAGCATTTCGCTTAGGCTGTTCTTGTGGAATTGGCAAAGGGATATTTGGAAGCCCATAGAGGGCTATGTTGAAAAAGCAAATATCTTCCGTTCAATACTGGAAAGAAGCTTTCTGAGAAACTGCTCTGTGTTCTGTTAATTCATCTCACAGAGTTACATCTTTCCCTTCAAGAAGCCTTTCGCTAAGGCTGTTCTTGTGGAATTGGCAAAGGGATATTTTAAGCCCATAGAGGGCTATGGTGAAAAAGGAAATATCTTCCGTTCAAAACTGGAAAGAAGCTTTCTGAGAAACTGCTCTGTGTTCTGTTAATTCATCTCACAGAGTTACGTCTTTCCTTTCTAGAAGCCTTTCGCTAAGGCTGTTCTTGTGGAATTGGCAAAGGGATATTTGGAAGCCCATAGAGGGCTATGGTGAAAAAGGAAATATCTTCCGTTCAAAACTGGAAAGAAGCTTTCTGAGAAACTGCTCTGTGTTCTGTTAATTCATCTCACAGAGTTACATCTTTCCCTTCAAGAAGCCTTTCGCTAAGGCTGTTCTTGTGGAATTGGCAAAGGGATATTTGGAAGCCCATAGAGGGCTATGGTGAAAAAGGAAATATCTTTCGTTCAAAACTGGAAAGAAGCTTTCTGAGAAACTGCTCTGTGTTCTGTTAATTCATCTCACAGAGTTACATCTTTCCCTTCAAGAAGCCTTTCGATAAGGCTGTTCTTGTGGAATTGGCAAAGGGATATTTGGAAGCCCATAGAGGGCTATGGTGAAAAAGGAAATATCTTCCGTTCAAAACTGGAAAGAAGCTTTCTGAGAAACTGCTCTGTGTTCTGTTAATTCATCTCACAGAGTTACATCTTTCCCTTCAAGAAGCCTTTCGCTAAGCCTGTTCTTGTGGAATTGGCAAAGGGATATTTGGAAGCCCATAGAGGGCTATGGTGAAAAAGGAAATATCTTCCGTTCAAAACTGGAAAGAAGCTTTCTGAGAAACTGCTCTGTGTTCTGTTAATTCATCTCACAGAGTTACATCTTTCCTTTCAAGAAGCCTTTCGCTAAGGCTGTTCTTGTGGAATTGGCAAAGGGATATTTGGAAGCCCATAGAGGGCTATGGTGAAAAAGGAAATATCTTCCGTTCAAAACTGGAAAGAAGCTTTCTGAGAAACTGCTCTGTGTTCTGTTAATTCATCTAGCAGAGTTACATCTCTTCCTTCAATAAGCCTTTCGCTAAGGCTGTTCTTGTGGAATTGGCAAAGGGATATTTGGAAGCCCATAGATTGCTATGGTGAAAAAGTAAATATCTTCCGTTCAAAACTGGAAAGAAGCTTTCTGAGAAACTGCTCTGTGTTCTGTTAATTCATCTCACAGAGTTACATCTTTCCCTTCAAGAAGTCTTTCGCTAAGGCTGTTCTTGTGGAATTGGCAAAGGGATATTTGGAAGCCCTTAGAGGGCTACGGTGAAAAAGGAAATATCTTCCGTTCAAAACTGGAAAGAAGCTTTCTGAGAAACTGCTCTGTGTTCTGTTAATTCATCTCACAGAGTTACATCTTTCCCTTCAAGAAGCCTTTCGCTAAGGCTGTTCTTGTGGAACTGGCAAAGGGTTATTTGGAAGCCAATAGAGGGCAATGTTGAAAAAGGAAATATCTTCCGTTCAAAACTGGAGAGAAGCTTTCTGAGAAACTGCTCTGTGTTCTGTTAATTCATCTCACAGAGTTACATCTTTACCTTCAAGAAGCCTTTCGCTAAGCCTGTTCTTGTGGAATTGGCAAAGGGATATTTCGAAGCCCATAGAGGGCTATGGTGAAAAAGGAAATATCTTCCGTTCAAAACTGGAAAAAAGCTTTCTGAGAAACTGCTCTGTGTTCTGTTAATTCATCTCACAGAGTTACATCTTTCCCTTCAAGAAGCCTTTCGCTAAGGCTGTTCTTGTGGAATTGGCAAAGGGATATTTGGAAGCCCATAGAGGGCTATGGTGAAAAAGGAAATATCTTCCGTTCAAAAGTGGAAAGAATCTTTCTGAGAAAATGCTCTGTGTTCTGTTAATTCATCTCACAGAGTTACATCTTTCCCTTCAAGAAGTCTTTCCCTAAGGCTGTTCTTGTGGAATTGGCAAAGGGATATTTGGAAGCCCATAGAGGGCTATGGTGAAAAAGGAAATATCTTCCGTTCAAAACTGGAAAGAAGCTTTCTGAGAAACTGCTCTGTGTTCTGTTAATTCATCTCACAGAGTTACATCTTTAACTTCAAGAAGCCTTTCGCTAAGGCTGTTCTTGTGGAACTGGCAAAGGGATATTTGGAAGCCCATAGATGGCTATGTTGAAAAAGGAAATATCTTCCGTTCAAACCTGGAAAGAAGCTTTCTGAGAAACTGCTCTGTGTTCTGTTAATTCATCTCACAGAGTTACATCTTTCCCTTCAGGAAGCCTTTCGCTAAGGCTGTTCTTGTGGAATTGGCAAAGGGATATTTGGAAGCCCATAGAGGGCTATGGTGAAAAAGGAAATATCTTCCGTTCAAAACTGGAAAGAAGCTTTCTGAGAAACTGCTCTGTGTTCTGTTAATTCATCTCACAGAGTTACATCTTTCCCTTCAAGAAGCCTTTCGCTAAGGCTGTTCTTGTGGAATTGGCAAAGGGATATTTGGAAGCCCATAGAGGGCTATGGTGAAAAAGGAAATATCTTCCGTTCAAAACTGGAAAGAAGCTTTCTGAGAAACTGCTCTGTGTTCTGTTAATTCATCTCACAGAGTTACATCTTTCCTTTCAAGAAGCCTTTCGCTAACGCTGTTCTTGTGGAATTGGCAAAGGGATATTTGGAAGCCCATAGAGGGCTATGGTGAAAAAGGAAATATCTTCCGTTCAAAACTGGAAAGAAGCTTTCTGAGAAACTGCTCTGTGTTCTGTTAATTCATCTCACAGAGTTACATCTTTCCCTTCAAGAAGCCTTTCGCTAAGGCTGTTCTTGTGGAATTGGCAAAGGGATATTTGGAAGCCCATAGAGGGCTATGGTGAAAAAGGAAATATCTTCCGTTCAAAACTGGAAAGAAGCTTTCTGAGAAACTGCTCTGTGTTCTGTTAATTCATCTCACAGAGTTACATCTTTCCCTTCAAGAAGCCATTCGCTAAGGCTGTTCTTGTGGAATTGGCAAAGGGATATTTGGAAGCCCATAGAGGGCTATGGTGAAAAAGGAAATATCTTCCGTTCAAAACTGGAGAGAAGCTTTCTGAGAAACTGTTCTATGTTCTGTTAATTCATCTCACAGAGTTACATCTTTCCCTTCAAGAAGCCTTTCGCTAAGGCTGTTCTTGTGGAATTGGCAAAGGGATATTTAGAAGCCCATAGAGGGCTATGGTGAAAAAGGAAATATCTTCCGTTCAAAACTGGAAAGAAGCTTTCTGAGAAACTGCTCTGTGTTCTGTTAATTCATCTCACAGAGTTACATCTTTAACTTCCAGAAGCCTTTCGCTAAGGCTGTTCTTGTGGAATTGGCAAAGGGATATTTGGAAGCCCATAGAGGGCTATGGTGAAAAAGGAAATATCTTCCGTTCAAAACTGGAAAGAAGCTTTCTGAGAAACTGCTCTGTGTTCTGTTAATTCATCTCACAGAGTTACATCTTTCCCTTCAAGAAGCCTTTCGCTAAGGCTGTTCTTGTGGAATTGGCAAAGGGATATTTGGAAGCCCATAGAGGGCTATGGTGAAAAAGGAAATATCTTCCGTTCAAAACTGGAAAGAAGCTTTCTGAGAAACTGCTCTGTGTTCTGTTAATTCATCTCACAGAGTTACATCTTTCCCTTCAAGAAGCCTTTCGCTAAGGCTGTTCTTGTGGAACTGGCAAAGGGATATTTGGAAGCCCATAGAGGGCTATGGTGAAAAAGGAAATATCTTCCGTTCAAAACTGGAAAGAAGCTTTCTGAGAAACTGCTCTGTGTTCTGTTAATTCATCTCACAGAGTTACATCTTTCCCTTCAAGAAGCCTTTCGCTAAGGATGTTCTTGTGGATTTGGCAAAGGGATATTTGGAAGCCCATAGAGGGCTATGGTGAAAAAGGAAATATCTTCCGTTCAAAACTGGAAAGAAGCTTTCTGAGAAACTGTTGTATGTTCTGTTAATTCATCTCACAGAGTTACATCTTTCCCTTCATGAAGCCTTTCACTAAGGCTGTTCTTGTGGAATTGGCAAAGGGATATTTGGAAGCCCATAGAGGGCTATGGTGAAAAAGGAAATATCTTCCGTTCAAAACTTGAAAGAAGCTTTCTGAGAAACTGTTCTATGTTCTGTTAATTCATCTCACAGAGTTACATCTTTCCCTTCAAGAAGCCTTTCGCTAAGGCTGTTCTTGTGGAATTGGCAAAGGGATATTTGGAAGCCCATAGAGTGCTATGGTGAAAAAGGAAATATCTTTCGTTCAAAACTGGAAAGAAGCTTTCTGAGAAACTGCTCTGTGTTCTGTTAATTCATCTCACAGAGTTAC
Organism: Chlorocebus sabaeus; assembly: GCF_047675955.1. NCBI lineage: Eukaryota > Metazoa > Chordata > Mammalia > Primates > Cercopithecidae > Chlorocebus > Chlorocebus sabaeus. Next base: position 521,423 of record NW_027327637.1, read on the forward strand.
ATCTTTCCCTTCAAGAAGCCTTTCGCTAAGCCTGTTCTTGTGGAATTGGCAAAGGGATATTTGGAAGCCCATAGAGGGCTATGGTGAAAAAGGAAATATCTTCCGTTCAAAACTGGAAAGAAGCTTTCTGAGAAACTGCTCTGTGTTCTGTTAATTCATCTCACAGAGTTACATCTTTCCCTTCAAGAAGCCTTTCGCTAAGGCTGTTCTTGTGGAATTGGCAAAGGGATATTTGGAAGCCCATAGAGGGCTATGGTGAAAAAGGAAATATCTTCCGTTCAAAACTGGAAAGAAGCTTTCTGAGAAACTGCTCTGTGTTCTGTTAATTCATCTCACAGAGTTACATCTTTCCCTTCAAGAAATCTTTCCCTAAGGCTGTTCTTGTGGAATTGGCAAAGGGATATTTGGAAGCCCATAGAGGGCTATGGTGAAAAAGGAAATACCTTCCGTTCAAAACTGGAAAGAAGCTTTCTGAGAAACTGCTCAGTGTTCTGTTAATTCATCTCACAGAGTTCCATCTTTTCTTTCAAGAAGTCTTTCGCTAAGGCTGTTCTTGTGGAATTGGCAAAGGGATATTTGGAAGCCCATAGAGGGCTATGGTGAAAAAGGAAATATCTTCCGTTCAAAACTGGAAAGAAGCTTTCTGAGAAACTGCTCTGTGTTCTGTTAATTCATCTCACAGAGTTACATCTTTAACTTCAAGAAGCCTTTCGCTAAGGCTGTCCTTGTGGAACTGGCAAAGGGATATTTGGAAGCCCATAGAGGGCTATGTTGAAAAAGGAAATATCTTCCGTTCAAACCTGGAAAGAAGCTTTCTGAGAAACTGCTCTGTGTTCTGTTAATTCATCTCACAGAGTTACATCTTTCCCTTCAGGAAGCCTTTCGCTAAGGCTGTTCTTGTGGAATTGGCAAAGGGATATTTGGAAGCCCATAGAGGGCTATGGTGAAAAAGGAAATATCTTCCCTTCAAAACTGGAAAGAAGCTTTCTGAGAAACTGCTCTGTGTTCTGTTAATTCATCTCACAGAGTTACATCTTTCCCTTCAAGAAGCCTTTCGCTAAGGCTGTTCTTGTGGAATTGGCAAAGGGATATTTGGAAGCCCATAGAGGGCTATGGTGAAAAAGGAAATATCTTCCGTTCAAAACTGGAAAGAAGCTTTCTGAGAAACTGCTCTGTGTTCTGTTAATTCATCTCACAGAGTTACATCTTTCCTTTCAAGAAGCCTTTCGCTAACGCTGTTCTTGTGGAATTGGCAAAGGGATATTTGGAAGCCCATAGAGGGCTATGGTGAAAAAGGAAATATCTTCCGTTCAAAACTGGAAAGAAGCTTTCTGAGAAACTGCTCTGTGTTCTGTTAATTCATCTCACAGAGTTACATCTTTCCCTTCAAGAAGCCTTTCGCTAAGGCTGTTCTTGTGGAATTGGCAAAGGGATATTTGGAAGCCCATAGAGGGCTATGGTGAAAAAGGAAATATCTTCCGTTCAAAACTGGAAAGAAGCTTTCTGAGAAACTGCTCTGTGTTCTGTTAATTCATCTCACAGAGTTACATCTTTCCCTTCAAGAAGCCTTTCGCTAAGGCTGTTCTTGTGGAATTGGCAAAGGGATATTTGGAAGCCCATAGAGGGCTATGGTGAAAAAGGAAATATCTTCCGTTCAAAACTGGAGAGAAGCTTTCTGAGAAACTGTTCTATGTTCTGTTAATTCATCTCACAGAGTTACATCTTTCCCTTCAAGAAGCCTTTCGCTAAGGCTGTTCTTGTGGAATTGGCAAAGGGATATTTGGAAGCCCATAGAGGGCTATGGTGAAAAAGGAAATATCTTCCGTTCAAAACTGGAAAGAAGCTTTCTGAGAAACTGCTCTGTGTTCTGTTAATTCATCTCACAGAGTTACATCTTTAACTTCAAGAAGCCTTTCGCTAAGGCTGTTCTTGTGGAATAGGCAAAGGGATATTTGGAAGCCCATAGAGGGCTATGGTGAAAAAGGAAATATCTTCCGTTCAAAACTGGAAAGAAGCTTTCTGAGAAACTGCTCTGTGTTCTGTTAATTCATCTCACAGAGTTACATCTTTCCCTTCAAGAAGCCTTTCGCTAAGGCTGTTCTTGTGGAATTGGCAAAGGGATATTTGGAAGCCCATAGAGGGCTATGGTGAAAAAGGAAATATCTTCCGTTCAAAACTGGAAAGAAGCTTTCTGAGAAACTGCTCTGTGTTCTGTTAATTCATCTCACAGAGTTACATCTTTCCCTTCAAGAAGCCTTTCGCTAAGGCTGTTCTTGTGGAACTGGCAAAGGGATATTTGGAAGCCCATAGAGGGCTATGGTGAAAAAGGAAATATCTTCCGTTCAAAACTGGAAAGAAGCTTTCTGAGAAACTGCTCTGTGTTCTGTTAATTCATCTCACAGAGTTACATCTTTCCCTTCAAGAAGCCTTTCGCTAAGGTTGTTCTTGTGGATTTGGCAAAGGGATATTTGGAAGCCCATAGAGGGCTATGGTGAAAAAGGAAATATCTTCCGTTCAAAACTGGAAAGAAGCTCTGAGAAACTGTTGTATGTTCTGTTAATTCATCTCACAGAGTTACATCTTTCCCTTCATGAAGCCTTTCGCTAAGGCTGTTCTTGTGGAATTGGCAAAGGGATATTTGGAAGCCCATAGAGGGCTATGGTGAAAAAGGAAATATCTTCCGTTCAAAACTTGAAAGAAGCTTTCTGAGAAACTGTTCTATGTTCTGTTAATTCATCTCACAGAGTTACATCTTTCCCTTCAAGAAGCCTTTCGCTAAGGCTGTTCTTGTGGAATTGGCAAAGGGATATTTGGAAGCCCATAGAGTGCTATGGTGAAAAAGGAAATATCTTTCGTTCAAAACTGGAAAGAAGCTTTCTGAGAAACTGCTCTGTGTTCTGTTAATTCATCTCACAGAGTTACATCTTTCCCTTCAAGAAGCCTTTCGCTAAGCCTGTTCTTGTGGAATTGGCAAAGGGATATTTGGAAGCCCATAGAGGGCTATGGTGAAAAAGGAAATATCTTCCGTTCAAAACTGGAGAGAAGCTTTCTGAGAAACTGCTCTGTGTTCTGTTAATTCATCTCACAGAGTTACATCTTTCCCTTCAAGAAGCCTTTCGCTAAGGCTGTTCTTGTGGAATTGGCAAAGGGATATTTGGAAGCCCATAGAGGGCTATGGTGAAAAAGGAAATATCTTCCGTTCAAAACTGGAAAGAAGCTTTCTGAGAAACTGCTCTGTGTTCTGTTAATTCATCTCACAGAGTTACATCTTTCCCTTCAAGAAATCTTTCGCTAAGGCTGTTCTTGTGGAATTGGCAAAGGGATATTTGGAAGCCCATAGAGGGCTATGGTGAAAAAGGAAATATCTTCCGTTCAAAACTGGAAAGAAGCTTTCTGAGAAACTGCTCTGTGTTCTGTTAATTCATCTCACAGAGTTCCATCTTTTCTTTCAAGAAGTCTTTCGCTAAGGCTGTTCTTGTGGAATTGGCAAAGGGATATTTGGAAGCCCATAGAGGGCTATGGTGAAAAAGGAAATATCTTCCGTTCAAAACTGGAAAGAAGCTTTCTGAGAAACTGCTCTGTGTTCTGTTAATTCATCTCACAGAGTTACATCTTTCCCTTCAAGAAGCCTTTCGCTAAGGCTGTTCTTGTGGAATTGGCAAAGGGATATTTGGAAGCCCATAGAGGGCTATGGTGAAAAAGGAATTATCTTCCGTTCAAAACTGGAAAGAAGCTTTCTGAGAAACTGCTCTGTGTTCTGTTAATTCATCTCACAGTTACATCTTTAACTTCAAGAAGCCTTTCGATAAGGCTGTTCTTGTGGAATTGGCAAAGGGATATTTGAAAGCCCATAGAGGGCTATGGCGAAAAAGGAAATATCTTCCGTTCAAAACTGGAAAGAAGCTTTCTGAGAAACTGTTCTATGTTCCGTTAATTCATCTCACAGAGTTACATCTTTCCCTTCAAGAAGTCTTTCGCTAGGCTGTTCTTGTGGAATTGGCAAAGGGATATTTGGAAGCCCATAGAGGGCTATGGTGAAAAAGGAAATATCTTCCGTTCAAAACTGGAAAGAAGCTTTCTGAGAAACTGCTCTGTGTTCTGTTAATTCATCTCACCGAGTTACATCTTTCCCTTCAAGAAGCATTTCGCTTAGGCTGTTCTTGTGGAATTGGCAAAGGGATATTTGGAAGCCCATAGAGGGCTATGGTGAAAAAGCACATATCTTCCGTTCAATACTGGAAAGAAGCTTTCTGAGAAACTGCTCTGTGTTCTGTTAATTCATCTCACAGAGTTACATCTTTCCCTTCAAGAAGCCTTTCGCTAAGGCTGTTCTTGTGGAATTGGCAAAGGGATATTTTAAGCCCATAGAGGGCTATGGTGAAAAAGGAAATATCTTCCGTTCAAAACTGGAAAGAAGCTTTCTGAGAAACTGCTCTGTGTTCTGTTAATTCATCTCACAGAGTTACGTCTTTCCTTTCTAGAAGCCTTTCGCTAAGGCTGTTCTTGTGGAATTGGCAAAGGGATATTTGGAAGCCCATAGAGGGCTATGGTTAAAAAGGAAATATCTTCCGTTCAAAACTGGAAAGAAGCTTTCTGAGAAACTGCTCTGTGTTCTGTTAATTCATCTCACAGAGTTACATCTTTAACTTCAAGAAGCCTTTCGCTAAGGCTGTTCTTGTGGAACTGGCAAAGGGATATTTGGAAGCCCATAGAGGGCTATTTTGAAAAAGGAAATATCTTCCGTTCAAACCTGGAAAGAAGCTTTCTGAGAAACTCCTCTGTGTTCTGTTAATTCATCTCACAGAGTTACATCTTTCCCTTCAGGAAGCCTTTCGCTAAGGCTGTTCTTGTGGAATTGGCAAAGGGATATTTGGAAGCCCATAGAGGGCTATGGTGAAAAAGGAAATATCTTCCGTTCAAAACTGGAAAGAAGCTTTCTGAGAAACTGCTCTGTGTTCTGTTAATTCATCTCACAGAGTTACATCTTTCCCTTCAAGAAGCCTTTCGCTAAGGCTGTTCTTGTGGAATTGGCAAAGGGATATTTGGAAGCCCATAGAGGGCTATGGTGAAAAAGGAAATATCTTCCGTTCAAAACTGGAAAGAAGCTTTCTGAGAAACTGCTCTGTGTTCTGTTAATTCATCTCACAGAGTTACATCTTTCCTTTCAAGAAGCCTTTCGCTAACGCTGTTCTTGTGGAATTGGCAAAGGGATATTTGGAAGCCCATAGAGGGCTATGGTGAAAAAGGAAATATCTTCCGTTCAAAACTGGAAAGAAGCTTTCTGAGAAACTGCTCTGTGTTCCGTTAATTCATCTCACAGAGTTACATCTTTCCCTTCAAGAAGCCTTTCGATAAGGCTGTTCTTGTGGAATTGGCAAAGGGATATTTGGAAGCCCATAGAGGGCTATGGTGAAAAAGGAAATATCTTCCGTTCAAAACTGGAAAGAAGCTTTCTGAGAAACTGCTCTGTGTTCTGTTAATTCATCTCACAGTTACATGTTTAACTTCAAGAAGCCTTTCGATAAGGTTGTTCTTGTGGAATTGGCAAAGGGATATTTGCAAGCCCATAGAGGGCTATGGCGAAAAAGGAAATATCTTCCGTTCAAAACTGGAAAGAAGCTTTCTGAGAAACTGTTCTATGTTCCGTTAATTCATCTCACAGAGTTACATCTTTCCCTTCAAGAAGTCTTTCGCTAGGCTGTTCTTGTGGAATTGGCAAAGGGATATTTGGAAGCCCATAGAGGGCTATGGTGAAAAAGGAAATATCTTCCGTTCAAAACTGGAAGGAAGCTTTCTGAGAAACTGCTCTGTGTTCTGTTAATTCATCTCACAGAGTTACATCTTTCCCTTCAAGAAGCCTTTCGCTAAGCCTGTTCTTGTGGAATTGGCAAAGGGATATTTGGAAGCCCATAGAGGGCTATGGTGAAAAAGGAAATATCTTCCGTTCAAAACTGGAAAGAAGCTTTCTGAGAAACTGCTCTGTGTTCTGTTAATTCATCTCACAGAGTTACATCTTTCCTTTCAAGGAGCCTTTCGCTAAGGCTGTTCTTGTGGAATTGGCAAAGGGATATTTGGAAGCCCATAGAGGGCTATGGTGAAAAAGGAAATATCTTCCGTTCAAAACTGGAAAGAAGCTTTCTGAGAAACTGCTCTGTGTTCTGTTAATTCATCTAGCAGAGTTACATTTCTTCCTTCATTAAGCCTTTCGCTAAGGCTGTTCTTGTGGAATTGGCAAAGGGATATTTGGAAGCCCATAGATTGCTATGGTGAAAAAGTAAATATCTTCCGTTCAAAACTGGAAAGAAGCTTTCTGAGAAACTGCTCTGTTTTCTGTTAATTCATCTCACAGAGTTACATCTTTCCCTTCAAGAAGTCTTTCGCTAAGGCTGTTCTTGTGGAATTGGCAAAGGGATATTTTGAAGCCCTTAGAGGGCTACGGTGAAAAAGGAAATATCTTCCGTTCAAAACTGGAAAGAAGCTTTCTGAGAAACTGCTCTGTGTTCTGTTAATTCATCTCACAGAGTTACATCTTTCCCTTCAAGAAGCCTTTCGCTAAGGCTGTTCTTGTGGAACTGGCAAAGGGTTATTTGGAAGCCCATAGAGGGCTATGTTGAAAAAGGAAATATCTTCCGTTCAAAACTGGAGAGAAGCTTTCTGAGAAACTGCTCTGTGTTCCGCTAATTCATCTCACAGAGTTACTTCTTTACCTTCAAGAAGCCTTTCGCTAAGCCTGTTCTTGTGGAATTGGCAAAGGGATATTTCGAAGCCCATAGAGGGCTATGGTGAAAAAGGAAATATCTTCCGTTCAAAACTGGAAAAAAGCTTTCTGAGAAACTGCTCTGTGTTCTGTTAATTCATCTCACAGAGTTACATCTTTACCTTCAAGAAGCCTTTCGCTAAGGCTGTTCTTGTGGAATTGGAAAAGGGATATTTGGAAGCCCATAGAGGGCTATGGTGAAAAAGGAAATATCTTCCGTTCAAAACTGGAAAGAAGCTTTCTGAGAAACTGTTGTATGTTCTGTTAATTCATCTCACAGAGTTACATCTTTCCCTTCAAGAAGCCTTTCGCTAAGGCTGTTCTTGTGGAATTGGCAAAGGGATATTTGGAAGCCCATAGAGGGCTATGGTGAAAAAGGAAATATCTTCCGTTCAAAACTTGAAAGAAGCTTTCTGAGAAACTGTTCTATGTTCTGTTAATTCATCTCACAGAGTTACATCTTTCCCTTCAAGAAGCCTTCCGCTAAGGCTGTTCTTGTGGAATTGGCAAAGGGATATTTGGAAGCCCATAGAGTGCTATGGTGAAAAAAGAAATATCTTTCGTTCAAAACTGGAAAGAAGCTTTCTGAGAAACTGCTCTGTGTTCTGTTAATTCATCTCACAGAGTTACATCTTTCCCTTCAAGAAGCCTTTCGCTAAGCCTGTTCTTGTGGAATTGGCAAAGGGATATTTGGAAGCCCATAGAGGGCTATGGTGAAAAAGGAAATATCTTCCGTTCAAAACAGGAAAGAAGCTTTCTGAGAAACTGCTCTGTGTTCTGTTAATTCATCTCACCGAGTTACATCTTTCCCTTCAAGAAGCCTTTCGCTAAGGCTGTTCTTGTGGAATTGGCAAAGGGATATTTGGAAGCCCATAGAGGGCTATGTTGAAAAAGCAAATATCTTCCGTTCAATACTGGAAAGAAGCTTTCTGAGAAACTGCTCTGTGTTCTGTTAATTCATCTCACAGAGTTACATCTTTCCCTTCAAGAAGCCTTTCGCTAAGGCTGTTCTTGTGGAATTGGCAAAGGGATATTTTAAGCCCATAGAGGGCTATGGTGAAAAAGGAAATATCTTCCGTTCAAAACTGGAAAGAAGCTTTCTGAGAAATTGCTCTGTGTTCTGTTAATTCATCTCACAGAGTTACGTCTTTCCTTTCCAGAAGCCTTTCGCTAAGGCTGTTCTTGTGGAATTGGCAAAGGGATATTTGGAAGCCCATAGAGGTCTATGGTGAAAAAGGAAATATCTTCCGTTCAAAACTGGAAAGAAGCTTTCTGAGAAACTGCTCTGTGTTCTGTTAATTCATCTCACAGAGTTACATCTTTCCCTTCAAGAAGCCTTTCGCTAAGGCTGTTCTTGGGGAATTGGCAAAGGGATATTTGGAAGCCCATAGAGGGCTATGGTGAAAAAGGAAATATCTTCCGTTCAAAACTGGAAAGAAGCTTTCTGAGAAACTGCTCTGTGTTCTGTTAATTCATCTAGCAGAGTTACATCTCTTCCTTCAAGAAGCCTTTCGCTAAGGCTGTTCTTGTGGAATTGGCAAAGGGATATTTGGAAGCCCATAGATTGCTATGGTGAAAAAGTAAATATCTTCCGTTCAAAACTGGAAAGAAGCTTTCTGAGAAACTGCTCTGTGTTCTGTTAATTCATCTCACAGAGTTACATCTTTCCCTTCAAGAAGTCTTTCGCTAAGGCTGTTCTTGTGGAATTGGCAAAGGGATATTTGGAAGCCCATAGAGGGCTATGTTGAAAAAGGAAATATCTTCCGTTCAAAACTGGAGAGAAGCTTTCTGAGAAACTGCTCTGTGTTCTGTTAATTCATCTCACAGAGTTACATCTTTACCTTCAAGAAGCCTTTCGCTAAGCCTGTTCTTGTGGAATTGGCAAAGGGATATTTCGAAGCCCATAGAGGGCTATGGTGAAAAATGAAATATCTTCCGTTCAAAACCGGAAAGAAGCTTTCTGAGAAACTGCTCTGTGTTCTGTTAATTCATCTCACAGAGTTACATCTTTACCTTCAAGAAGCCTTTCGCTAAGGCTGTTCTTGTGGAATTGGCAAAGGGATATTTGGAAGCCCATAGAGGGCTATGGTGAAAAAGGAAATATCTTCCGTTCAAAAGTGGAAAGAAGCTTTCTGAGAAACTGCTCTGTGTTCTGTTAATTCATCTCACAGAGTTACATCTTTCCCTTCAAGAAGTCTTTCGCTAAGGCTGTTCTTGTGGAATTGGCAAAGGGATATTTGGAAGCCCATAGAGGGCTATGGTGAAAAAGGAAATATCTTCCGTTCAAAACTGGAAAGAAGCTTTCTGAGAAACTGCTCTGTGTTCTGTTAATTCATCTCACAGAGTTACATCTTTAACTTCAAGAAGCCTTTCGCTAAGGCTGTTCTTGTGGAACTGGCAAAGGGATATTTGGAAGCCCATAGAGGGCTATGTTGAAAAAGGAAATATCTTCCGTTCAAACCTGGAAAGAAGCTTTCTGAGAAACTGCTCTGTGTTCTGTTAATTCATCTCACAGAGTTACATCTTTCCCTTCAGGAAGCCTTTCGCTAAGGCTGTTCTTGTGGAATTGGCAAAGGGATATTTGGAAGCCCATAGAGGGCTATGGTGAAAAAGGAAATATCTTCCGTTCAAAACTGGAAAGAAGCTTTCTGAGAAACTGCTCTGTGTTCTGTTAATTCATCTCACAGAGTTACATCTTTCCCTTCAAGAAGCCTTTCGTTAAGGCTGTTCTTGTGGAATTGGCAAAGGGATATTTGGAAGCCCATAGAGGGCTATGGTGAAAAAGGAAATATCTTCCGTTCAAAACTGGAAAGAAGCTTTCTGAGAAACTGCTCTGTGTTCTGTTAATTCATCTAGCAGAGTTACATTTCTTCCTTCATTAAGCCTTTCGCTAAGGCTGTTCTTGTGGAATTGGCAAAGGGATATTTGGAAGCCCATAGATTGCTATGGTGAAAAAGTAAATATCTTCCGTTCAAAACTGGAAAGAAGCTTTCTGAGAAACTGCTCTGTTTTCTGTTAATTCATCTCACAGAGTTACATCTTTCCCTTCAAGAAGTCTTTCGCTAAGGCTGTTCTTGTGGAATTGGCAAAGGGATATTTGGAAGCCCTTAGAGGGCTACGGTGAAAAAGGAAATATCTTCCGTTCAAAACTGGAAAGAAGCTTTCTGAGAAACTGCTCTGTGTTCTGTTAATTCATCTCACAGAGTTACATCTTTCCCTTCAAGAAGCCTTTCTCTAAGGCTGTTCTTGTGGAACTGGCAAAGGGTTATTTGGAAGCCCATAGAGGGCTATGTTGAAAAAGGAAATATCTTCCGTTCAAAACTGGAGAGAAGCTTTCTGAGAAACTGCTCTGTGTTCCGCTAATTCATCTCACAGAGTTACTTCTTTACCTTCAAGAAGCCTTTCGCTAAGCCTGTTCTTGTGGAATTGGCAAAGGGATATTTCGAAGCCCATAGAGGGCTATGGTGAAAAAGGAAATATCTTCCGTTCAAAACTGGAAAAAAGCTTTCTGAGAAACTGCTCTGTGTTCTGTTAATTCATCTCACAGAGTTACATCTTTACCTTCAAGAAGCCTTTCGCTAAGGCTGTTCTTGTGGAATTGGAAAAGGGATATTTGGAAGCCCATAGAGGGCTATGGTGAAAAAGGAAATATCTTCCGTTCAAAACTGGAAAGAAGCTTTCTGAGAAACTGTTGTATGTTCTGTTAATTCATCTCACAGAGTTACATCTTTCCCTTCAAGAAGCCTTTCGCTAAGGCTGTTCTTGTGGAATTGGCAAAGGGATATTTGGAAGCCCATAGAGGGCTATGGTGAAAAAGGAAATATCTTCCGTTCAAAACTTGAAAGAAGCTTTCTGAGAAACTGTTCTATGTTCTGTTAATTCATCTCACAGAGTTACATCTTTCCCTTCAAGAAGCCTTCCGCTAAGGCTGTTCTTGTGGAATTGGCAAAGGGATATTTGGAAGCCCATAGAGTGCTATGGTGAAAAAAGAAATATCTTTCGTTCAAAACTGGAAAGAAGCTTTCTGAGAAACTGCTCTGTGTTCTGTTAATTCATCTCACAGAGTTACATCTTTCCCTTCAAGAAGCCTTTCGCTAAGCCTGTTCTTGTGGAATTGGCAAAGGGATATTTGGAAGCCCATAGAGGGCTATGGTGAAAAAGGAAATATCTTCCGTTCAAAACTGGAAAGAAGCTTTCTGAGAAACTGCTCTGTGTTCTGTTAATTCATCTCACCGAGTTACATCTTTCCCTTCAAGAAGCCTTTCGCTTAGGCTGTTCTTGTGGAATTGGCAAAGGGATATTTGGAAGCCCATAGAGGGCTATGTTGAAAAAGCAAATATCTTCCGTTCAATACTGGAAAGAAGCTTTCTGAGAAACTGCTCTGTGTTCTGTTAATTCATCTCACAGAGTTACATCTTTCCCTTCAAGAAGCCTTTCGCTAAGGCTGTTCTTGTGGAATTGGCAAAGGGATATTTTAAGCCCATAGAGGGCTATGGTGAAAAAGGAAATATCTTCCGTTCAAAACTGGAAAGAAGCTTTCTGAGAAATTGCTCTGTGTTCTGTTAATTCATCTCACAGAGTTACGTCTTTCCTTTCCAGAAGCCTTTCGCTAAGGCTGTTCTTGTGGAATTGGCAAAGGGATATTTGGAAGCCCATAGAGGGCTATGGTGAAAAAGGAAATATCTTCCGTTCAAAACTGGAAAGAAGCTTTCTGAGAAACTGCTCTGTGTTCTGTTAATTCATCTCACAGAGTTACATCTTTCCCTTCAAGAAGCCTTTCGCTAAGGCTGTTCTTGGGGAATTGGCAAAGGGATATTTGGAAGCCCATAGAGGGCTATGGTGAAAAAGGAAATATCTTCCGTTCAAAACTGGAAAGAAGCTTTCTGAGAAACTGCTCTGTGTTCTGTTAATTCATCTAGCAGAGTTACATCTCTTCCTTCAAGAAGCCTTTCGCTAAGGCTGTTCTTGTGGAATTGGCAAAGGGATATTTGGAAGCCCATAGATTGCTATGGTGAAAAAGTAAATATCTTCCGTTCAAAACTGGAAAGAAGCTTTCTGAGAAACTGCTCTGTGTTCTGTTAATTCATCTCACAGAGTTACATCTTTCCCTTCAAGAAGTCTTTCGCTAAGGCTGTTCTTGTGGAATTGGCAAAGGGATATTTGGAAGCCCATAGAGGGCTATGTTGAAAAAGGAAATATCTTCCGTTCAAAACTGGAGAGAAGCTTTCTGAGAAACTGCTCTGTGTTCTGTTAATTCATCTCACAGAGTTACATCTTTACCTTCAAGAAGCCTTTCGCTAAGCCTGTTCTTGTGGAATTGGCAAAGGGATATTTCGAAGCCCATAGAGGGCTATGGTGAAAAATGAAATATCTTCCGTTCAAAACCGGAAAGAAGCTTTCTGAGAAACTGCTCTGTGTTCTGTTAATTCATCTCACAGAGTTACATCTTTACCTTCAAGAAGCCTTTCGCTAAGGCTGTTCTTGTGGAATTGGCAAAGGGATATTTGGAAGCCCATAGAGGGCTATGGTGAAAAAGGAAATATCTTCCGTTCAAAAGTGGAAAGAAGCTTTCTGAGAAACTGCTCTGTGTTCTGTTAATTCATCTCACAGAGTTACATCTTTCCCTTCAAGAAGTCTTTCGCTAAGGCTGTTCTTGTGGAATTGGCAAAGGGATATTTGGAAGCCCATAGAGGGCTATGGTGAAAAAGGAAATATCTTCCGTTCAAAACTGGAAAGAAGCTTTCTGAGAAACTGCTCTGTGTTCTGTTAATTCATCTCACAGAGTTACATCTTTAACTTCAAGAAGCCTTTCGCTAAGGCTGTTCTTGTGGAACTGGCAAAGGGATATTTGGAAGCCCATAGAGGGCTATGTTGAAAAAGGAAATATCTTCCGTTCAAACCTGGAAAGAAGCTTTCTGAGAAACTGCTCTGTGTTCTGTTAATTCATCTCACAGAGTTACATCTTTCCCTTCAGGAAGCCTTTCGCTAAGGCTGTTCTTGTGGAATTGGCAAAGGGATATTTGGAAGCCCATAGAGGGCTATGGTGAAAAAGGAAATATCTTCCGTTCAAAACTGGAAAGAAGCTTTCTGAGAAACTGCTCTGTGTTCTGTTAATTCATCTCACAGAGTTACATCTTTCCCTTCAAGAAGCCTTTCGCTAAGGCTGTTCTTGTGGAATTGGCAAAGGGATATTTGGAAGCCCATAGAGGGCTATGGTGAAAAAGGAAATATCTTCCGTTCAAAACTGGAAAGAAGCTTTCTGAGAAACTGCTCTGTGTTCTGTTAATTCATCTCACAGAGTTACATCTTTAACTTCAAGAAGCCTTTCGCTAACGCTGTTCTTGTGGAATTGGCAAAGGGATATTTGGAAGCCCATAGAGGGCTATGGTGAAAAAGGAAATATCTTCCGTTCAAAACTGGAAAGAAGCTTTCTGAGAAACTGCTCTGTGTTCTGTTAATTCATCTCACAGAGTTACATCTTTCCCTTCAAGAAGCCTTTCGCTAAGGCTGTTCTTGTGGAATTGGCAAAGGGATATTTGGAAGCCGATAGAGGGCTATGGTGAAAAAGGAAATATCTTCCGTTCAAAACTGGAAAGAAGCTTTCTGAGAAACTGCTCTGTGTTCTGTTAATTCATCTCACAGAGTTACATCTTTCCCTTCAAGAAGCCTTTCGCTAAGGCTGTTCTTGTGGAATTGGCAAAGGGATATTTGGAAGCCCATAGAGGGCTATGGTGAAAAAGGAAATATCTTCCGTTCAAAACTGGAAAGAAGCTTTCTGAGAAACTGCTCTGTGTTCTGTTAATTCATCTCACAGAGTTACATCTTTCCCTTCAAGAAGCCTTTCGCTAAGGCTGTTCTTGTGGAATTGGCAAAGGGATATTTGGAAGCCCATAGAGGGCTATGGTGAAAAAGGAAATATCTTCCGTTCAAAACTGGAAAGAAGCTTTCTGAGAAACTGCTCTGTGTTCTGTTAATTCATCTCACAGAGTTACATCTTTCCCTTCAAGAAGCCTTTCGCTAAGGCTGTTCTTGTGGAATTGGCAAAGGGATATTTGGAAGCCCATAGAGGGCTATGGTGAAAAAGTAAATATCTTCCGTTCAAAACTGGAAAGAAGCATTCTGAGAAACTGCTCTGTGTTCTGTTAATTCATCTCACAGAGTTACATCTTTCCCTTCAAGAAGCCTTTCGCTAAGGCTGTTCTTGTGGAATTGGCAAAGGGATATTTGGAAGCCCATAGAGGGCTATGGTGAAAAAGGAAATATCTTCCGTTCAAAACTGGAAAGAAGCTTTCTGAGAAACTGCTCTGTGTTCTGTTAATTCATCTCACAGAGTTACATCTTTCCCTTCAAGAAGCCTTTCGCTAAGGCTGTTCTTGTGGAATTGGCAAAGGGATATTTGGAAGCCCATAGAGGGCTATGGTGAAAAAGGAAATATCTTCCGTTCAAAACTGGAAAGAAGCTTTCTGAGAAACTGCTCTGTGTTCTGTTAATTCATCTCACAGAGTTACATCTTTCCCTTCAAGAAGCCTTTCGCTAAGCCTGTTCTTGTGGAATTGGCAAAGGGATATTTGGAAGCCCATAGAGGGCTATGGTGAAAAAGGAAATATCTTCCGTTCAAAACTGGAAAGAAGCTTTCTGAGAAACTGCTCTGTGTTCTGTTAATTCATCTCACAGAGTTACATCTTTCCTTTCAAGAAGCCTTTCGCTAAGGCTGTTCTTGTGGAATTGGCAAAGGGATATTTGGAAGCCCATAGAGGGCTATGGTGAAAAAGGAAATATCTTCCGTTCAAAACTGGAAAGAAGCTTTCTGAGAAACTGCTCTGTGTTCTGTTAATTCATCTAGCAGAGTTACATCTCTTCCTTCATTAAGCCTTTCGCTAAGGCTGTTCTTGTGGAATTGGCAAAGGGATATTTGGAAGCCCATAGATTGCTATGGTGAAAAAGTAAATATCTTCCGTTCAAAACTGGAAAGAAGCTTTCTGAGAAACTGCTCTGTGTTCTGTTAATTCATCTCACAGAGTTACATCTTTCCCTTCAAGAAGTCTTTCGCTAAGGCTGTTCTTGTGGAATTGGCAAAGGGATATTTGGAAGCCCTTAGAGGGCTACGGTGAAAAAGGAAATATCTTCCGTTCAAAACTGGAGAGAAGCTTTCTGAGAAACTGCTCTGTGTTCTGCTAATTCATCTCACAGAGTTACTTCTTTACCTTCAAGAAGCCTTTCGCTAAGCCTGTTCTTGTGGAATTGGCAAAGGGATATTTCGAAGCCCATAGAGGGCTATGGTGAAAAAGGAAATATCTTCCGTTCAAAACTGGAAAAAAGCTTTCTGAGAAACTGCTCTGTGTTCTGTTAATTCATCTCACAGAGTTACATCTTTACCTTCAAGAAGCCTTTCGCTAAGGCTGTTCTTGTGGAATTGGCAAAGGGATATTTGGAAGCCCATAGAGGGCTATGGTGAAAAAGGAAATATCTTCCGTTCAAAACTGGAAAGAAGCTTTCTGAGAAACTGTTGTATGTTCTGTTAATTCATCTCACAGAGTTACATCTTTCCCTTCAAGAAGCCTTTCGCTAAGGCTGTTCTTGTGGAATTGGCAAAGGGATATTTGGAAGCCCATAGAGGGCTATGGTGAAAAAGGAAATATCTTCCGTTCAAAACTTGAAAGAAGCTTTCTGAGAAACTGTTCTATGTTCTGTTAATTCATCTCACAGAGTTACATCTTTCCCTTCAAGAAGCCTTTCGCTAAGGCTGTTCTTGTGGAATTGGCAAAGGGATATTTGGAAGCCCATAGAGTGCTATGGTGAAAAAGGAAATATCTTTCGTTCAAAACTGGAAAGAAGCTTTCTGAGAAACTGCTCTGTGTTCTGTTAATTCATCTCACAGAGTTACATCTTTCCCTTCAAGAAGCCTTTCGCTAAGCCTGTTCTTGTGGAATTGGCAAAGGGATATTCGGAAGCCCATAGCCGGCTATGGTGAAAAAGGAAATATCTTCCGTTCAAAACTGGAGAGAAGCTTTCTGAGAAACTGCTCTGTGTTCTGTTAATTCATCTCACAGAGTTACATCTTTCCCTTCAAGAAGTCTTTCGCTAGGCTGTTCTTGTGGAATTGGCAAAGGGATATTTGGAAGCCCATAGAGGGCTATGGTGAAAAAGGAAATATCTTCCGTTCAAAACTGGAAAGAAGCTTTCTGAGAAACTGCTCTGTGTTCTGTTAATTCATCTCACCGAGTTACATCTTTCCCTTCAAGAAGCCTTTCGCTTAGGCTGTTCTTGTGGAATTGGCAAAGGGATATTTGGAAGCCCATAGAGGGCTATGTTGAAAAAGCAAATATCTTCCGTTCAATACTGGAAAGAAGCTTTCTGAGAAACTGCTCTGTGTTCTGTTAATTCATCTCACATAGTTACATCTTTCCCTTCAAGAAGCCTTTCGCTAAGGCTGTTCTTGTGGAATTGGCAAAGGGATATTTGGAAGCCCATAGAGGGCTATGGTGAAAAAGGAAATATCTTCCGTTCAAAACTGGAAAGAAGCTTTCTGAGAAACTGCTCTGTGTTCTGTTAATTCATCTCACAGAGTTACGTCTTTCCTTTCCAGAAGCCTTTCGCTAAGGCTGTTCTTGTGGAATTGGCAAAGGGATATTTTGAAGCCCCTAGAGGGCTATGGTGAAAAAGGGAATATCTTCCGTTCAAAACTGGAAAGAAGCTTTCTGAGAAACTGCTCTGTGTTCTGTTAATTCATCTCACAGAGTTACATCTTTCCCTTCAAGAAGCCTTTCGCTAAGGCTGTTCTTGGGGAATTGGCAAAGGGATATTTGGAAGCCCATAGAGGGCTATGGTGAAAAAGGAAATATCTTCCGTTCAAAACTGGAAAGAAGCTTTCTGAGAAACTGCTCTGTGTTCTGTTAATTCATCTCACAGAGTTACATCTTTCCCTTCAAGAAGCCTTTCGCTAAGGCTGTTCTTGTGGAATTGGCAAAGGGATATTTGGAAGCCCATAGAGGGCTATGGTGAAAAAGGAAATATCTTCCGTTCAAAACTGGAAAGAAGATTTCTGAGAAACTGCTCTGTGTTCTGTTAATTCATCTCACAGAGTTACATCTTTCCCTTCAAGAAGCCTTTCGCTAAGCCTGTTCTTGTGGAATTGGCAAAGGGATATTTGGAAGCCCATAGAGGGCTATGGTGAAAAAGGAAATATCTTCCGTTCAAAACTGGAAAGAAGCTTTCTGAGAAACTGCTCTGTGTTCTGTTAATTCATCTCACAGAGTTACATCTTTCCTTTCAAGAAGCCTTTCGCCAAGGCTGTTCTTGTGGAATTGGCAAAGGGATATTTGGAAGCCCATAGAGGGCTATGGTGAAAAAGGAAATATCTTCCGTTCAAAACTGGAAAGAAGCTTTCTGAGAAACTGCTCTGTGTTCTGTTAATTCATCTAGCAGAGTTACATCTCTTCCTTCAAGAAGCCTTTCGCTAAGGCTGTTCTTGTGGAATTGGCAAAGGGATATTTGGAAGCCCATAGATTGCTATGGTGAAAAAGTAAATATCTTCCGTTCAAAACTGGAAAGAAGCTTTCTGAGAAACTGCTCTGTGTTCTGTTAATTCATCTCACAGAGTTACATCTTTACCTTCAAGAAGCCTTTCGCTAAGCCTGTTCTTGTGGAATTGGCAAAGGGATATTTCGAAGCCCATAGAGGGCTATGGTGAAAAAGGAAATATCTTCCGTTCAAAACCGGAAAGAAGCTTTCTGATAAACTGCTCTGTGTTCTGTTAATTCATCTCACAGAGTTACATCTTTACCTTCAAGAAGCCTTTCGCTAAGGCTGTTCTTGTGGAATTGGCAAAGGGATATTTGGAAGCCCATAGAGGGCTATGGTGAAAAAGGAAATATCTTCCGTTCAAAAGTGGAAAGAAGCTTTCTGAGAAACTGCTCTGTGTTCTGTTAATTCATCTCACAGAGTTACATCTTTCCCTTCAAGAAGTCTTTCGCTAAGGCTGTTCTTGTGGAATTGGCAAAGGGATATTTGGAAGCCCATAGAGGGCTATGGTGAAAAAGGAAATATCTTCCGTTCAAAACTGGAAAGAAGCTTTCTGAGAAACTGCTCTGTGTTCTGTTAATTCATCTCACAGAGTTACATCTTTCCCTTCAAGAAGCCTTTCGCTAAGGCTGTTCTTGTGGAACTGGCAAAGGGATATTTGGAAGCCCATAGAGGGCTATGTTGAAAAAGGAAATATCTTCCGTTCAAACCTGGAAAGAAGCTTTCTGAGAAACTGCTCTGTGTTCTGTTAATTCATCTCACAGAGTTACATCTTTCCCTTCAGGAAGCCTTTCGCTAAGGCTGTTCTTGTGGAATTGGCAAAGGGATATTTGGAAGCCCATAGAGGGCTATGGTGAAAAAGGAAATATCTTCCGTTCAAAACTGGAAAGAAGCTTTCTGAGAAACTGCTCTGTGTTCTGTTAATTCATCTCACAGAGTTACATCTTTCCCTTCAAGAAGCCTTTCGCTAAGCCTGTTCTTGTGGAATTGGCAAAGGGATATTTGGAAGCCCATAGAGGGCTATGGTGAAAAAGGAAATATCTTCCGTTCAAAACTGGAAAGAAGCTTTCTGAGAAACTGCTCTGTGTTCTGTTAATTCATCTCACAGAGTTACATCTTTAACTTCACTAAGCCTTTCGCTAAGGCTATTCTTGTGGAATTGGCAAAGGGATATTTGGAAGCCCTTAGAGGGCTATGGTGAAAAAGGAAATATCTTCCGTTCAAAACTGGAAAGAAGCTTTCTGAGAAACTGCTCTGTGTTCTGTTAATTCATCTCACAGAGTTACATCTTTCCCTTCAAGAAGCCTTTCGCTAAGGCTGTTCTTGTGGAATTGGCAAAGGGATATTTGGAAGCCCATAGAGGGCTATGGTGAAAAAGGAAATATCTTCCGTTCAAAACTGGAAAGAAGCTTTCTGAGAAACTGCTCTGTGTTCTGTTAATTCATCTCACAGAGTTACATCTTTCCCTTCAAGAAGCCTTTCGCTAAGGCTAGTCTTGTGGAACTGGCAAAGGGATATTTGGAAGCCCATAGAGGGCTATGGTGAAAAAGGAAATATCTTCCGTTCAAAACTGGAAAGAAGCTTTCTGAGAAACTGCTCTGTGTTCTGTTAATTCATCTCACAGAGTTACATCTTTCCCTTCAAGACGCCTTTTGCTAAGGCTGTTCTTGTGGAATTGGCAAAGGGATATTTGAAAGCCCATAGAGGGCTATGGTGAAAAAGGAAATATCTTCCGTTCAAAACTGGAAAGAAGCTTTCTGAGAAACTGCTCTGTGTTCTGTTAATTCATCTCACAGAGTTACATCTTTCCCTTCAAGAAGCCTTTCGCTAAGGTTGTTCTTGTGGATTTGGCAAAGGGATATTTGGAAGCCCATAGAGGGCTATGGTGAAAAAGGAAATATCTTCCGTTCAAAACTGGAAAGAAGCTTTCTGAGAAACTGTTGTATGTTCTGTTAATTCATCTCACAGAGTTACATCTTTCCCTTCAAGAAGCCTTTCGCTAAGGCTGTTCTTTTGGAATTGGCAAAGGGATATTTGGAAGCCCATAGAGGGCTATGGTGAAAAAGGAAATATCTTCCGTTCAAAGCTTGAAAGAAGCTTTCTGAGAAACTGTTCTATGTTCTGTTAATTCATCTCACAGAGTTACATCTTTCCCTTCAAGAAGCCTTTCGCTAAGGCTGTTCTTGTGGAATTGGCAAAGGGATATTTGGAAGCCCATAGAGTGCTATGGTGAAAAAGGAAATATCTTTCGTTCAAAACTGGAAAGAAGCTTTCTGAGAAACTGCTCTGTGTTCTGTTAATTCATCTCACAGAGTTACATCTTTCCCTTCAAGAAGCCTTTCGCTAAGCCTGTTCTTGTGGAATTGGCAAAGGGATATTTGGAAGCCCATAGAGGGCTATGGTGAAAAAGGAAATATCTTCCGTTCAAAACTGGAGAGAAGCTTTCTGAGAAACTGCTCTGTGTTCTGTTAATTCATCTCACAGAGTTACATCTTTCCCTTCAAGAAGCCTTTCGCTAAGGCTGTTCTTGTGGAATTGGCAAAGGGATATTTGGAAGCCCATAGAGGGCTATGGTGAAAAAGGAAATATCTTCCGTTCAAAACTGGAAAGAAGCTTTCTGAGAAACTGCTCTGTGTTCTGTTAATTCATCTCACAGAGTTACATCTTTCCCTTCAAGAAATCTTTCGCTAAGGCTGTTCTTGTGGAATTGGCAAAGGGATATTTGGAAGCCCATAGAGGGCTATGGTGAAAAAGGAAATATCTTCCGTTCAAAACTGGAAAGAAGCTTTCTGAGAAACTGCTCTGTGTTCTGCTAATTCATCTCACAGAGTTCCATCTTTTCTTTCAAGAAGTCTTTCGCTAAGGCTGTTCTTGTGGAATTGGCAAAGGGATATTTGGAAGCCCATAGAGGGCTATGGTGAAAAAGGAACTATCTTCCGTTCAAAACTGGAAAGAAGCTTTCTGAGAAACTGCTCTGTGTTCTGTTAATTCATCTCACAGATTTACATCTTTCCCTTAAAGAAGCCTTTCGCTAAGGCTGTTCTTGTGGAATTGGCAAAGGGAAATTTGGAAGCCCATAGAGGGCTATGGTGAAAAAGGAAATATCTTCCGTTCAACACTGGAAAGAAGCTTTCTGAGAAACTGCTCTGTGTTCTGTTAATTCATCTCACAGTTACATCTTTAACTTCAAGAAGCCTTTCGATAAGGCTGTTCTTGTGGAATTGGCAAAGGGATATTTGCAAGCCCATAGAGGGCTATGGCGAAAAAGGAAATATCTTCCGTTCAAAACTGGAAAGAAGCTTTCTGAGAAACTGTTCTATGTTCCGTTAATTCATCTCACAGAGTTACATCTTTCCCTTCAAGAAGTCTTTCGCTAGGCTGTTCTTGTGGAATTGGCAAAGGGATATTTGGAAGCCCATAGAGGGCTATGGTGAAAAAGGAAATATCTTCCGTTCAAAACTGGAAAGAAGCTTTCTGAGAAACTGCTCTGTGTTCTGTTAATTCATCTCACCGAGTTACATCTTTCCCTTCGAGAAGCATTTCGCTTAGGCTGTTCTTGTGGAATTGGCAAAGGGATATTTGGAAGCCCATAGAGGGCTATGTTGAAAAAGCAAATATCTTCCGTTCAATACTGGAAAGAAGCTTTCTGAGAAACTGCTCTGTGTTCTGTTAATTCATCTCACAGAGTTACATCTTTCCCTTCAAGAAGCCTTTGGCTAAGGCTGTTCTTGTGGAATTGGCAAAGGGATATTTTAAGCCCATAGAGGGCTATGGTGAAAAAGGAAATATCTTCCGTTCAAAACTGGAAAGAAGCTTTCTGAGAAACTGCTCTGTGTTCTGTTAATTCATCTCACAGAGTTACGTCTTTCCTTTCTAGAAGCCTTTCGCTAAGGCTGTTCTTGTGGAATTGGCAAAGGGATATTTGGAAGCCCATAGAGGGCTATGGTGAAAAAGGAAATATCTTCCGTTCAAAACTGGAAAGAAGCTTTCTGAGAAACTGCTCTGTGTTCTGTTAATTCATCTCACAGAGTTACATCTTTCCCTTCAGGAAGCCTTTCGCTAAGGCTGTTCTTGTGGAATTGGCAAAGGGATATTTGGAAGCCCATAGAGGGTTATGGTGAAAAAGGAAATATCTTCCGTTCAAAAGTGGAAAGAAGCTTTCTGAGAAACTGCTCTGTGTTCTGTTAATTCATCTCACAGAGTTACATCTTTCCCTTCAAGAAGTCTTTCGCTAAGGCTGTTCTTGTGGAATTGGCAAAGGGATATTTGGAAGCCCATAGAGGGCTATGGTGAAAAAGGAAATAACTTCCGTTCAAAACTGGAAAAAAGCTTTCTGAGAAACTGCTCTGTGTTCTGTTAATTCATCTCATAGAGTTACATCTTTAACTTCAAGAAGCCTTTCGCTAAGGCTGTTCTTGTGGAACTGGCAAAGGGATATTTGGAAGCCCATAGAAGGGTATGTTGAAAAAGGAAATATCTTCCGTTCAAACCTGGAAAGAATCTTTCTGAGAAACTGCTCTGTGTTCTGTTAATTCATCTCACAGAGTTACATCTTTCCCTTCAGGAAGCCTTTCGCTAAGGCTGTTCTTGTGGAATTGGCAAAGGGATATTTGGAAGCCCATAGAGGGCTATGGTGAAAAAGGAAATATCTTCCGTTCAAAACTGGAAAGAAGCTTTCTGAGAAACTGCTCTGTGTTCTGTTAATTCATCTCACAGAGTTACATCTTTCCTTTCAAGAAGCCTTTCGCTAACGCTGTTCTTGTGGAATTGGCAAAGGGATATTTGGAAGCCCATAGAGGGCTATGGTGAAAAAGGAATTATCTTCCGTTCAAAACTGGAAAGACGCTTTCTGAGAAACTGCTCTGTGTTCTGTTAATTCATCTCACAGAGTTAAATCTTTCCCTTCAAGAAGCCTTTCGCTAAGGCTGTTCTTGTGGAATTGGCAAAGGGATATTTGGAAGCCCATAGAGGGCTATGGTGAAAAAGGAAATATCTTCCGTTCAAAACTGGAAAGAAGCTTTCTGAGAAACTGCTCTGTGTTCTGTTAATTCATCTCACAGAGTTACATCTTTCCCTTCAAGAAGCCTTTCGCTAAGGCTCTTCTTGTGGAATTGGCAAAGGGATATTTGGAAGCCCATAGAGGGCTATGGTGAAAAAGGAAATATCTTCCGTTCAAAACTGGAAACAAGCTTTCTGAGAAACTGCTCTGTGTTCTGTTAATTCATCTCACAGAGTTACATCTTTCCCTTCAAGAAGCCTTTCGCTAAGGCTGTTCTTGTGGAACTGGCAAAGGGATATTTGGAAGCCCATAGAGGGCTATGTTGAAAAAGGAAATATCTTCCGTTCAAACCTGGAAAGAAGCTTTCTGAGAAACTGCTCTGTGTTCTGTTAATTCATCTCACAGAGTTACATCTTTCCCTTCAGGAAGCCTTTCGCTAAGGCTGTTCTTGTGGAATTGGCAAAGGGATATTTGGAAGCCCATAGAGGGCTATGGTGAAAAAGGAAATATCTTCCGTTCAAAACTGGAAAGAAGCTTTCTGAGAAACTGCTCTGTGTTCTGTTAATTCATCTCACAGAGTTACATCTTTCCCTTCAAGAAGCCTTTCGCTAAGGCTGTTCTTGTGGAATTGGCAAAGGGATATTTGGAAGCCCATAGAGGGCTATGGTGAAAAAGGAAATATCTTCCGTTCAAAACTGGAAAGAAGCTTTCTGAGAAACTGCTCTGTGTTCTGTTAATTCATCTCACAGAGTTACATCTTTAACTTCACTAAGCCTTTCGCTAAGGCTATTCTTGTGGAATTGGCAAAGGGATATTTGGAAGCCCATAGAGGGCTATGGTGAAAAAGGAAATATCTTCCGTTCAAAACTGGAAAGAAGCTTTCTGAGAAACTGCTCTGTGTTCTGTTAATTCATCTCACAGAGTTACATCTTTCCCTTCAAGAAGCCTTTCGCTAAGGCTGTTCTTGTGGAATTGGCAAAGGGATATTTGGAAGCCCATAGAGGGCTATGGTGAAAAAGGAAATATCTTCCGTTCAAAACTGGAAAGAAGCTTTCTGAGAAACTGCTCTGTGTTCTGTTAATTCATCTCACAGAGTTACATCTTTCCCTTCAAGAAGCCTTTCGCTAAGGCTGTTCTTGTGGAACTGGCAAAGGGATATTTGGAAGCCCATAGAGGGCTATGGTGAAAAAGGAAATATCTTCCGTTCAAAACTGGAAAGAAGCTTTCTGAGAAACTGCTCTGTGTTCTGTTAATTCATCTCACAGAGTTACATCTTTCCCTTCAAGAAGCCTTTCGCTAAGGTTGTTCTTGTGGATTTGGCAAAGGGATATTTGGAAGCCCATAGAGGGCTATGGTGAAAAAGGAAATATCTTCCGTTCAAAACTGGAAAGAAGCTTTCTGAGAAACTGTTGTATGTTCTGTTAATTCATCTCACAGAGTTACATCTTTCCCTTCAAGAAGCCTTTCGCTAAGGCTGTTCTTTTGGAATTGGCAAAGGGATATTTGGAAGCCCATAGAGGGCTATGGTGAAAAAGGAAATATCTTCCGTTCAAAGCTTGAAAGAAGCTTTCTGAGAAACTGTTCTATGTTCTGTTAATTCATCTCACAGAGTTACATCTTTACCTTCAAGAAGCCTTTCGCTAAGGCTGTTCTTGTGGAATTGGCAAAGGGATATTTGGAAGCCCATAGAGTGCTATGGTGAAAAAGGAAATATCTTTCGTTCAAAACTGGAAAGAAGCTTTCTGAGAAACTGCTCTGTGTTCTGTTAATTCATCTCACAGAGTTACATCTTTCCCTTCAAGAAGCCTTTCGCTAAGCCTGTTCTTGTGGAATTGGCAAAGGGATATTTGGAAGCCCATAGAGGGCTATGGTGAAAAAGGAAATATCTTCCGTTCAAAACTGGAGAGAAGCTTTCTGAGAAACTGCTCTGTGTTCTGTTAATTCATCTCACAGAGTTACATCTTTCCCTTCAAGAAGCCTTTCGCTAAGGCTGTTCTTGTGGAATTGGCAAAGGGATATTTGGAAGCCCATAGAGGGCTATGGTGAAAAAGGAAATATCTTCCGTTCAAAGCTTGAAAGAAGCTTTCTGAGAAACTGTTCTATGTTCTGTTAATTCATCTCACAGAGTTACATCTTTCCCTTCAAGAAGCCTTTCGCTAAGGCTGTTCTTGTGGAATTGGCAAAGGGATATTTGGAAGCCCATAGAGTGCTATGGTGAAAAAGGAAATATCTTTCGTTCAAAACTGGAAAGAAGCTTTCTGAGAAACTGCTCTGTGTTCTGTTAATTCATCTCACAGAGTTACATCTTTCCCTTCAAGAAGCCTTTCGCTAAGGCTCTTCTTGTGGAATTGGCAAAGGGATATTTGGAAGCCCATAGAGGGCTATGGTGAAAAAGGAAATATCTTCCGTTCAAAACTGGAGAGAAGCTTTCTGAGAAACTGCTCTGTGTTCTGTTAATTCATCTCACAGAGTTACATCTTTCCCTTCAAGAAGCCTTTCGCTAAGGCTGTTCTTGTGGAATTGGCAAAGGGATATTTGGAAGCCCATAGAGGGCTATGGTGAAAAAGGAAATATCTTCCGTTCAAAACTGGAAAGAAGCTTTCTGAGAAACTGCTCTGTGTTCTGTTAATTCATCTCACAGAGTTACATCTTTCCCTTCAAGAAATCTTTCGCTAAGGCTGTTCTTGTGGAATTGGCAAAGGGATATTTGGAAGCCCATAGAGGGCTATGGTGAAAAAGGAAATATCTTCCGTTCAAAACTGGAAAGAAGCTTTCTGAGAAACTGCTCTGTGTTCTGTTAATTCATCTCACAGAGTTTCATCTTTTCTTTCAAGAAGTCTTTCGCTAAGGCTGTTCTTGTGGAATTGGCAAAGGGATATTTGGAAGCCCATAGAGGGCTATGGTGAAAAAGGAAATATCTTCCGTTCAAAACTGGAAAGAAGCTTTCTGAGAAACTGCTCTGTGTTCTGTTAATTCATCTCACAGAGTTACATCTTTCCCTTAAAGAAGCCTTTCGCTAAGGCTCTTCTTGTGGAATTGGCAAAGGGAAATTTGGAAGCCCATAGAGGGCTATGGTGAAAAAGGAAATATCTTCCGTTCAACACTGGAAAGAAGCTTTCTGAGAAATTGCTCTGTGTTCTGTTAATTCATCTCACAGTTACATCTTTAACTTCAAGAAGCCTTTCGATAAGGCTGTTCTTGTGGAATTGGCAAAGGGATATTTGCAAGCCCATAGAGGGCTATGGCGAAAAAGGAAATATCTTCCGTTCAAAACTGGAAAGAAGCTTTCTGAGAATCTGTTCTATGTTCCGTTAATTCATCTCACAGAGTTACATCTTTCCCTTCAAGAAGTCTTTCGCTAGGCTGTTCTTGTGGAATTGGCAAAGGGATATTTGGAAGCCCATAGAGGGCTATGGTGAAAAAGGAAATATCTTCCGTTCAAAACTGGAAAGAAGCTTTCTGAGAAACTGCTCTGTGTTCTGTTAATTCATCTCACCGAGTTACATCTTTCCCTTCGAGAAGCATTTCGCTTAGGCTGTTCTTGTGGAATTGGCAAAGGGATATTTGGAAGCCCATAGAGGGCTATGTTGAAAAAGCAAATATCTTCCGTTCAATACTGGAAAGAAGCTTTCTGAGAAACTGCTCTGTGTTCTGTTAATTCATCTCACAGAGTTACATCTTTCCCTTCAAGAAGCCTTTCGCTAAGGCTGTTCTTGTGGAATTGGCAAAGGGATATTTTAAGCCCATAGAGGGCTATGGTGAAAAAGGAAATATCTTCCGTTCAAAACTGGAAAGAAGCTTTCTGAGAAACTGCTCTGTGTTCTGTTAATTCATCTCACAGAGTTACGTCTTTCCTTTCTAGAAGCCTTTCGCTAAGGCTGTTCTTGTGGAATTGGCAAAGGGATATTTGGAAGCCCATAGAGGGCTATGGTGAAAAAGGAAATATTTTCCGTTCAAAACTGGAAAGAAGCTTTCTGAGAAACTGCTCTGTGTTCTGTTAATTCATCTCACAGAGTTACATCTTTCCCTTCAGGAAGCCTTTCGCTAAGGCTGTTCTTGTGGAATTGGCAAAGGGATATTTGGAAGCCCATAGAGGGCTATGGTGAAAAAGGAAATATCTTCCGTTCAAAAGTGGAAAGAAGCTTTCTGAGAAACTGCTCTGTGTTCTGTTAATTCATCTCACAGAGTTACATCTTTCCCTTCAAGAAGTCTTTCGCTAAGGCTGTTCTTGTGGAATTGGCAAAGGGATATTTGGAAGCCCATAGAGGGCTATGGTGAAAAAGGAAATAACTTCCGTTCAAAACTGGAAAAAAGCTTTCTGAGAAACTGCTCTGTGTTCTGTTAATTCATCTCATAGAGTTACATCTTTAACTTCAAGAATCCTTTCGCTAAGGCTGTTCTTGTGGAACTGGCAAAGGGATATTTGGAAGCCCATAGAGGGCTATGTTGAAAAAGGAAATATCTTCCGTTCAAACCTGGAAAGAATCTTTCTGAGAAACTGCTCTGTGTTCTGTTAATTCATCTCACAGAGTTACATCTTTCCCTTCAGGAAGCCTTTCGCTAAGGCTGTTCTTGTGGAATTGGCAAAGGGATATTTGGAAGCCCATAGAGGGCTATGGTGAAAAAGGAAATATCTTCCGTTCAAAACTGGAAAGAAGCTTTCTGAGAAACTGCTCTGTGTTCTGTTAATTCATCTCACAGAGTTACATCTTTCCCTTCAAGAAGCCTTTCGCTAAGGCTGTTCTTGTGGAATTGGCAAAGGGATATTTGGAAGCCCATAGAGGGCTATGGTGAAAAAGGAAATATCTTCCGTTCAAAACTGGAAAGAAGCTTTCTGAGAAACTGCTCTGTGTTCTGTTAATTCATCTCACAGAGTTACATCTTTCCTTTCAAGAAGCCTTTCGCTAACGCTGTTCTTGTGGAATTGGCAAAGGGATATTTGGAAGCCCATAGAGGGCTATGGTGAAAAAGGAAATATCTTCCGTTCAAAACTGGAAAGAAGCTTTCTGAGAAACTGCTCTGTGTTCTGTTAATTCATCTCACAGAGTTATATCTTTCCCTTCAAGAAGCCTTTCGCTAAGGCTGTTCTTGTGGAATTGGCAAAGGGATATTTGGAAGCCCATAGAGGGCTATGGTGAAAAAGGAAATATCTTCCGTTCAAAACTGGAAAGAAGCTTTCTGAGAAACTGCTCTGTGTTCTGTTAATTCATCTCACAGAGTTACATCTTTCCCTTCAAGAAGCCTTTCGCTAAGGCTCTTCTTGTGGAATTGGCAAAGGGATATTTGGAAGCCCATAGAGGGCTATGGTGAAAAAGGAAATATCTTCCGTTCAAAACTGGAAAGAAGCTTTCTGAGAAACTGCTCTGTGTTCTGTTAATTCATCTCACAGAGTTACATCTTTCCCTTCAAGAAGCCTTTCGCTAAGGCTGTTCTTGTGGAACTGGCAAAGGGATATTTGGAAGCCCATAGAGGGCTATGTTGAAAAAGGAAATATCTTCCGTTCAAACCTGGAAAGAAGCTTTCTGAGAAACTGCTCTGTGTTCTGTTAATTCATCTCACAGAGTTACATCTTTCCCTTCAGGAAGCCTTTCGCTAAGGCTGTTCTTGTGGAATTGGCAAAGGGATATTTGGAAGCCCATAGAGGGCTATGGTGAAAAAGGAAATATCTTCCGTTCAAAACTGGAAAGAAGCTTTCTGAGAAACTGCTCTGTGTTCTGTTAATTCATCTCACAGAGTTACATCTTTCCCTTCAAGAAGCCTTTCGCTAAGGCTGTTCTTGTGGAATTGGCAAAGGGATATTTGGATGCCCATAGAGGGCTATGGTGAAAAAGGAAATATCTTCCGTTCAAAACTGGAAAGAAGCTTTCTGAGAAACTGCTCTGTGTTCTGTTAATTCATCTCACAGAGTTACATCTTTAACTTCACTAAGCCTTTCGCTAAGGCTGTTCTTGTGGAACTGGCAAAGGGATATTTGGAAGCCCATAGAGGGCTATGGTGAAAAAGGAAATATCTTCCGTTCAAAACTGGAAAGAAGCTTTCTGAGAAACTGCTCTGTGTTCTGTTAATTCATCTCACAGAGTTACATCTTTCCCTTCAAGAAGCCTTTCGCTAAGGTTGTTCTTGTGGATTTGGCAAAGGGATATTTGGAAGCCCATAGAGGGCTATGGTGAAAAAGGAAATATCTTCCGTTCAAAACTGGAAAGAAGCTTTCTGAGAAACTGTTGTATGTTCTGTTAATTCATCTCACAGAGTTACATCTTTCCCTTCAAGAAGCCTTTCGCTAAGGCTGTTCTTTTGGAATTGGCAAAGGGATATTTGGAAGCCCATAGAGGGCTATGGTGAAAAAGGAAATATCTTCCGTTCAAAGCTTGAAAGAAGCTTTCTGAGAAACTGTTCTATGTTCTGTTAATTCATCTCACAGAGTTACATCTTTCCCTTCAAGAAGCCTTTCGCTAAGGCTGTTCTTGTGGAATTGGCAAAGGGATATTTGGAAGCCCATAGAGTGCTATGGTGAAAAAGGAAATATCTTTCGTTCAAAACTGGAAAGAAGCTTTCTGAGAAACTGCTCTGTGTTCTGTTAATTCATCTCACAGAGTTACATCTTTCCCTTCAAGAAGCCTTTCGCTAAGCCTGTTCTTGTGGAATTGGCAAAGGGATATTTGGAAGCCCATAGAGGGCTATGGTGAAAAAGGAAATATCTTCCGTTCAAAACTGGAGAGAAGCTTTCTGAGAAACTGCTCTGTGTTCTGTTAATTCATCTCACAGAGTTACATCTTTCCCTTCAAGAAGCCTTTCGCTAAGGCTGTTCTTGTGGAATTGGCAAAGGGATATTTGGAAGCCCATAGAGGGCTATGGTGAAAAAGGAAATATCTTCCGTTCAAAGCTTGAAAGAAGCTTTCTGAGAAACTGTTCTATGTTCTGTTAATTCATCTCACAGAGTTACATCTTTCCCTTCAAGAAGCCTTTCGCTAAGGCTGTTCTTGTGGAATTGGCAAAGGGATATTTGGAAGCCCATAGAGTGCTATGGTGAAAAAGGAAATATCTTTCGTTCAAAACTGGAAAGAAGCTTTCTGAGAAACTGCTCTGTGTTCTGTTAATTCATCTCACAGAGTTACATCTTTCCCTTCAAGAAGCCTTTCGCTAAGGCTCTTCTTGTGGAATTGGCAAAGGGATATTTGGAAGCCCATAGAGGGCTATGGTGAAAAAGGAAATATCTTCCGTTCAAAACTGGAGAGAAGCTTTCTGAGAAACTGCTCTGTGTTCTGTTAATTCATCTCACAGAGTTACATCTTTCCCTTCAAGAAGCCTTTCGCTAAGGCTGTTCTTGTGGAATTGGCAAAGGGATATTTGGAAGCCCATAGAGGGCTATGGTGAAAAAGGAAATATCTTCCGTTCAAAACTGGAAAGAAGCTTTCTGAGAAACTGCTCTGTGTTCTGTTAATTCATCTCACAGAGTTACATCTTTCTCTTCAAGAAATCTTTCGCTAAGGCTGTTCTTGTGGAATTGGCAAAGGGATATTTGGAAGCCCATAGAGGGCTATGGTGAAAAAGGAAATATCTTCCGTTCAAAACTGGAAAGAAGCTTTCTGAGAAACTGCTCTGTGTTCTGTTAATTCATCTCACAGAGTTTCATCTTTTCTTTCAAGAAGTCTTTCGCTAAGGCTGTTCTTGTGGAATTGGCAAAGGGATATTTGGAAGCCCATAGAGGGCTATGGTGAAAAAGGAAATATCTTCCGTTCAAAACTGGAAAGAAGCTTTCTGAGAAACTGCTCTGTGTTCTGTTAATTCATCTCACAGAGTTACATCTTTCCCTTAAAGAAGCCTTTCGCTAAGGCTCTTCTTGTGGAATTGGCAAAGGGAAATTTGGAAGCCCATAGAGGGCTATGGTGAAAAAGGAAATATCTTCCGTTCAACACTGGAAAGAAGCTTTCTGAGAAATTGCTCTGTGTTCTGTTAATTCATCTCACAGTTACATCTTTAACTTCAAGAAGCCTTTCGATAAGGCTGTTCTTGTGGAATTGGCAAAGGGATATTTGCAAGCCCATAGAGGGCTATGGCGAAAAAGGAAATATCTTCCGTTCAAAACTGGAAAGAAGCTTTCTGAGAAACTGTTCTATGTTCCGTTAATTCATCTCACAGAGTTACATCTTTCCCTTCAAGAAGTCTTTCGCTAGGCTGTTCTTGTGGAATTGGCAAAGGGATATTTGGAAGCCCATAGAGGGCTATGGTGAAAAAGGAAATATCTTCCGTTCAAAACTGGAAAGAAGCTTTCTGAGAAACTGCTCTGTGTTCTGTTAATTCATCTCACCGAGTTACATCTTTCCCTTCGAGAAGCATTTCGCTTAGGCTGTTCTTGTGGAATTGGCAAAGGGATATTTGGAAGCCCATAGAGGGCTATGTTGAAAAAGCAAATATCTTCCGTTCAATACTGGAAAGAAGCTTTCTGAGAAACTGCTCTGTGTTCTGTTAATTCATCTCACAGAGTTACATCTTTCCCTTCAAGAAGCCTTTCGCTAAGGCTGTTCTTGTGGAATTGGCAAAGGGATATTTTAAGCCCATAGAGGGCTATGGTGAAAAAGGAAATATCTTCCGTTCAAAACTGGAAAGAAGCTTTCTGAGAAACTGCTCTGTGTTCTGTTAATTCATCTCACAGAGTTACGTCTTTCCTTTCTAGAAGCCTTTCGCTAAGGCTGTTCTTGTGGAATTGGCAAAGGGATATTTGGAAGCCCATAGAGGGCTATGGTGAAAAAGGAAATATTTTCCGTTCAAAACTGGAAAGAAGCTTTCTGAGAAACTGCTCTGTGTTCTGTTAATTCATCTCACAGAGTTACATCTTTCCCTTCAGGAAGCCTTTCGCTAAGGCTGTTCTTGTGGAATTGGCAAAGGGATATTTGGAAGCCCATAGAGGGCTATGGTGAAAAAGGAAATATCTTCCGTTCAAAAGTGGAAAGAAGCTTTCTGAGAAACTGCTCTGTGTTCTGTTAATTCATCTCACAGAGTTACATCTTTCCTTTCAAGAAGCCTTTCGCTAACGCTGTTCTTGTGGAATTGGCAAAGGGATATTTGGAAGCCCATAGAGGGCTATGGTGAAAAAGGAAATATCTTCCGTTCAAAACTGGAAAGAAGCTTTCTGAGAAACTGCTCTGTGTTCTGTTAATTCATCTCACAGAGTTATATCTTTCCCTTCAAGAAGCCTTTCGCTAAGGCTGTTCTTGTGGAATTGGCAAAGGGATATTTGGAAGCCCATAGAGGGCTATGGTGAAAAAGGAAATATCTTCCGTTCAAAACTGGAAAGAAGCTTTCTGAGAAACTGCTCTGTGTTCTGTTAATTCATCTCACAGAGTTACATCTTTCCCTTCAAGAAGCCTTTCGCTAAGGCTCTTCTTGTGGAATTGGCAAAGGGATATTTGGAAGCCCATAGAGGGCTATGGTGAAAAAGGAAATATCTTCCGTTCAAAACTGGAAAGAAGCTTTCTGAGAAACTGCTCTGTGTTCTGTTAATTCATCTCACAGAGTTACATCTTTCCCTTCAAGAAGCCTTTCGCTAAGGCTGTTCTTGTGGAACTGGCAAAGGGATATTTGGAAGCCCATAGAGGGCTATGTTGAAAAAGGAAATATCTTCCGTTCAAACCTGGAAAGAAGCTTTCTGAGAAACTGCTCTGTGTTCTGTTAATTCATCTCACAGAGTTACATCTTTCCCTTCAGGAAGCCTTTCGCTAAGGCTGTTCTTGTGGAATTGGCAAAGGGATATTTGGAAGCCCATAGAGGGCTATGGTGAAAAAGGAAATATCTTCCGTTCAAAACTGGAAAGAAGCTTTCTGAGAAACTGCTCTGTGTTCTGTTAATTCATCTCACAGAGTTACATCTTTCCCTTCAAGAAGCCTTTCGCTAAGGCTGTTCTTGTGGAATTGGCAAAGGGATATTTGGAAGCCCATAGAGGGCTATGGTGAAAAAGGAAATATCTTCCGTTCAAAACTGGAAAGAAGCTTTCTGAGAAACTGCTCTGTGTTCTGTTAATTCATCTCACAGAGTTACATCTTTAACTTCACTAAGCCTTTCGCTAAGGCTATTCTTGTGGAATTGGCAAAGGGATATTTGGAAGCCCATAGAGGGCTATGGTGAAAAAGGAAATATCTTCCGTTCAAAACTGGAAAGAAGCTTTCTGAGAAACTGCTCTGTGTTCTGTTAATTCATCTCACAGAGTTACATCTTTCCCTTCAAGAAGCCTTTCGCTAAGGCTGTTCTTGTGGAATTGGCAAAGGGATATTTGGAAGCCCATAGAGGGCTATGGTGAAAAAGGAAATATCTTCCGTTCAAAACTGGAAAGAAGCTTTCTGAGAAACTGCTATGTGTTCTGTTAATTCATCTCACAGAGTTACATCTTTCCCTTCAAGAAGCCTTTCGCTAAGGCTGTTCTTGTGGAACTGGCAAAGGGATATTTGGAAGCCCATAGAGGGCTATGGTGAAAAAGGAAATATCTTCCGTTCAAAACTGGAAAGAAGCTTTCTGAGAAACTGCTCTGTGTTCTGTTAATTCATCTCACAGAGTTACATCTTTCCCTTCAAGACGCCTTTTGCTAAGGCTGTTCTTGTGGAATTGGCAAAGGGATATTTGAAAGCCCATAGAGGGCTATGGTGAAAAAGGAAATATCTTCCGTTCAAAACTGGAAAGAAGCTTTCTGAGAAACTGCTCTGTGTTCTGTTAATTCATCTCACAGAGTTACATCTTTCCCTTCAAGAAGCCTTTCGCTAAGGTTGTTCTTGTGGATTTGGCAAAGGGATATTTGGAAGCCCATAGAGGGCTATGGTGAAAAAGGAAATATGTTCCGTTCAAAACTGGAAAGAAGCTTTCTGAGAAACTGTTGTATGTTCTGTTAATTCATCTCACAGAGTTACATCTTTCCCTTCAAGAAGCCTTTCGCTAAGGCTGTTCTTTTGGAATTGGCAAAGGGATATTTGGAAGCCCATAGAGGGCTATGGTGAAAAAGGAAATATCTTCCGTTCAAAGCTTGAAAGAAGCTTTCTGAGAAACTGTTCTATGTTCTGTTAATTCATCTCACAGAGTTACATCTTTCCCTTCAAGAAGCCTTTCGCTAAGGCTGTTCTTGTGGAATTGGCAAAGGGATATTTGGAAGCCCATAGAGTGCTATGGTGAAAAAGGAAATATCTTTCGTTCAAAACTGGAAAGAAGCTTTCTGAGAAACTGCTCTGTGTTCTGTTAATTCATCTCACAGAGTTACATCTTTCCCTTCAAGAAGCCTTTCGCTAAGCCTGTTCTTGTGGAATTGGCAAAGGGATATTTGGAAGCCCATAGAGGGCTATGGTGAAAAAGGAAATATCTTCCGTTCAAAACTGGAGAGAAGCTTTCTGAGAAACTGCTCTGTGTTCTGTTAATTCATCTCACAGAGTTACATCTTTCCCTTCAAGAAGCCTTTCGCTAAGGCTGTTCTTGTGGAATTGGCAAAGGGATATTTGGAAGCCCATAGAGGGCTATGGTGAAAAAGGAAATATCTTCCGTTCAAAACTGGAAAGAAGCTTTCTGAGAAACTGCTCTGTGTTCTGTTAATTCATCTCACAGAGTTACATCTTTCCCTTCAAGAAATCTTTCGCTAAGGCTGTTCTTGTGGAATTGGCAAAGGGATATTTGGAAGCCCATAGAGGGCTATGGTGAAAAAGGAAATATCTTCCGTTCAAAACTGGAAAGAAGCTTTCTGAGAAACTGCTCTGTGTTCTGTTAATTCATCTCACAGAGTTCCATCTTTTCTTTCGAGAAGTCTTTCGCTAAGGCTGTTCTTGTGGAATTGGCAAAGGGATATTTGGAAGCCCATAGAGGGCTATGGTGAAAAAGGAAATATCTTCCGTTCAAAACTGGAAAGAAGCTTTCTGAGAAACTGCTCTGTGTTCTGTTAATTCATCTCACAGAGTTACATCTTTCCCTTAAAGAAGCCTTTCGCTAAGGCTGTTCTTGTGGAATTGGCAAAGGGAAATTTGGAAGCCCATAGAGGGCTATGGTGAAAAAGGAAATATCTTCCGTTCAACACTGGAAAGAAGCTTTCTGAGAAACTGCTCTGTGTTCTGTTAATTCATCTCACAGTTACATCTTTAACTTCAAGAAGCCTTTCGATAAGGCTGTTCTTGTGGAATTGGCAAAGGGATATTTGCAAGCCCATAGAGGGCTATGGCGAAAAAGGAAATATCTTCCGTTCAAAACTGGAAAGAAGCTTTCTGAGAAACTGTTCTATGTTCCGTTAATTCATCTCACAGAGTTACATCTTTCCCTTCAAGAAGTCTTTCGCTAGGCTGTTCTTGTGGAATTGGCAAAGGGATATTTGGAAGCCCATAGAGGGCTATGGTGAAAAAGGAAATATCTTCCGTTCAAAACTGGAAAGAAGCTTTCTGAGAAACTGCTCTGTGTTCTGTTAATTCATCTCACCGAGTTACATCTTTCCCTTCGAGAAGCATTTCGCTTAGGCTGTTCTTGTGGAATTGGCAAAGGGATATTTGGAAGCCCATAGAGGGCTATGTTGAAAAAGCAAATATCTTCCGTTCAATACTGGAAAGAAGCTTTCTGAGAAACTGCTCTGTGTTCTGTTAATTCATCTCACAGAGTTACATCTTTCCCTTCAAGAAGCCTTTCGCTAAGGCTGTTCTTGTGGAATTGGCAAAGGGATATTTTAAGCCCATAGAGGGCTATGGTGAAAAAGGAAATATCTTCCGTTCAAAACTGGAAAGAAGCTTTCTGAGAAACTGCTCTGTGTTCTGTTAATTCATCTCACAGAGTTACGTCTTTCCTTTCTAGAAGCCTTTCGCTAAGGCTGTTCTTGTGGAATTGGCAAAGGGATATTTGGAAGCCCATAGAGGGCTATGGTGAAAAAGGAAATATCTTCCGTTCAAAACTGGAAAGAAGCTTTCTGAGAAACTGCTCTGTGTTCTGTTAATTCATCTCACAGAGTTACATCTTTCCCTTCAGGAAGCCTTTCGCTAAGGCTGTTCTTGTGGAATTGGCAAAGGGATATTTGGAAGCCCATAGAGGGCTATGGTGAAAAAGGAAATATCTTCCGTTCAAAAGTGGAAAGAAGCTTTCTGAGAAACTGCTCTGTGTTCTGTTAATTCATCTCACAGAGTTACATCTTTCCCTTCAAGAAGTCTTTCGCTAGGGCTGTTCTTGTGGAATTGGCAAAGGGATATTTGGAAGCCCATAGAGGGCTATGGTGAAAAAGGAAATAACTTCCGTTCAAAACTGGAAAAAAGCTTTCTGAGAAACTGCTCTGTGTTCTGTTAATTCATCTCATAGAGTTACATCTTTAACTTCAAGAAGCCTTTCGCTAAGACTGTTCTTGTGGAACTGGCAAAGGGATATTTGGAAGCCCATAGAGGGCTATGTTGAAAAAGGAAATATCTTCCGTTCAAACCTGGAAAGAATCTTTCTGAGAAACTGCTCTGTGTTCTGTTAATTCATCTCACAGAGTTACATCTTTCCCTTCAGGAAGCCTTTCGCTAAGGCTGTTCTTGTGGAATTGGCAAAGGGATATTTGGAAGCCCATAGAGGGCTATGGTGAAAAAGGAAATATCTTCCGTTCAAAACTGGAAAGAAGCTTTCTGAGAAACTGCTCTGTGTTCTGTTAATTCATCTCACAGAGTTACATCTTTCCCTTCAAGAAGCCTTTCGCTAAGGCTGTTCTTGTGGAATTGGCAAAGGGATATTTGGAAGCCCATAGAGGGCTATGGTGAAAAAGGAAATATCTTCCGTTCAAAACTGGAAAGAAGCTTTCTGAGAAACTGCTCTGTGTTCTGTTAATTCATCTCACAGAGTTACATCTTTCCTTTCAAGAAGCCTTTCGCTAACGCTGTTCTTGTGGAATTGGCAAAGGGATATTTGGAAGCCCATAGAGGGCTATGGTGAAAAAGGAAATATCTTCCGTTCAAAACTGGAAAGAAGCTTTCTGAGAAACTGCTCTGTGTTCTGTTAATTCATCTCACAGAGTTACATCTTTCCCTTCAAGAAGCCTTTCGCTAAGGCTGTTCTTGTGGAATTGGCAAAGGGATATTTGGAAGCCCATAGAGGGCTATGGTGAAAAAGGAAATATCTTCCGTTCAAAACTGGAAAGAAGCTTTCTGAGAAACTGCTCTGTGTTCTGTTAATTCATCTCACAGAGTTACATCTTTCCCTTCAAGAAGCCTTTCGCTAAGGCTCTTCTTGTGGAATTGGCAAAGGGATATTTGGAAGCCCATAGAGGGCTATGGTGAAAAAGGAAATATCTTCCGTTCAAAACTGGAAAGAAGCTTTCTGAGAAACTGCTCTGTGTTCTGTTAATTCATCTCACAGAGTTACATCTTTCCCTTCAAGAAACCTTTCGCTAAGGCTGTTCTTGTGGAACTGGCAAAGGGATATTTGGAAGCCCATAGAGGGCTATGTTGAAAAAGGAAATATCTTCCGTTCAAACCTGGAAAGAAGCTTTCTGAGAAACTGCTCTGTGTTCTGTTAATTCATCTCACAGAGTTACATCTTTCCCTTCAGGAAGCCTTTCGCTAAGGCTGTTCTTGTGGAATTGGCAAAGGGATATTTGGAAGCCCATAGAGGGCTATGGTGAAAAAGGAAATATCTTCCGTTCAAAACTGGAAAGAAGCTTTCTGAGAAACTGCTCTGTGTTCTGTTAATTCATCTCACAGAGTTACATCTTTCCCTTCAAGAAGCCTTTCGCTAAGGCTGTTCTTGTGGAATTGGCAAAGGGATATTTGGAAGCCCATAGAGGGCTATGGTGAAAAAGGAAATATCTTCCGTTCAAAACTGGAAAGAAGCTTTCTGAGAAACTGCTCTGTGTTCTGTTAATTCATCTCACAGAGTTACATCTTTAACTTCACTAAGCCTTTCGCTAAGGCTATTCTTGTGGAATTGGCAAAGGGATATTTGGAAGCCCATAGAGGGCTATGGTGAAAAAGGAAATATCTTCCGTTCAAAACTGGAAAGAAGCTTTCTGAGAAACTGCTCTGTGTTCTGTTAATTCATCTCACAGAGTTACATCTTTCCCTTCAAGAAGCCTTTCGCTAAGGCTGTTCTTGTGGAATTGGCAAAGGGATATTTGGAAGCCCATAGAGGGCTATGGTGAAAAAGGAAATATCTTCCGTTCAAAACTGGAAAGAAGCTTTCTGAGAAACTGCTCTGTGTTCTGTTAATTCATCTCACAGAGTTACATCTTTAACTTCAAGAAGCCTTTCGCTAAGGCTGTTCTTGTGGAATTGGCAAAGGGATATTTGGAAGCCCATAGAGGGCTATGGAGAAAAAGGAAATATCTTCCGTTCAAAACTGGAAAGAAGCTTTCTGAGAAACTGTTCTATGTTCTGTTAATTCATCTCACAGAGTTACATCTTTCCCTTCAAGAAGCCTTTCGCTAAGGCTGTTCTTGTGGAATTGGCAAAGGGATATTTGGAAGCCCATAGAGGGCTATGGTGAAAAAGGAAATATCTTCCGTTCAAAACTGGAAAGAAGCTTTCTGAGAAACTACTCTGTGTTCTGTTAATTCATCTCACAGAGTTACATCTTTCCCTTCAAGAAGCCTTTCGCTAAGGTTGTTCTTGTGGAATTGGCAAAGGGATATTTGGAAGCCCATAGAGGGCTATGGTGGAAAAGGAAACATCTTCCGTTGAAAACTGGAATGAAGCTTTCTCAGAAACTGCTCTGTGTTCTTTTAATTCATCTCACAGAATTACATCTTTCCCTTCAAGAAGCCTTTCGCTAAGGCTCTTCTTGTGGAATTGGCAAAGGGATATTTGGAAGCCCATGAAGGGCTATGGTGAAGAAGGAAATATCTTCCGTTCAAAAGTGGAAAGAAGCTTTCTGAGAAACTGCTCTGTGTTCTGTTAATTCATCTCACAGAGTTACATCTTTCCCTTCAAGAAGCCTTTCGCTAAGGCTCTTCTTGTGGAATTGGCAAAGGGATATTTGGAAGCCCATAGAGGGCTATGGTGAAAAAGGAAATATCTTCCGTTCAAAACTGGAAAGAAGCTTTCTGAGAAACTGCTCTGTGTTCTGTTAATTCATCTCACAGAGTTACATCTTTCCCTTCAAGAAACCTTTCGCTAAGGCTGTTCTTGTGGAACTGGCAAAGGGATATTTGGAAGCTCATAGAGGGCTATGTTGAAAAAGGAAATATCTTCCGTTCAAACCTGGAAAGAAGCTTTCTGAGAAACTGCTCTGTGTTCTGTTAATTCATCTCACAGAGTTACATCTTTCCCTTCAGGAAGCCTTTCGCTAAGGCTGTTCTTGTGGAATTGGCAATGGGATATTTGGAAGCCCATAGAGGGCTATGGTGAAAAAGGAAATATCTTCCGTTCAAAAGTGGAAAGAAGCTTTCTGAGAAACTGCTCTGTGTTCTGTTAATTCATCTCACAGAGTTACATCTTTCCCTTCAAGAAGTCTTTCGCTAGGGCTGTTCTTGTGGAATTGGCAAAGGGATATTTGGAAGCCCATAGAGGGCTATGGTGAAAAAGGAAATAACTTCCGTTCAAAACTGGAAAAAAGCTTTCTGAGAAACTGCTCTGTGTTCTGTTAATTCATCTCATAGAGTTACATCTTAAACTTCAAGAAGCCTTTCGCTAAGACTGTTCTTGTGGAACTGGCAAAGGGATATTTGGAAGCCCATAGAGGGCTATGTTGAAAAAGGAAATATCTTCCGTTCAAACCTGGAAAGAATCTTTCTGAGAAACTGCTCTGTGTTCTGTTAATTCATCTCACAGAGTTACATCTTTCCCTTCAGGAAGCCTTTCGCTAAGGCTGTTCTTGTGGAATTGGCAAAGGGATATTTGGAAGCCCATAGAGGGCTATGGTGAAAAAGGAAATATCTTCCGTTCAAAACTGGAAAGAAGCTTTCTGAGAAACTGCTCTGTGTTCTGTTAATTCATCTCACAGAGTTACATCTTTCCCTTCAAGAAGCCTTTCGCTAAGGCTGTTCTTGTGGAATTGGCAAAGGGATATTTGGAAGCCCATAGAGGGCTATGGTGAAAAAGGAAATATCTTCCGTTCAAAACTGGAAAGAAGCTTTCTGAGAAACTGCTCTGTGTTCTGTTAATTCATCTCACAGAGTTACATCTTTCCTTTCAAGAAGCCTTTCGCTAACGCTGTTCTTGTGGAATTGGCAAAGGGATATTTGGAAGCCCATAGAGGGCTATGGTGAAAAAGGAAATATCTTCCGTTCAAAACTGGAAAGAAGCTTTCTGAGAAACTGCTCTGTGTTCTGTTAATTCATCTCACAGAGTTACATCTTTCCCTTCAAGAAGCCTTTCGCTAAGGCTGTTCTTGTGGAATTGGCAAAGGGATATTTGGAAGCCCATAGAGGGCTATGGTGAAAAAGGAAATATCTTCCGTTCAAAACTGGAAAGAAGCTTTCTGAGAAACTGCTCTGTGTTCTGTTAATTCATCTCACAGAGTTACATCTTTCCCTTCAAGAAGCCTTTCGCTAAGGCTCTTCTTGTGGAATTGGCAAAGGGATATTTGGAAGCCCATAGAGGGCTATGGTGAAAAAGGAAATATCTTCCGTTCAAAACTGGAAAGAAGCTTTCTGAGAAACTGCTCTGTGTTCTGTTAATTCATCTCACAGAGTTACATCTTTCCCTTCAAGAAACCTTTCGCTAAGGCTGTTCTTGTGGAACTGGCAAAGGGATATTTGGAAGCCCATAGAGGGCTATGTTGAAAAAGGAAATATCTTCCGTTCAAACCTGGAAAGAAGCTTTCTGAGAAACTGCTCTGTGTTCTGTTAATTCATCTCACAGAGTTACATCTTTCCCTTCAGGAAGCCTTTCGCTAAGGCTGTTCTTGTGGAATTGGCAAAGGGATATTTGGAAGCCCATAGAGGGCTATGGTGAAAAAGGAAATATCTTCCGTTCAAAACTGGAAAGAAGCTTTCTGAGAAACTGCTCTGTGTTCTGTTAATTCATCTCACAGAGTTACATCTTTCCCTTCAAGAAGCCTTTCGCTAAGGCTGTTCTTGTGGAATTGGCAAAGGGATATTTGGAAGCCCATAGAGGGCTATGGTGAAAAAGGAAATATCTTCCGTTCAAAACTGGAAAGAAGCTTTCTGAGAAACTGCTCTGTGTTCTGTTAATTCATCTCACAGAGTTACATCTTTAACTTCACTAAGCCTTTCGCTAAGGCTATTCTTGTGGAATTGGCAAAGGGATATTTGGAAGCCCATAGAGGGCTATGGTGAAAAAGGAAATATCTTCCGTTCAAAACTGGAAAGAAGCTTTCTGAGAAACTGCTCTGTGTTCTGTTAATTCATCTCACAGAGTTACATCTTTCCCTTCAAGAAGCCTTTCGCTAAGGCTGTTCTTGTGGAATTGGCAAAGGGATATTTGGAAGCCCATAGAGGGCTATGGTGAAAAAGGAAATATCTTCCGTTCAAAACTGGAAAGAAGCTTTCTGAGAAACTGCTCTGTGTTCTGTTAATTCATCTCACAGAGTTACATCTTTAACTTCAAGAAGCCTTTCGCTAAGGCTGTTCTTGTGGAATTGGCAAAGGGATATTTGGAAGCCCATAGAGGGCTATGGAGAAAAAGGAAATATCTTCCGTTCAAAACTGGAAAGAAGCTTTCTGAGAAACTGTTCTATGTTCTGTTAATTCATCTCACAGAGTTACATCTTTCCCTTCAAGAAGCCTTTCGCTAAGGCTGTTCTTGTGGAATTGGCAAAGGGATATTTGGAAGCCCATAGAGGGCTATGGTGAAAAAGGAAATATCTTCCGTTCAAAACTGGAAAGAAGCTTTCTGAGAAACTACTCTGTGTTCTGTTAATTCATCTCACAGAGTTACATCTTTCCCTTCAAGAAGCCTTTCGCTAAGGTTGTTCTTGTGGAATTGGCAAAGG
Source organism: Chlorocebus sabaeus (assembly GCF_047675955.1). NCBI lineage: Eukaryota > Metazoa > Chordata > Mammalia > Primates > Cercopithecidae > Chlorocebus > Chlorocebus sabaeus. The sequence continues at coordinate 562,558 of NW_027327637.1, forward strand.
GATATTTGGAAGCCCATAGAGGGCTATGGTGGAAAAGGAAACATCTTCCGTTGAAAACTGGAATGAAGCTTTCTCAGAAACTGCTCTGTGTTCTTTTAATTCATCTCACAGAATTACATCTTTCCCTTCAAGAAGCCTTTCGCTAAGGCTCTTCTTGTGGAATTGGCAAAGGGATATTTGGAAGCCCATGAAGGGCTATGGTGAAGAAGGAAATATCTTCCGTTCAAAAGTGGAAAGAAGCTTTCTGAGAAACTGCTCTGTGTTCTGTTAATTCATCTCACAGAGTTACATCTTTCCCTTCAAGAAGCCTTTCGCTAAGGCTCTTCTTGTGGAATTGGCAAAGGGATATTTGGAAGCCCATAGAGGGCTATGGTGAAAAAGGAAATATCTTCCGTTCAAAACTGGAAAGAAGCTTTCTGAGAAACTGCTCTGTGTTCTGTTAATTCATCTCACAGAGTTACATCTTTCCCTTCAAGAAACCTTTCGCTAAGGCTGTTCTTGTGGAACTGGCAAAGGGATATTTGGAAGCCCATAGAGGGCTATGTTGAAAAAGGAAATATCTTCCGTTCAAACCTGGAAAGAAGCTTTCTGAGAAACTGCTCTGTGTTCTGTTAATTCATCTCACAGAGTTACATCTTTCCCTTCAGGAAGCCTTTCGCTAAGGCTGTTCTTGTGGAATTGGCAAAGGGATATTTGGAAGCCCATAGAGGGCTATGGTGAAAAAGGAAATATCTTCCGTTCAAAACTGGAAAGAAGCTTTCTGAGAAACTGCTCTGTGTTCTGTTAATTCATCTCACAGAGTTACATCTTTCCCTTCAAGAAGCCTTTCGCTAAGGCTGTTCTTGTGGAATTGGCAAAGGGATATTTGGAAGCCCATAGAGGGCTATGGTGAAAAAGGAAATATCTTCCGTTCAAAACTGGAAAGAAGCTTTCTGAGAAACTGCTCTGTGTTCTGTTAATTCATCTCACAGAGTTACATCTTTAACTTCACTAAGCCTTTCGCTAAGGCTATTCTTGTGGAATTGGCAAAGGGATATTTGGAAGCCCATAGAGGGCTATGGTGAAAAAGGAAATATCTTCCGTTCAAAACTGGAAAGAAGCTTTCTGAGAAACTGCTCTGTGTTCTGTTAATTCATCTCACAGAGTTACATCTTTCCCTTCAAGAAGCCTTTCGCTAAGGCTGTTCTTGTGGAATTGGCAAAGGGATATTTGGAAGCCCATAGAGGGCTATGGTGAAAAAGGAAATATCTTCCGTTCAAAACTGGAAAGAAGCTTTCTGAGAAACTGCTCTGTGTTCTGTTAATTCATCTCACAGAGTTACATCTTTAACTTCAAGAAGCCTTTCGCTAAGGCTGTTCTTGTGGAATTGGCAAAGGGATATTTGGAAGCCCATAGAGGGCTATGGAGAAAAAGGAAATATCTTCCGTTCAAAACTGGAAAGAAGCTTTCTGAGAAACTGTTCTATGTTCTGTTAATTCATCTCACAGAGTTACATCTTTCCCTTCAAGAAGCCTTTCGCTAAGGCTGTTCTTGTGGAATTGGCAAAGGGATATTTGGAAGCCCATAGAGGGCTATGGTGAAAAAGGAAATATCTTCCGTTCAAAACTGGAAAGAAGCTTTCTGAGAAACTGCTCTGTGTTCTGTTAATTCATCTCACAGAGTTACATCTTTAACTTCAAGAAGCCTTTCGCTAAGGCTGTTCTTGTGGAACTGGCAAAGGGATATTTGGAAGCCCATAGAGGGCTATGTTGAAAAAGGAAATATCTTCCGTTCAAACCTGGAAAGAAGCTTTCTGAGAAACTGCTCTGTGTTCTGTTAATTCATGTCACAGAGTTACATCTTTCCCTTCAGGAAGCCTTTCGCTAAGGCTGTTCTTGTGGAATTGGCAAAGGGATATTTGGAAGCCCATAGAGGGCTATGGTGAAAAAGGAAATATCTTCCGTTCAAAACTGGAAAGAAGCTTTCTGAGAAACTGCTCTGTGTTCTGTTAATTCATCTCACAGAGTTACATCTTTCCCTTCAAGAAGCCTTTCGCTAAGGCTGTTCTTTTTGAATTGGCAAATTGATATTTGGAAGCCCATAGAGGGCTATGTTGAAAAAGGAAATATCTTCCGTTCAAAACTGGAAAGAAGCTTTCTGAGAAACTGCTCTGTGTTCTGTTAATTCATCTCAACGAGTTACATCTTTCCCTTCAAGAAGCCTTTCGCTTAGGCTGTTCTTGTGGAATTGGCAAAGGGATATTTGGAAGCCCATAGAGGGCTATGTTGAAAAAGGAAATATCTTACGTTCAAAACTGGAAAGAAGCTTTCTGAGAAACTGCTCTGTGTTCTGTTAATTCATCTCACAGAGTTACATCTTTCCCTTCAAGAAGCCTTTCGCTAAGGCTGTTCTTGTGGAATTGGCAAAGGGATATTTGGAAGCCCATAGAGGGCTATGGTGAAAAAGGAAATATCTTTCGTTCAAAACTGGAAAGAAGCTTTCTGAGAAACTGCTCTGTGTTCTGTTAATTCATCTCACAGAGTTACATCTTTCCTTTCAAGAAGCCTTTCGCTGACGCTGTTCTTGTGGAATTGGCAAAGGGATATTTGGAAGCCCATAGAGGGCTATGGTGAAAAAGGAAATATCTTCCGTTCAAAACTGGAAAGAAGCTTTCTGAGAAACTGCTCTGTGTTCTGTTAATTCATCTCACAGAGTTACATCTTTCCCTTCAAGAAGCCTTTCGCTAAGGCTGTTCTTGTGGAATTGGCAAAGGGATATTTGGAAGCCCATAGAGGGCTATGGTGAAAAAGGAAATATCTTCCGTTCAAAACTGGAAAGAAGCTTTCTGAGAAACTGCTCTGTGTTCTGTTAATTCATCTCACAGAGTTACATCTTTCCCTTCAAGAAGCCTTTCGCTAAGGCTGTTCTTGTGGAATTGGCAAAGGGATATTTGGAAGCCCATAGAGGGCTATGGTGAAAAAGGAAATATCTTCCGTTCAAAACTGGAAAGAAGCTTTCTGAGAAACTGCTCTGTGTTCTGTTAATTCATCTCACAGTGTTACATCTTTCCCTTCAAGAAGCCTTTCGCTAAGGCTGTTCTTGTGGAATTGGCAAAGGGATATTTGGAACCCCTAGAGGGCTATGGTGAAAAAGGAAATATCTTCCGTTCAAAACTGGAAAGAAGCTTTCTGAGAAACTGCTCTGTGTTTTGTTAATTCATCTCACAGAGTTACATCTTTCCCTTCAAGAAGCCTTTCGCTAAGGCTGTTCTTGTGGAATTGGCAAAGGGATATTTGGAAGCCCATAGAGGGCTATGGTGAAAAAGGAAATATCTTCCGTTCAAAACTGGAAAGAAGCTTTCTGAGAAACTGCTCTGTGTTCTGTTAATTCATCTCACAGAGTTACATCTTTCCCTTCAAGAAGCCTTTCGCTAAGCCTGTTCTTGTGGAATTGGCAAAGGGATATTTGGAAGCCCATAGAGGGCTATGGTGAAAAAGGAAATATCTTCCGTTCAAAACTGGAAAGAAGCTTTCTGAGAAACTGCTCTGTGTTCTGTTAATTCATCTCACAGAGTTACATCTTTAACTTCAAGAAGCCTTTCGCTAAGGCTGTTCTTGTGGAATTGGCAAAGGGATATTTGGAAGCCCATAGAGGGCTATGGTGAAAAAGGAAATATCTTCCGTTCAAAACTGGAAAGAAGCTTTCTGAGAAACTGCTCTGTGTTCTGTTAATTCATCTCAGAGAGTTACATCTTTAAATTCAAGAAGCCTTTCTCTAAGGCTGTTGTTGTGGAATTGGCAAAGGGATATTTGGAAGCCCATAGAGGGCTATGGTGAAAAAGGAAATATCTTCCGTTCAAAACTGGAAAGAAGCTTTCTGAGAAACTGCTGTATGTTCTGTTAATTCATCTCACAGAGTTACATCTTTCCCTTCAAGAAGCCTTTCGCTAAGGCTGTTCTTGTGGAATTGGCAAAGGGATATTTGGAAGACCATAGAGGGCTATGGTGAAAAAGGAAATATCTTCCGTTCAAAACTGGAAAGAAGCTTTCTGAGAAACTGCTCTGTGTTCTGTTAATTCATCTCACAGAGTTACATCTTTCCCTTCAAGAAGCCTTTCGCTAAGGCTGTTCTTGTGGAATTGGCAAAGGGATATTTGGAAGCCCATAGAGGGCTATGGTGAAAAAGGAAATATCTTCCGTTCAAAACTGGAGAGAAGCTTTCTGAGAAACTGCTCTGTGTTCTGTTAATTCATCTCAGAGAGTTACATCTTTAAATTCAAGAAGCCTTTCTCTAAGGCTGTTGTTGTGGAATTGGCAAAGGGATATTTGGAAGCCCATAGAGGGCTATGGTGAAAAAGGAAATATCTTCCGTTCAAAACTGGAAAGAAGCTTTCTGAGAAACTGCTGTATGTTCTGTTAATTCATCTCACAGAGTTACATCTTTCCCTTCAAGAAGCCTTTCGCTAAGGCTGTTCTTGTGGAATTGGCAAAGGGATATTTGGAAGACCATAGAGGGCTATGGTGAAAAAGGAAATATCTTCCGTTCAAAACTGGAAAGAAGCTTTCTGAGAAACTGCTCTGTGTTCTGTTAATTCATCTCACAGAGTTACATCTTTCCCTTCAAGAAGCCTTTCGCTAAGGCTGTTCTTGTGGAATTGGCAAAGGGATATTTGGAAGCCCATAGAGGGCTATGGTGAAAAAGGAAATATCTTCCGTTCAAAACTGGAGAGAAGCTTTCTGAGAAACTGCTCTGTGTTCTGTTAATTCATCTCACAGAGTTACATCTTTAACTTCAAGAAGCCTTTCGCTAAGGCTGTTCTTGTGGAATTGGCAAAGGGATATTTGGAAGCCCTTAGAGGGCTATGGTGAAAAAGGAAATATCTTCCGTTCAAAACTGGAAAGAAGCTTTCTGAGAAACTGCTCTGTGTTCTGTTAATTCCTCTCACAGAGTTACATCTTTCCCTTCAAGAAGCCTTTCGCTAAGGCTGTTCTTGTGGAATTGGCAAAGGGATATTTGGAAGCCCATAGAGGGCTATGGTGAAAAAGGAAATATCTTCCGTTCAAAACTGGAAAGAAGCTTTCTGAGAAACTGCTCTGTGTTCTGTTAATTCATCTCACAGAGTTACATCTTTAACTTCAAGAAGCCTTTCGCTAAGGCTGTTCTTGTGGAACTGGCAAAGGGATATTTGGAAGCCCATAGAGGGCTATGGAGAAAAAGGAAATATCTTCCGTTCAAAACTGGAAAGAAGCTTTCTGAGAAACTGTTCTATGTTCTGTTAATTCATCTCACAGAGTTACATCTTTCCCTTCAAGAAGCCTTTCGCTAAGGCTGTTCTTGTGGAATTGGCAAAGGGATATTTGGAAGCCCATAGATTGCTATGGTGAAAAAGTAAATATCTTCCGTTCAAAACTGGAAAGAAGCTTTCTGAGAAACTGCTCTGTGTTCTGTTAATTCATCTCACAGAGTTACATCTTTCCCTTCAAGAAGTCTTTCGCTAAGGCTGTTCTTGTGGAATTGGCAAAGGGATATTTGGAAGCCCTTAGAGGGCTATGGTGAAAAAGGAAATATCTTCCGTTCAAAACTGGGAAGAAGCTTTCTGAGAAACTGCTCTGTGTCCTGTTAATTCATCTCACAGAGTTACATCTTTCCCTTCAAGAAGCCTTTCGCTAAGGCTGTTCTTGTGGAATTGGCAAAGGGATATTTGGAAGCCCATAGAGGGCTATGTTGAAAAAGGAAATATCTTCCGTTCAAAACTGGAGAGAAGCTTTCTGAGAAACTGCTCTGTGTTCTGTTAATTCATCTCACAGAGTTACATCTTTACCTTCAAGAAGCCTTTCGCTAAGCCTGTTCTTGTGGAATTGGCAAAGGGATATTTGGAAGCCCATAGAGGGCTATGGTGAAAAAGGAAATATCTTCCGTTCAAAACTGGAAAGAAGCTTTCTGAGAAACTGCTCTGTGTTCTGTTAATTCATCTCACAGAGTTACATCTTTAACTTCAAGAAGCCTTTCGCTAAGGCTGTTCTTGTGGAATTGGCAAAGGGATATTTGGAAGCCCATAGAGGGCTATGGTGAAAAAGGAAATATCTTCCGTTCAAAACTGGAAAGAAGCTTTCTGAGAAACTGCTCTGTGTTCTGTTAATTCATCTCAGAGAGTTACATCTTTAAATTCAAGAAGCCTTTCTCTAAGGCTGTTGTTGTGGAATTGGCAAAGGGATATTTGGAAGCCCATAGAGGGCTATGGTGAAAAAGGAAATATCTTCCGTTCAAAACTGGAAAGAAGCTTTCTGAGAAACTGCTGTATGTTCTGTTAATTCATCTCACAGAGTTACATCTTTCCCTTCAAGAAGCCTTTCGCTAAGGCTGTTCTTGTGGAATTGGCAAAGGGATATTTGGAAGACCATAGAGGGCTATGGTGAAAAAGGAAATATCTTCCGTTCAAAACTGGAAAGAAGCTTTCTGAGAAACTGCTCTGTGTTCTGTTAATTCATCTCACAGAGTTACATCTTTCCCTTCAAGAAGCCTTTCGCTAAGGCTGTTCTTGTGGAATTGGCAAAGGGATATTTGGAAGCCCATAGAGGGCTATGGTGAAAAAGGAAATATCTTCCGTTCAAAACTGGAGAGAAGCTTTCTGAGAAACTGCTCTGTGTTCTGTTAATTCATCTCACAGAGTTACATCTTTAACTTCAAGAAGCCTTTCGCTAAGGCTGTTCTTGTGGAATTGGCAAAGGGATATTTGGAAGCCCTTAGAGGGCTATGGAGAAAAAGGAAATATCTTCCGTTCAAAACTGGAAAGAAGCTTTCTGAGAAACTGTTCTATGTTCTGTTAATTCATTTCACAGAGTTACATCTTTCCCTTCAAGAAGCCTTTCGCTAAGGCTGTTCTTGTGGAATTGGCAAAGGGATATTTGGAAGCCCATAGAGGGCTATGGTGAAAAAGGAAATATCTTTCGTTCAAAACTGGAAAGAAGCTTTCTGAGAAACTGCTCTGTATTCTGTTAATTCATCTCACAGAGTTACATCTTTCCCTTCAAGAAGCCTTTCGCTAAGCCTGTTCTTGTGGAATTGGCAAAGGGATATTTGGAAGCCCATAGAGGGCTATGGTGAAAAAGGAAATATCTTCCGTTCAAAACTGGAAAGAAGCTTTCTGAGAAACTGCTCTGTGTTCTGTTAATTCATCTCCCAGAGTTACATCTTTACCTTCAAGAAGCCTTTCGCTACGGCTGTTCTTGTGGAATTGGCAAAAGGATATTTGGAAGCCCATAGAGGTCTATGGTGAAAAAGGAAATATCTTCCGTTCAAAACTGGAAAGAAGCTTTCTGAGAAACTGCTCTGTGTTCTGTTAATTCATCTCACAGAGTTACATCTTTCCCTTCAAGAAGCCTTTCGCTAAGGCTGTTCTTGTGGAATTGGCAAAGGGATATTTGGAAGCCCATAGAGGGCTATGGTGAAAAAGGAAATATCTTCCGTTCAAAACTGGAAAGAAGCTTTCTGAGAAACTGCTCTGTGTTCTGTTAATTCCTCTCACAGAGTTACATCTTTCCCTTCAAGAAGCCTTTCGCTAAGGCTGTTCTTGTGGAATTGGCAAAGGGATATTTGGAAGCCCATAGAGGGCTATGGTGAAAAAGGAAATATCTTCCGTTCAAAACTGGAAAGAAGCTTTCTGAGAAACTGCTCTGTGTTCTGTTAATTCATCTCACAGAGTTACATCTTTAACTTCAAGAAGCCTTTCGCTAAGGCTGTTCTTGTGGAACTGGCAAAGGGATATTTGGAAGCCCATAGAGGGCTATAGAGAAAAAGGAAATATCTTCCGTTCAAAACTGGAAAGAAGCTTTCTGAGAAACTGTTCTATGTTCTGTTAATTCATCTCACAGAGTTACATCTTTCCCTTCAAGAAGCCTTTCGCTAAGGCTGTTCTTGTGGAATTGGCAAAGGGATATTTGGAAGCCCATAGATTGCTATGGTGAAAAAGTAAATATCTTCCGTTCAAAACTGGAAAGAAGCTTTCTGAGAAACTGCTCTGTGTTCTGTTAATTCATCTCACAGAGTTACATCTTTCCCTTCAAGAAGTCTTTCGCTAAGGCTGTTCTTGTGGAATTGGCAAAGGGATATTTGGAAGCCCTTAGAGGGCTATGGTGAAAAAGGAAATATCTTCCGTTCAAAACTGGGAAGAAGCTTTCTGAGAAACTGCTCTGTGTCCTGTTAATTCATCTCACAGAGTTACATCTTTCCCTTCAAGAAGCCTTTCGCTAAGGCTGTTCTTGTGGAATTGGCAAAGGGATATTTGGAAGCCCATAGAGGGCTATGTTGAAAAAGGAAATATCTTCCGTTCAAAACTGGAGAGAAGCTTTCTGAGAAACTGCTCTGTGTTCTGTTAATTCATCTCACAGAGTTACATCTTTACCTTCAAGAAGCCTTTCGCTAAGCCTGTTCTTGTGGAATTGGCAAAGGGATATTTCGAAGCCCATAGAGGGCTATGGTGAAAAAGGAAATATCTTCCGTTCAAAACTGGAAAGAAGCTTTCTGAGAAACTGCTCTGTGTTCTGTTAATTCATCTCACAGAGTTACATCTTTACCTTCAAGAAGCCTTTCGCTAAGGCTGTTCTTGTGGAATTGGCAAAGGGATATTTGGAAGCCCATAGAGGGCTATGGTGAAAAAGGAAATATCTTCCGTTCAAAACTGGAAAGAAGCTTTCTGAGAAACTGCTCTGTGTTCTGTTAATTCATCTCACAGAGCTACATCTTTCCCTTCAAGAAGTCTTTTGCTAAGGCTGTTCTTGTGGAATTGGCAAAGGGATATTTGGAAGCCCATAGAGGGCTATGGTGAAAAAGGAAATATCTTCCGTTCAAAACTGGAAAGAAGCTTTCTGAGAAACTGCTCTGTGTTCTGTTAATTCATCTCACAGAGTTACATCTTTAACTTCAAGAAGCCTTTCGCTAAGGCTGTTCTTGTGGAACTGGCAAGGGATATTTGGAAGCCCATAGAGGGCTATGTTGAAAAAGGAAATATCTTCCGTTCAAACCTGGAAAGAAGCTTTCTGAGAAACTGCTCTGTGTTCTGTTAATTCATGTCACAGAGTTACATCTTTCCCTTCAGGAAGCCTTTCGCTAAGGCTGTTCTTGTGGAATTGGCAAAGGGATATTTGGAAGCCCATAGAGGGCTATGGTGAAAAAGGAAATATCTTCCGTTCAAAACTGGAAAGAAGCTTTCTGAGAAACTGCTCTGTGTTCTGTTAATTCATCTCACAGAGTTCCATCTTTCCCTTCAAGAAGCCTTTCGCTAAGGCTGTTCTTTTTGAATTGGCAAATTGATATTTGGAAGCCCATAGAGGGCTATGTTGAAAAAGGAAATATCTTCCGTTCAAAACTGGAAAGAAGCTTTCTGAGAAACTGCTCTGTGTTCTGTTAATTCATCTCAACGAGTTACATCTTTCCCTTCAAGAAGCCTTTCGCTTAGGCTGTTCTTGTGGAATTGGCAAAGGGATATTTGGAAGCCCATAGAGGGCTATGGTGAAAAAGGAAATATCTTCCGTTCAAAACTGGAAAGAAGCTTTCTGAGAAACTGCTCTGTGTTCTGTTAATTCATCTCACAGAGTTACATCTTTCCCTTCAAGAAGCCTTTCGCTAAGGCTGTTCTTGTGGAATTGGCAAAGGGATATTTGGAAGCCCATAGAGGGCTATGGTGAAAAAGGAAATATCTTTCGTTCAAAACTGGAAAGAAGCTTTCTGAGAAACTGCTCTGTGTTCTGTTAATTCATCTCACAGAGTTACATCTTTCCCTTCAAAAAGCCTTTCGCTAACGCTGTTCTTGTGGAATTGGCAAAGGGATATTTGGAAGCCCATAGAGGGCTATGGTGAAAAAGGAAATATCTTCCGTTCAAAACTGGAAAGAAGCTTTCTGAGAAACTGCTCTGTGTTCTGTTAATTCATCTCACAGAGTTACATCTTTCCCTTCAAGAAGCCTTTCGCTAAGGCTGTTCTTGTGGAATTGGCAAAGGGATATTTGGAAGCCCATAGAGGGCTATGGTGAAAAAGGAAATATCTTCCGTTCAAAACTGGAAAGAAGCTTTCTGAGAAACTGCTCTGTGTTCTGTTAATTCATCTCACAGAGTTCCATCTTTTCTTTCAAGAAGTCTTTCGCTAAGGCTGTTCTTGTGGAATTGGCAAAGGGATATTTGGAAGCCCATAGAGGGCTATGGTGAAAAAGGAAATATCTTCCGTTCAAAACTGGAAAGAAGCTTTCTGAGAAACTGCTCTGTGTTCTGTTAATTCATCTCACAGAGTTACATCTTTCCCTTCAAGAAGCCTTTCGCTAAGGCTGTTCTTCTGGAATTGGCAAAGGGATATTTGGAAGCCCATAGAGGGCTATGGTGAAAAAGGAATTATCTTCCGTTCAAAACTGGAAAGAAGCTTTCTGAGAAACTGCTCTGTGTTCTGTTAATTCATCTCACAGTTACATCTTTAACTTCAAGAAGCCTTTCGATAAGGCTGTTCTTGTGGAATTGGCAAAGGGATATTTGCAAGCCCATAGAGGGCTATGGCGAAAAAGGAAATATCTTCCGTTCAAAACTGGAAAGAAGCTTTCTGAGAAACTGTTCTATGTTCCGTTAATTCATCTCACAGAGTTACATCTTTCCCTTCAAGAAGTCTTTCGCTAGGCTGTTCTTGTGGAATTGGCAAAGGGATATTTGGAAGCCCATAGAGGGCTATGGTGAAAAAGGAAATATCTTCCGTTCAAAACTGGAAAGAAGCTTTCTGAGAAACTGCTCTGTGTTCTGTTAATTCATCTCACCGAGTTACATCTTTCCCTTCAAGAAGCATTTCGCTTAGGCTGTTCTTGTGGAATTGGCAAAGGGATATTTGGAAGCCCATAGAGGGCTATGGTGAAAAAGCACATATCTTCCGTTCAATACTGGAAAGAAGCTTTCTGAGAAACTGCTCTGTGTTCTGTTAATTCATCTCACAGAGTTACATCTTTCCCTTCAAGAAGCCTTTCGCTAAGGCTGTTCTTGTGGAATTGGCAAAGGGATATTTTAAGCCCATAGAGGGCTATGGTGAAAAAGGAAATATCTTCCGTTCAAAACTGGAAAGAAGCTTTCTGAGAAACTGCTCTGTGTTCTGTTAATTCATCCCACAGAGTTACGTCTTTCCTTTCTAGAAGCCTTTCGCTAAGGCTGTTCTTGTGGAATTGGCAAAGGGATATTTGGAAGCCCATAGAGGGCTATGGTTAAAAAGGAAATATCTTCCGTTCAAAACTGGAAAGAAGCTTTCTGAGAAACTGCTCTGTGTTCTGTTAATTCATCTCACAGAGTTACATCTTTAACTTCAAGAAGCCTTTCGCTAAGGCTGTTCTTGTGGAACTGGCAAAGGGATATTTGGAAGCCCATAGAGGGCTATGTTGAAAAAGGAAATATCTTCCGTTCAAACCTGGAAAGAAGCTTTCTGAGAAACTCCTCTGTGTTCTGTTAATTCATCTCACAGAGTTACATCTTTCCCTCCAGGAAGCCTTTCGCTAAGGCTGTTCTTGTGGAATTGGCAAAGGGATATTTGGAAGCCCATAGAGGGCTATGGTGAAAAAGGAAATATCTTCCGTTCAAAACTGGAAAGAAGCTTTCTGAGAAACTGCTCTGTGTTCTGTTAATTCATCTCACAGAGTTACATCTTTCCCTTCAAGAAGCCTTTCGCTAAGGCTGTTCTTGTGGAATTGGCAAAGGGATATTTGGAAGCCCATAGAGGGCTATGGTGAAAAAGGAAATATCTTCCGTTCAAAACTGGAAAGAAGCTTTCTGAGAAACTGCTCTGTGTTCTGTTAATTCATCTCACAGAGTTACATCTTTCCTTTCAAGAAGCCTTTCGCTAACGCTGTTCTTGTGGAATTGGCAAAGGGATATTTGGAAGCCCATAGAGGGCTATGGTGAAAAAGGAAATATCTTCCGTTCAAAACTGGAAAGAAGCTTTCTGAGAAACTGCTCTGTGTTCCGTTAATTCATCTCACAGAGTTACATCTTTCCCTTCAAGAAGCCTTTCGATAAGGCTGTTCTTGTGGAATTGGCAAAGGGATATTTGGAAGCCCATAGAGGGCTATGGTGAAAAAGGAAATATCTTCCGTTCAAAACTGGAAAGAAGCTTTCTGAGAAACTGCTCTGTGTTCTGTTAATTCATCTCACAGAGTTACATCTTTCCCTTCAAGAAGCCTTTCGCTAAGGCTGTTCTTGTGGAATTGGCAAAGGGATATTTGGAAGCCCATAGAGGGCTATGGTGAAAAAGGAAATATCTTCCGTTCAAAACTGGAGAGAAGCTTTCTGAGAAACTGTTCTATGTTCTGTTAATTCGTCTCACAGAGTTACATCTTTCCCTTCAAGAAGCCTTTCGCTTAGGCTGTTCTTGTGGAATTGGCAAAGGGATATTTGGAAGCCCATAGAGGGCTATGGTGAAAAAGGAAATATCTTCCGTTCAAAACTGGAAAGAAGCTTTCTGAGAAACTGCTCTGTGTTCTGTTAATTCATCTCACAGAGTTACATCTTTAACTTCAAGAAGCCTTTCGCTAAGGCTGTTCTTGTGGAATTGGCAAAGGGATATTTGGAAGCCCATAGAGGGCTATGGTGAAAAAGGAAATATCTTCCGTTCAAAACTGGAAAGAAGCTTTCTGAGAAACTGCTCTGTGTTCTGTTAATTCATCTCACAGAGTTACATCTTTCCCTTCAAGAAGCCTTTCGCTAAGGCTGTTCTTGTGGAATTGGCAAAGGGATATTTGGAAGCCCATAGAGGGCTATGGTGAAAAAGGAAATATCTTCCGTTCAAAACTGGAAAGAAGCTTTCTGAGAAGCTGCTCTGTGTTCTGTTAATTCATCTCACAGAGTTACATCTTTCCCTTCAAGAAGCCTTTCGCTAAGGCTGTTCTTGTGGAACTGGCAAAGGGATATTTGGAAGCCCATAGAGGGCTATGGTGAAAAAGGAAATATCTTCCGTTCAAAACTGGAAAGAAGCTTTCTGAGAAACTGCTCTGTGTTCTGTTAATTCATCTCACAGAGTTACATCTTTCCCTTCAAGACGCCTTTCGCTAAGGCTGTTCTTGTGGAATTGGCAAAGGGATATTTGAAAGCCCATAGAGGGCTATGGTGAAAAAGGAAATATCTTCCGTTCAAAACTGGAAAGAAGCTTTCTGAGAAACTGCTCTGTGTTCTGTTAATTCATCTCACAGAGTTACATCTTTCCCTTCAAGAAGTCTTTCGCTAAGGCTGTTCTTGTGGAATTGGCAAAGGGATATTTGGAAGCCCTTAGAGGGCTACGGTGAAAAAGGAAATATCTTCCGTTCAAAACTGGAAAGAAGCTTTCTGAGAAACTGCTCTGTGTTCTGTTAATTCATCTCACAGAGTTACATCTTTCCCTTCAAGAAGCCTTTCGCTAAGGCTGTTCTTGTGGAACTGGCAAAGGGTTATTTGGAAGCCCATAGAGGGCTATGTTGAAAAAGGAAATATCTTCCGTTCAAAACTGGAGAGAAGCTTTCTGAGAAACTGCTCTGTGTTCTGCTAATTCATCTCACAGAGTTACTTCTTTACCTTCAAGAAGCCTTTCGCTAAGCCTGTTCTTGTGGAATTGGCAAAGGGATATTTCGAAGCCCATAGAGGGCTATGGTGAAAAAGGAAATATCTTCCGTTCAAAACTGGAAAAAAGCTTTCTGAGAAACTGCTCTGTGTTCTGTTAATTCATCTCACAGAGTTACATCTTTACCTTCAAGAAGCCTTTCGCTAAGGCTGTTCTTGTGGAATTGGCAAAGGGATATTTGGAAGCCCATAGAGGGCTATGGTGAAAAAGGAAATATCTTCCGTTCAAAACTGGAAAGAAGCTTTCTGAGAAACTGTTGTATGTTCTGTTAATTCATCTCACAGAGTTACATCTTTCCCTTCAAGAAGCCTTTCGCTAAGGCTGTTCTTGTGGAATTGGCAAAGGGATATTTGGAAGCCCATAGAGGGCTATGGTGAAAAAGGAAATATCTTCCGTTCAAAACTTGAAAGAAGCTTTCTGAGAAACTGTTCTATGTTCTGTTAATTCATCTCACAGAGTTACATCTTTCCCTTCAAGAAGCCTTCCGCTAAGGCTGTTCTTGTGGAATTGGCAAAGGGATATTTGGAAGCCCATAGAGGGCTATGGTGAAAAAGGAAATATCTTTCGTTCAAAACTGGAAAGAAGCTTTCTGAGAAACTGCTCTGTGTTCTGTTAATTCATCTCACAGAGTTACATCTTTCCCTTCAAGAAGCCTTTCGCTAAGCCTGTTCTTGTGGAATTGGCAAAGGGATATTTGGAAGCCCATAGAGGGCTATGGTGAAAAAGGAAATATCTTCCGTTCAAAACTGGAGAGAAGCCTTCTGAGAAACTGCTCTGTGTTCTGTTAATTCATCTCACAGAGTTACATCTTTCCCTTCAAGAAGTCTTTCGCTAGGCTGTTCTTGTGGAATTGGCAAAGGGATATTTGGAAGCCCATAGAGGGCTATGGTGAAAAAGGAAATATCTTCCGTTCAAAACTGGAAAGAAGCTTTCTGAGAAACTGCTCTGTGTTCTGTTAATTCATCTCACCGAGTTACATCTTTCCCTTCAAGAAGTCTTTCGCTTAGGCTGTTCTTGTGGAATTGGCAAAGGGATATTTGGAAGCCCATAGAGGGCTATGTTGAAAAAGCAAATATCTTCCGTTCAATACTGGAAAGAAGCTTTCTGAGAAACTGCTCTGTGTTCTGTTAATTCATCTCACAGAGTTACATCTTTCCCTTCAAGAAGCCTTTCGCTAAGGCTGTTCTTGTGGAATTGGCAAAGGGATATTTTAAGCCCATAGAGGGCTATGTTGAAAAAGGAAATATCTTCCGTTAAAAACTGGAAAGAAGCTTTCTGAGAAACTGCTCTGTGTTCTGTTAATTCATCTCACAGAGTTACGTCTTTCCTTTCCAGAAGCCTTTCGCTAAGGCTGTTCTTGTGGAATTGGCAAAGGGATATTTGGAAGCCCATAGAGGGCTATGGTGAAAAAGGAAATATCTTCCGTTCAAAACTGGAAAGAAGCTTTCTGAGAAACTGCTCTGTGTTCTGTTAATTCATCTCACAGAGTTACATCTTTCCCTTCAAGAAGCCTTTCGCTAAGGCTGTTCTTGGGGAATTGGCAAAGGGATATTTGGAAGCCCATAGAGGGCTATGGTGAAAAAGGAAATATCTTCCGTTCAAAACTGGAAAGAAGCTTTCTGAGAAACTGCTCTGTGTTCTGTTAATTCATCTCACAGAGTTACATCTTTCCCTTCAAGAAGCCTTTCGCTAAGGCTGTTCTTGTGGAATTGGCAAAGGGATATTTGGAAGTCCATAGAGGGCTATGGTGAAAAAGGAAATATCTTCCGTTCAAAACTGGAAAGAAGCTTTCTGAGAAACTGCTCTGTGTTCTGTTAATTCATCTCACAGAGTTACATCTTTCCCTTCAAGAAGCCTTTCGCTAAGCCTGTTCTTGTGGAATTGGCAAAGGGATATTTGGAAGCCCATAGAGGGCTATGGTGAAAAAGGAAATATCTTCCGTTCAAAACTGGAAAGAAGCTTTCTGAGAAACTGCTCTGTGTTCTGTTAATTCATCTCACAGAGTTACATCTTTCCTTTCAAGAAGCCTTTCGCCAAGGCTGTTCTTGTGGAATTGGCAAAGGGATATTTGGAAGCCCATAGAGGGCTATGGTGAAAAAGGAAATATCTTCCGTTCAAAACTGGAAAGAAGCTTTCTGAGAAACTGCTCTGTGTTCTGTTAATTCATCTAGCAGAGTTACATCTCTTCCTTCAAGAAGCCTTTCGCTAAGGCTGTTCTTGTGGAATTGGCAAAGGGATATTTGGAAGCCCATAGATTGCTATGGTGAAAAAGTAAATATCTTCCGTTCAAAACTGGAAAGAAGCTTTCTGAGAAACTGCTCTGTGTTCTGTTAATTCATCTCACAGAGTTACATCTTTCCCTTCAAGAAGTCTTTCGCTAAGGCTGTTGTTGTGGAATTGGCAAAGGGATATTTGGAAGCCCATAGAGGGCTATGTTGAAAAAGGAAATATCTTCCGTTCAAAACTGGAGAGAAGCTTTCTGAGAAACTGCTCTGTGTTCTGTTAATTCAACTCACAGAGTTACATCTTTACCTTCAAGAAGCCTTTCGCTAAGCCTGTTCTTGTGGAATTGGCAAAGGGATATTTCGAAGCCCATAGAGGGCTATGGTGAAAAAGGAAATATCTTCCGTTCAAAACTGGAAAGAAGCTTTCTGAGAAACTGCTCTGTGTTCTGTTAATTCATCTCACAGAGTTACATCTTTACCTTCAAGAAGCCTTTCGCTAAGGCTGTTCTTGTGGAATTGGCAAAGGGATATTTGGAAGCCCATAGAGGGCTATGGTGAAAAAGGAAATATCTTCCGTTCAAAAGTGGAAAGAAGCTTTCTGAGAAACTGCTCTGTGTTCTGTTAATTCATCTCACAGAGTTACATCTTTCCCTTCAAGAAGTCTTTCGCTAAGGCTGTTCTTGTGGAATTGGCAAAGGGATATTTGGAAGCCCATAGAGGGCTATGGTGAAAAAGGAAATATCTTCCGTTCAAAACTGGAAAGAAGCTTTCTGAGAAACTGCTCTGTGTTCTGTTAATTCATCTCACAGAGTTACATCTTTAACTTCAAGAAGCCTTTCGCTAAGGCTGTTCTTGTGGAACTGGCAAAGGGATATTTGGAAGCCCATAGAGGGCTATGTTGAAAAAGGAAATATCTTCCGTTCAAACCTGGAAAGAAGCTTTCTGAGAAACTGCTCTGTGTTCTGTTAATTCATCTCACAGAGTTACATCTTTCCCTTCAGGAAGCCTTTCGCTAAGGCTGTTCTTGTGGAATTGGCAAAGGGATATTTGGAAGCCCATAGAGGGCTATGGTGAAAAAGGAAATATCTTCCGTTCAAAACTGGAAAGAAGCTTTCTGAGAAACTGCTCTGTGTTCTGTTAATTCATCTCACAGAGTTACATCTTTCCCTTCAAGAAGCCTTTCGCTAAGGCTGTTCTTGTGGAATTGGCAAAGGGATATTTGGAAGCCCATAGAGGGCTATGGTGAAAAAGGAAATATCTTCCGTTCAAAACTGGAAAGAAGCTTTCTGAGAAACTGCTCTGTGTTCTGTTAATTCATCTCACAGAGTTACATCTTTAACTTCAAGAAGCCTTTCGCTAACGCTGTTCTTGTGGAATTGGCAAAGGGATATTTGGAAGCCCATAGAGGGCTATGGTGAAAAAGGAAATATCTTCCGTTCAAAACTGGAAAGAAGCTTTCTGAGAAACTGCTCTGTGTTCTGTTAATTCATCTCACAGAGTTACATCTTTCCCTTCAAGAAGCCTTTCGCTAAGGCTGTTCTTGTGGAATTGGCAAAGGGATATTTGGAAGCCCATAGAGGGCTATGGTGAAAAAGGAAATATCTTCCGTTCAAAACTGGAAAGAAGCTTTCTGAGAAACTGCTCTGTGTTCTGTTAATTCATCTCACAGAGTTACATCTTTCCCTTCAAGAAGCCTTTCGCTAAGGCTGTTCTTGTGGAATTGGCAAAGGGATATTTGGAAGCCCATAGAGGGCTATGGTGAAAAAGGAAATATCTTCCGTTCAAAACTGGAGAGAAGCTTTCTGAGGAACTGTTCTATGTTCTGTTAATTCATCTCACAGAGTTACATCTTTCCCTTCAAGAAGCCTTTCGCTAAGGCTGTTCTTGTGGAATTGGCAAAGGGATATTTGCAAGCCCATAGAGGGCTATGGTGAAAAAGGAAATATCTTCCGTTCAAAACTGGAAAGAAGCTTTCTGAGAAACTGCTCTGTGTTCTGTTAATTCATCTCACAGAGTTACATCTTTAACTTCACTAAGCCTTTCGCCAAGGCTGTTCTTGTGGAATTGGCAAAGGGATATTTGGAAGCCCATAGAGGGCTATGGTGAAAAAGGAAATATCTTCCGTTCAAAACTGGAAAGAAGCTTTCTGAGAAACTGCTCTGTGTTCTGTTAATTCATCTCACAGAGTTACATCTTTCCCTTCAAGAAGCCTTTCGCTAAGGCTGTTCTTGTGGATTTGGCAAAGGGATATTTGGAAGCCCATAGAGGGCTATGGTGAAAAAGGAAATATCTTCCGTTCAAAACTGGAAAGAAGCTTTCTGAGAAACTGCTCTGTGTTCTGTTAATTCATCTCACAGAGTTACATCTTTCCCTTCAAGAAGCCTTTCGCTAAGGCTGTTCTTGTGGAATTGGCAAAGGGATATTTGGAAGCCCATAGAGGGCTATGGTGAAAAAGTAAATATCTTCCGTTCAAAACTGGAAAGAAGCTTTCTGAGAAACTGCTCTGTGTTCTGTTAATTCATCTCACAGAGTTACATCTTTCCCTTCAAGAAGCCTTTCGCTAAGGCTGTTCTTGTGGAATTGGCAAAGGGATATTTGGAAGCCCATAGAGGGCTATGGTGAAAAAGGAAATATCTTCCGTTCAAAACTGGAAAGAAGCTTTCTGAGAAACTGCTCTGTGTTCTGTTAATTCATCTCACAGAGTTACATCTTTCCCTTCAAGAAGCCTTTCGCTAAGGCTGTTCTTGTGGAATTGGCAAAGGGATATTTGGAAGCCCATAGAGGGCTATGGTGAAAAAGGAAATATCTTCCGTTCAAAACTGGAAAGAAGCTTTCTGAGAAACTGCTCTGTGTTCTGTTAATTCATCTCACAGAGTTACATCTTTCCCTTCAAGAAGCCTTTCGCTAAGCCTGTTCTTGTGGAATTGGCAAAGGGATATTTGGAAGCCCATAGAGGGCTATGGTGAAAAAGGAAATATCTTCCGTTCAAAACTGGAAAGAAGCTTTCTGAGAAACTGCTCTGTGTTCTGTTAATTCATCTCACAGAGTTACATCTTTCCTTTCAAGAAGCCTTTCGCTAAGGCTGTTCTTGTGGAATTGGCAAAGGGATATTTGGAAGCCCATAGAGGGCTATGGTGAAAAAGGAAATATCTTCCGTTCAAAACTGGAAAGAAGCTTTCTGAGAAACTGCTCTGTGTTCTGTTAATTCATCTAGCAGAGTTACATCTCTTCCTTCATTAAGCCTTTCGCTAAGGCTGTTCTTGTGGAATTGGCAAAGGGATATTTGGAAGCCCATAGATTGCTATGGTGAAAAAGTAAATATCTTCCGTTCAAAACTGGAAAGAAGCTTTCTGAGAAACTGCTCTGTGTTCTGTTAATTCATCTCACAGAGTTACATCTTTCCCTTCAAGAAGTCTTTCGCTAAGGCTGTTCTTGTGGAATTGGCAAAGGGATATTTGGAAGCCCTTAGAGGGCTACGGTGAAAAAGGAAATATCTTCCGTTCAAAACTGGAGAGAAGCTTTCTGAGAAACTGCTCTGTGTTCTGCTAATTCATCTCACAGAGTTACTTCTTTACCTTCAAGAAGCCTTTCGCTAAGCCTGTTCTTGTGGAATTGGCAAAGGGATATTTCGAAGCCCATAGAGGGCTATGGTGAAAAAGGAAATATCTTCCGTTCAAAACTGGAAAAAAGCTTTCTGAGAAACTGCTCTGTGTTCTGTTAATTCATCTCACAGAGTTACATCTTTACCTTCAAGAAGCCTTTCGCTAAGGCTGTTCTTGTGGAATTGGCAAAGGGATATTTGGAAGCCCATAGAGGGCTATGGTGAAAAAGGAAATATCTTCCGTTCAAAACTGGAAAGAAGCTTTCTGAGAAACTGTTGTATGTTCTGTTAATTCATCTCACAGAGTTACATCTTTCCCTTCAAGAAGCCTTTCGCTAAGGCTGTTCTTGTGGAATTGGCAAAGGGATATTTGGAAGCCCATAGAGGGCTATGGTGAAAAAGGAAATATCTTCCGTTCAAAACTTGAAAGAAGCTTTCTGAGAAACTGTTCTATGTTCTGTTAATTCATCTCACAGAGTTACATCTTTCCCTTCAAGAAGCCTTTCGCTAAGGCTGTTCTTGTGGAATTGGCAAAGGGATATTTGGAAGCCCATAGAGTGCTATGGTGAAAAAGGAAATATCTTTCGTTCAAAACTGGAAAGAAGCTTTCTGAGAAACTGCTCTGTGTTCTGTTAATTCATCTCACAGAGTTACATCTTTCCCTTCAAGAAGCCTTTCGCTAAGCCTGTTCTTGTGGAATTGGCAAAGGGATATTTGGAAGCCCATAGAGGGCTATGGTGAAAAAGGAAATATCTTCCGTTCAAAACTGGAGAGAAGCTTTCTGAGAAACTGCTCTGTGTTCTGTTAATTCATCTCACAGAGTTACATCTTTCCCTTCAAGAAGTCTTTCGCTAGGCTGTTCTTGTGGAATTGGCAAAGGGATATTTGGAAGCCCATAGAGGGCTATGGTGAAAAAGGAAATATCTTCCGTTCAAAACTGGAAAGAAGCTTTCTGAGAAACTGCTCTGTGTTCTGTTAATTCATCTCACCGAGTTACATCTTTCCCTTCAAGAAGCCTTTCGCTTAGGCTGTTCTTGTGGAATTGGCAAAGGGATATTTGGAAGCCCATAGAGGGCTATGTTGAAAAAGCCAATATCTTCCGTTCAATACTGGAAAGAAGCTTTCTGAGAAACTGCTCTGTGTTCTGTTAATTCATCTCACAGAGTTACATCTTTCCCTTCAAGAAGCCTTTCGCTAAGGCTGTTCTTGTGGAATTGGCAAAGGGATATTTTAAGCCCATAGAGGGCTATGGTGAAAAAGGAAATATCTTCCGTTCAAAACTGGAAAGAAGCTTTCTGAGAAACTGCTCTGTGTTCTGTTAATTCATCTCACAGAGTTACGTCTTTCCTTTCCAGAAGCCTTTCGCTAAGCCTGTTCTTGTGGAATTGGCAAAGGGATATTTCGAAGCCCAAAGAGGGCTATGGTGAAAAAGGAAATATCTTCCGTTCAAAACCGGAAAGAAGCTTTCTGAGAAACTGCTCTGTGTTCTGTTAATTCATCTCACAGAGTTACATCTTTACCTTCAAGATGCCTTTCGCTAAGGCTGTTCTTGTGGAATTGGCAAAGGGATATTTGGAAGCCCATAGAGGGCTATGGTGAAAAAGGAAATATCTTCCGTTCAAAACTGGAAAGAAGCTTTCTGAGAAACTGCTCTGTGTTCTGTTAATTCATCTCACAGAGTTACATCTTTCCCTTCAAGAAGTCTTTCGCTAAGGCTGTTCTTGTGGAATTGGCAAAGGGATATTTGGAAGCCCATAGAGGGCTATGGTGAAAAAGGAAATATCTTCCGTTCAAAACTGGAAAGAAGCTTTCTGAGAAACTGCTCTGTGTTCTGTTAATTCATCTCACAGAGTTACATCTTTCCCTTCAAGAAGCCTTTCGCTAAGGCTGTTCTTGTGGAACTGGCAAAGGGATATTCGGAAGCCCATAGAGGGCTATGTTGAAAAAGGAAATATCTTCCGTTCAAACCTGGAAAGAAGCTTTCTGAGAAACTGCTCTGTGTTCTGTTAATTCATCTCACAGAGTTACATCTTTCCCTTCAGGAAGCCTTTCGCTAAGGCTGTTCTTGTGGAATTGGCAAAGGGATATTTGGAAGCCCATAGAGGGCTATGGTGAAAAAGGAAATATCTTCCGTTCAAAACTGGAAAGAAGCTTTCTGAGAAACTGCTCTGTGTTCTGTTAATTCATCTCACAGAGTTACATCTTTCCCTTCAAGAAGCCTTTCGCTAAGGCTGTTCTTGTGGAATTGGCAAAGGGATATTTGGAAGCCCATAGAGGGCTATGGTGAAAAAGGAAATATCTTCCGTTCAAAACTGGAAAGAAGCTTTCTGAGAAACTGCTCTGTGTTCTGTTAATTCATCTCACAGAGTTACATCTTTAACTTCACTAAGCCTTTCGCTAAGGCTATTCTTCTGGAATTGGCAAAGGGATATTTGGAAGCCCATAGAGGGCTATGGTGAAAAAGGAAATATCTTCCGTTCAAAACTGGAAAGAAGCTTTCTGAGAAACTGCTCTGTGTTCTGTTAATTCATCTCACAGAGTTACATCTTTCCCTTCAAGAAGCCTTTCGCTAAGGCTGTTCTTGTGGAATTGGCAAAGGGATATTTGGAAGCCCATAGAGGGCTATGGTGAAAAAGGAAATATCTTCCGTTCAAAACTGGAAAGAAGCTTTCTGAGAAACTGCTCTGTGTTCTGTTAATTCATCTCACAGAGTTACATCTTTCCCTTCAAGAAGCCTTTCGCTAAGGCTGTTCTTGTGGAACTGGCAAAGGGATATTTGGAAGCCCATAGAGGGCTATGGTGAAAAAGGAAATATCTTCCGTTCAAAACTGGAAAGAAGCTTTCTGAGAAACTGCTCTGTGTTCTGTTAATTCATCTCACAGAGTTACATCTTTCCCTTCAAGACGCCTTTTGCTAAGGCTGTTCTTGTGGAATTGGCAAAGGGATATTTGAAAGCCCATAGAGGGCTATGGTGAAAAAGGAAATATCTTCCGTTCAAAACTGGAAAGAAGCTTTCTGAGAAACTGCTCTGTGTTCTGTTAATTCATCTCACAGAGTTACATCTTTCCCTTCAAGAAGCCTTTCGCTAAGGTTGTTCTTGTGGATTTGGCAAAGGGATATTTGGAAGCCCATAGAGGGCTATGGTGAAAAAGGAAATATCTTCCGTTCAAAACTGGAAAGAAGCTTTCTGAGAAACTGTTGTATGTTCTGTTAATTCATCTCACAGAGTTACATCTTTCCCTTCAAGAAGCCTTTCGCTAAGGCTGTTCTTGTGGATTTGGCAAAGTTATATTTGGAAGCCCATAGAGGGCTATGGTGAAAAAGGAAATATCTTCCGTTCAAAGCTTGAAAGAAGCTTTCTGAGAAACTGTTCTATGTTCTGTTAATTCATCTCACAGAGTTACATCTTTCCCTTCAAGAAGCCTTTCGCTAAGGCTGTTCTTGTGGAATTGGCAAAGGGATATTTGGAAGCCCATAGAGGGCTATGGTGAAAAAGGAAATATCTTTCGTTCAAAACTGGAAAGAAGCTTTCTGAGAAACTGCTCTGTGTTCTGTTAATTCATCTCACAGAGTTACATCTTTCCCTTCAAGAAGCCTTTCGCTAAGCCTGTTCTTGTGGAATTGGCAAAGGGATATTTGGAAGCCCATAGAGGGCTATGGTGAAAAAGGAAATATCTTCCGTTCAAAACTGGAGAGAAGCTTTCTGAGAAACTGCTCTGTGTTCTGTTAATTCATCTCACAGAGTTACATCTTTCCCTTCAAGAAGCCTTTCGCTAAGGCTGTTCTTGTGGAATTGGCAAAGGGATATTTGGAAGCCCATAGAGGGCTATGGTGAAAAAGGAAATATCTTTCGTTCAAAACTGGAAAGAAGCTTTCTGAGAAACTGCTCTGTGTTCTGTTAATTCATCTCACAGAGTTACATCTTTCCCTTCAAGAAGCCTTTCGCTAAGCCTGTTCTTGTGGAATTGGCAAAGGGATATTTGGAAGCCCATAGAGGGCTATGGTGAAAAAGGAAATATCTTCCGTTCAAAACTGGAGAGAAGCTTTCTGAGAAACTGCTCTGTGTTCTGTTAATTCATCTCACAGAGTTACATCTTTCCCTTCAAGAAGCCTTTCGCTAAGGCTGTTCTTGTGGAATTGGCAAAGGGATATTTGGAAGCCCATAGAGGGCTATGGTGAAAAAGGAAATATCTTCCGTTCAAAACTGGAAAGAAGCTTTCTGAGAAACTGCTCTGTGTTCTGTTAATTCATCTCACAGAGTTACATCTTTCCCTTCAAGAAATCTTTCGCTAAGGCTGTTCTTGTGGAATTGGCAAAGGGATATTTGGAAGCCCATAGAGGGCTATGGTGTAAAAGGAAATATCTTCCGTTCAAAACTGGAAAGAAGCTTTCTGAGAAACTGCTCTGTGTTCTGTTAATTCATCTCACAGAGTTCCATCTTTTCTTTCAAGAAGTCTTTCGCTAAGGCTGTTCTTGTGGAATTGGCAAAGGGATATTTGGAAGCCCATAGAGGGCTATGGTGAAAAAGGAAATATCTTCCGTTCAAAACTGGAAAGAAGCTTTCTGAGAAACTGCTCTGTGTTCTGTTAATTCATCTCACAGAGTTACATCTTTCCCTTAAAGAAGCCTTTCGCTAAGGCTGTTCTTGTGGAATTGGCAAAGGGAAATTTGGAAGCCCATAGAGGGCTATGGTGAAAAAGGAAATATCTTCCGTTCAACACTGGAAAGAAGCTTTCTGAGAAACTGCTCTGTGTTCTGTTAATTCATCTCACAGTTACATCTTTAACTTCAAGAAGCCTTTCGATAAGGCTGTTCTTGTGGAATTGGCAAAGGGATATTTGCAAGCCCATAGAGGGCTATGGCGAAAAAGGAAATATCTTCCGTTCAAAACTGGAAAGAAGCTTTCTGAGAAACTGTTCTATGTTCCGTTAATTCATCTCACAGAGTTACATCTTTCCCTTCAAGAAGTCTTTCGCTAGGCTGTTCTTGTGGAATTGGCAAAGGGATATTTGGAAGCCCATAGAGGGCTATGGTGAAAAAGGAAATATCTTCCGTTCAAAACTGGAAAGAAGCTTTCTGAGAAACTGCTCTGTGTTCTGTTAATTCATCTCACCGAGTTACATCTTTCCCTTCGAGAAGCATTTCGCTTAGGCTGTTCTTGTGGAATTGGCAAAGGGATATTTGGAAGCCCATAGAGGGCTATGTTGAAAAAGCAAATATCTTCCGTTCAATACTGGAAAGAAGCTTTCTGAGAAACTGCTCTGTGTTCTGTTAATTCATCTCACAGAGTTACATCTTTCCCTTCAAGAAGCCTTTCGCTAAGGCTGTTCTTGTGTAATTGGCAAAGGGATATTTTAAGCCCATAGAGGGCTATGGTGAAAAAGGAAATATCTTCCGTTCAAAACTGGAAAGAAGCTTTCTGAGAAACTGCTCTGTGTTCTGTTAATTCATCTCACAGAGTTACGTCTTTCCTTTCTAGAAGCCTTTCGCTAAGGCTGTTCTTGTGGAATTGGCAAAGGGATATTTGGAAGCCCATAGAGGGCTATGGTGAAAAAGGAAATATCTTCCGTTCAAAACTGGAAAGAAGCTTTCTGAGAAACTGCTCTGTGTTCTGTTAATTCATCTCACAGAGTTACATCTTTCCCTTCAGGAAGCCTTTCGCTAAGGCTGTTCTTGTGGAATTGGCAAAGGGATATTTGGAAGCCCATAGAGGGCTATGGTGAAAAAGGAAATATCTTCCGTTCAAAAGTGGAAAGAAGCTTTCTGAGAAACTGCTCTGTGTTCTGTTAATTCATCTCACAGAGTTACATCTTTCCCTTCAAGAAGTCTTTCGCTAAGGCTGTTCTTGTGGAATTGGCAAAGGGATATTTGGAAGCCCATAGAGGGCTATGGTGAAAAAGGAAATAACTTCCGTTCAAAACTGGAAAAAAGCTTTCTAAGAAACTGCTCTGTGTTCTGTTAATTCATCTCATAGAGTTACATCTTTAACTTCAAGAAGCCTTTCGCTAAGGCTGTTCTTGTGGAACTGGCAAAGGGATATTTGGAAGCCCATAGAAGGCTATGTTGAAAAAGGAAATATCTTCCGTTCAAACCTGGAAAGAATCTTTCTGAGAAACTGCTCTGTGTTCTGTTAATTCATCTCACAGAGTTACATCTTTCCCTTCAGGAAGCCTTTCGCTAAGGCTGTTCTTGTGGAATTGGCAAAGGGATATTTGGAAGCCCATAGAGGGCTATGGTGAAAAAGGAAATATCTTCCGTTCAAAACTGGAAAGAAGCTTTCTGAGAAACTGCTCTGTGTTCTGTTAATTCATCTCACAGAGTTACATCTTTCCCTTCAAGAAGCCTTTCGCTAAGGCTGTTCTTGTGGAATTGGCAAAGGGATATTTGGAAGCCCATAGAGGGCTATGGTGAAAAAGGAAATATCTTCCGTTCAAAACTGGAAAGAAGCTTTCTGAGAAACTGCTCTGTGTTCTGTTAATTCATCTCACAGAGTTACATCTTTCCTTTCAAGAAGCCTTTCGCTAACGCTGTTCTTGTGGAATTGGCAAAGGGATATTTGGAAGCCCATAGAGGGCTATGGTGAAAAAGGAAATATCTTCCGTTCAAAACTGGAAAGAAGCTTTCTGAGAAACTGCTCTGTGTTCTGTTAATTCATCTCACAGAGTTACATCTTTCCCTTCAAGAAGCCTTTCGCTAAGGCTGTTCTTGTGGAACTGGCAAAGGGATATTTGGAAGCCCATAGAGGGCTATGTTGAAAAAGGAAATATCTTCCGTTCAAACCTGGAAAGAAGCTTTCTGAGAAACTGCTCTGTGTTCTGTTAATTCATCTCACAGAGTTACATCTTTCCCTTCAGGAAGCCTTTCGCTAAGGCTGTTCTTGTGGAATTGGCAAAGGGATATTTGGAAGCCCATAGAGGGCTATGGTGAAAAAGGAAATATCTTCCGTTCAAAACTGGAAAGAAGCTTTCTGAGAAACTGCTCTGTGTTCTGTTAATTCATCTCACAGAGTTACATCTTTCCCTTCAAGAAGCCTTTCGCTAAGGCTGTTCTTGTGGAATTGGCAAAGGGATATTTGGAAGCCCATAGAGGGCTATGGTGAAAAAGGAAATATCTTCCGTTCAAAACTGGAAAGAAGCTTTCTGAGAAACTGCTCTGTGTTCTGTTAATTCATCTCACAGAGTTACATCTTTCCCTTCAAGACGCCTTTTGCTAAGGCTGTTCTTGTGGAATTGGCAAAGGGATATTTGAAAGCCCATAGAGGGCTATGGTGAAAAAGGAAATATCTTCCGTTCAAAACTGGAAAGAAGCTTTCTGAGAAACTGCTCTGTGTTCTGTTAATTCATCTCACAGAGTTACATCTTTCCCTTCAAGAAGCCTTTCGCTAAGGTTGTTCTTGTGGATTTGGCAAAGGGATATTTGGAAGCCCATAGAGGGCTATGGTGAAAAAGGAAATATCTTCCGTTCAAAACTGGAAAGAAGCTTTCTGAGAAACTGTTGTATGTTCTGTTAATTCATCTCACAGAGTTACATCTTTCCCTTCAAGAAGCCTTTCGCTAAGGCTGTTCTTTTGGAATTGGCAAAGGGATATTTGGAAGCCCATAGAGGGCTATGGTGAAAAAGGAAATATCTTCCGTTCAAAGCTTGAAAGAAGCTTTCTGAGAAACTGTTCTATGTTCTGTTAATTCATCTCACAGAGTTACATCTTTCCCTTCAAGAAGCCTTTCGCTAAGGCTGTTCTTGTGGAATTGGCAAAGGGATATTTGGAAGCCCATAGAGTGCTATGGTGAAAAAGGAAATATCTTTCGTTCAAAACTGGAAAGAAGCTTTCTGAGAAACTGCTCTGTGTTCTGTTAATTCATCTCACAGAGTTACATCTTTCCCTTCAAGAAGCCTTTCGCTAAGCCTGTTCTTGTGGAATTGGCAAAGGGATATTTGGAAGCCCATAGAGGGCTATGGTGAAAAAGGAAATATCTTCCGTTCAAAACTGGAGAGAAGCTTTCTGAGAAACTGCTCTGTGTTCTGTTAATTCATCTCACAGAGTTACATCTTTCCCTTCAAGAAGCCTTTCGCTAAGGCTGTTCTTGTGGAATTGGCAAAGGGATATTTGGAAGCCCATAGAGGGCTATGGTGAAAAAGGAAATATCTTCCGTTCAAAACTGGAAAGAAGCTTTCTGAGAAACTGCTCTGTGTTCTGTTAATTCATCTCACAGAGTTACATCTTTCCCTTCAAGAAATCTTTCGCTAAGGCTGTTCTTGTGGAATTGGCAAAGGGATATTTGGAAGCCCATAGAGGGCTATGGTGAAAAAGGAAATATCTTCCGTTCAAAACTGGAAAGAAGCTTTCTGAGAAACTGCTCTGTGTTCTGTTAATTCATCTCACAGAGTTCCATCTTTTCTTTCAAGAAGTCTTTCGCTAAGGCTGTTCTTGTGGAATTGGCAAAGGGATATTTGGAAGCCCATAGAGGGCTATGGTGAAAAAGGAAATATCTTCCGTTCAAAACTGGAAAGAAGCTTTCTGAGAAACTGCTCTGTGTTCTGTTAATTCATCTCACAGAGTTACATCTTTCCCTTAAAGAAGCCTTTCGCTAAGGCTGTTCTTGTGGAATTGGCAAAGGGAAATTTGGAAGCCCATAGAGGGCTATGGTGAAAAAGGAAATATCTTCCGTTCAACACTGGAAAGAAGCTTTCTGAGAAACTGCTCTGTGTTCTGTTAATTCATCTCACAGTTACATCTTTAACTTCAAGAAGCCTTTCGATAAGGCTGTTCTTGTGGAATTGGCAAAGGGATATTTGCAAGCCCATAGAGGGCTATGGCGAAAAAGGAAATATCTTCCGTTCAAAACTGGAAAGAAGCTTTCTGAGAAACTGTTCTATGTTCCGTTAATTCATCTCACAGAGTTACATCTTTCCCTTCAAGAAGTCTTTCGCTAGGCTGTTCTTGTGGAATTGGCAAAGGGATATTTGGAAGCCCATAGAGGGCTATGGTGAAAAAGGAAATATCTTCCGTTCAAAACTGGAAAGAAGCTTTCTGAGAAACTGCTCTGTGTTCTGTTAATTCATCTCACCGAGTTACATCTTTCCCTTCGAGAAGCATTTCGCTTAGGCTGTTCTTGTGGAATTGGCAAAGGGATATTTGGAAGCCCATAGAGGGCTATGTTGAAAAAGCAAATATCTTCCGTTCAATACTGGAAAGAAGCTTTCTGAGAAACTGCTCTGTGTTCTGTTAATTCATCTCACAGAGTTACATCTTTCCCTTCAAGAAGCCTTTCGCTAAGGCTGTTCTTGTGGAATTGGCAAAGGGATATTTTAAGCCCATAGAGGGCTATGGTGAAAAAGGAAATATCTTCCGTTCAAAACTGGAAAGAAGCTTTCTGAGAAACTGCTCTGTGTTCTGTTAATTCATCTCACAGAGTTACGTCTTTCCTTTCTAGAAGCCTTTCGCTAAGGCTGTTCTTGTGGAATTGGCAAAGGGATATTTGGAAGCCCATAGAGGGCTATGGTGAAAAAGGAAATATCTTCCGTTCAAAACTGGAAAGAAGCTTTCTGAGAAACTGCTCTGTGTTCTGTTAATTCATCTCACAGAGTTACATCTTTCCCTTCAGGAAGCCTTTCGCTAAGGCTGTTCTTGTGGAATTGGCAAAGGGATATTTGGAAGCCCATAGAGGGCTATGGTGAAAAAGGAAATATCTTCCGTTCAAAACTGGAAAGAAGCTTTCTGAGAAACTGCTCTGTGTTCTGTTAATTCATCTCACAGAGTTACATCTTTCCCTTCAAGAAGTCTTTCGCTAAGGCTGTTCTTGTGGAATTGGCAAAGGGATATTTGGAAGCCCATAGAGGGCTATGGTGAAAAAGGAAATAACTTCCGTTCAAAACTGGAAAAAAGCTTTCTGAGAAACTTCTCTGTGTTCTGTTAATTCATCTCATAGAGTTACATCTTTAACTTCAAGAAGCCTTTCGCTAAGGCTGTTCTTGTGGAACTGGCAAAGGGATATTTGGAAGCCCATAGAGGGCTATGTTGAAAAAGGAAATATCTTCCGTTCAAACCTGGAAAGAATCTTTCTGAGAAACTGCTCTGTGTTCTGTTAATTCATCTCACAGAGTTACATCTTTCCCTTCAGGAAGCCTTTCGCTAAGGCTGTTCTTGTGGAATTGGCAAAGGGATATTTGGAAGCCCATAGAGGGCTATGGTGAAAAAGGAAATATCTTCCGTTCAAAACTGGAAAGAAGCTTTCTGAGAAACTGCTCTGTGTTCTGTTAATTCATCTCACAGAGTTACATCTTTCCTTTCAAGAAGCCTTTCGCTAACGCTGTTCTTGTGGAATTGGCAAAGGGATATTTGGAAGCCCATAGAGGGCTATGGTGAAAAAGGAAATATCTTCCGTTCAAAACTGGAAAGAAGCTTTCTGAGAAACTGCTCTGTGTTCTGTTAATTCATCTCACAGAGTTACATCTTTCCCTTCAAGAAGCCTTTCGCTAAGGCTGTTCTTGTGGAATTGGCAAAGGGATATTTGGAAGCCCATAGAGGGCTATGGTGAAAAAGGAAATATCTTCCGTTCAAAACTGGAAAGAAGCTTTCTGAGAAACTGCTCTGTGTTCTGTTAATTCATCTCACAGAGTTACATCTTTCCCTTCAAGAAGCCTTTCGCTAAGGCTCTTCTTGTGGAATTGGCAAAGGGATATTTGGAAGCCCATAGAGGGCTATGGTGAAAAAGGAAATATCTTCCGTTCAAAACTGGAAAGAAGCTTTCTGAGAAACTGCTCTGTGTTCTGTTAATTCATCTCACAGAGTTACATCTTTCCCTTCAAGAAGCCTTTCGCTAAGGCTGTTCTTGTGGAACTGGCAAAGGGATATTTGGAAGCCCATAGAGGGCTATGTTGAAAAAGGAAATATCTTCCGTTCAAACCTGGAAAGAAGCTTTCTGAGAAACTGCTCTGTGTTCTGTTAATTCATCTCACAGAGTTACATCTTTCCCTTCAGGAAGCCTTTCGCTAAGGCTGTTCTTGTGGAATTGGCAAAGGGATATTTGGAAGCCCATAGAGGGCTATGTTGAAAAAGGAAATATCTTCCGTTCAAAACTGGAAAGAAGCTTTCTGAGAAACTGCTCTGTGTTCTGTTAATTCATCTCACAGAGTTACATCTTTCCCTTCAAGAAGCCTTTCGCTAAGGCTGTTCTTGTGGAATTGGCAAAGGGATATTTGGAAGCCCATAGAGGGCTATGGTGAAAAAGGAAATATCTTCCGTTCAAAACTGGAAAGAAGCTTTCTGAGAAACTGCTCTGTGTTCTGTTAATTCATCTCACAGAGTTACATCTTTCCCTTCAAGAAGCCTTTCGCTAAGGCTGTTCTTGTGGAATTGGCAAAGGGATATTTGGAAGCCCATAGAGGGCTATGGTGAAAAAGGAAATATCTTCCGTTCAAAACTGGAAAGAAGCTTTCTGAGAAACTGCTCTGTGTTCTGTTAATTCATCTCACAGAGTTACATCTTTCCCTTCAAGAAGCCTTTCGCTAAGGCTGGTCTTGTGGAACTGGCAAAGGGATATTTGGAAGCCCATAGAGGGCTATGGTGAAAAAGGAAATATCTTCCGTTCAAAACTGGAAAGAAGCTTTCTGAGAAACTGCTCTGTGTTCTGTTAATTCATCTCACAGAGTTACATCTTTCCCTTCAAGACGCCTTTTGCTAAGGCTGTTCTTGTGGAATTGGCAAAGGGATATTTGAAAGCCCATAGAGGGCTATGGTGAAAAAGGAAATATCTTCCGTTCAAAACTGGAAAGAAGCTTTCTGAGAAACTGCTCTGTGTTCTGTTAATTCATCTCACAGAGTTACATCTTTCCCTTCAAGAAGCCTTTCGCTAAGGTTGTTCTTGTGGATTTGGCAAAGGGATATTTGGAAGCCCATAGAGGGCTATGGTGAAAAAGGAAATATGTTCCGTTCAAAACTGGAAAGAAGCTTTCTGAGAAACTGTTGTATGTTCTGTTAATTCATCTCACAGAGTTACATCTTTCCCTTCAAGAAGCCTTTCGCTAAGGCTGTTCTTTTGGAATTGGCAAAGGGATATTTGGAAGCCCATAGAGGGCTATGGTGAAAAAGGAAATATCTTCCGTTCAAAGCTTGAAAGAAGCTTTCTGAGAAACTGTTCTATGTTCTGTTAATTCATCTCACAGAGTTACATCTTTCCCTTCAAGAAGCCTTTCGCTAAGGCTGTTCTTGTGGAATTGGCAAAGGGATATTTGGAAGCCCATAGAGTGCTATGGTGAAAAAGGAAATATCTTTCGTTCAAAACTGGAAAGAAGCTTTCTGAGAAACTGCTCTGTGTTCTGTTAATTCATCTCACAGAGTTACATCTTTCCCTTCAAGAAGCCTTTCGCTAAGCCTGTTCTTGTGGAATTGGCAAAGGGATATTTGGAAGCCCATAGAGGGCTATGGTGAAAAAGGAAATATCTTCCGTTCAAAACTGGAGAGAAGCTTTCTGAGAAACTGCTCTGTGTTCTGTTAATTCATCTCACAGAGTTACATCTTTCCCTTCAAGAAGCCTTTCGCTAAGGCTGTTCTTGTGGAATTGGCAAAGGGATATTTGGAAGCCCATAGAGGGCTATGGTGAAAAAGGAAATATCTTCCGTTCAAAACTGGAAAGAAGCTTTCTGAGAAACTGCTCTGTGTTCTGTTAATTCATCTCACAGAGTTACATCTTTCCCTTAAAGAAGCCTTTCGCTAAGGCTGTTCTTGTGGAATTGGCAAAGGGAAATTTGGAAGCCCATAGAGGGCTATGGTGAAAAAGGAAATATCTTCCGTTCAACACTGGAAAGAAGCTTTCTGAGAAACTGCTCTGTGTTCTGTTAATTCATCTCACAGTTACATCTTTAACTTCAAGAAGCCTTTCGATAAGGCTGTTCTTGTGGAATTGGCAAAGGGATATTTGCAAGCCCATAGAGGGCTATGGCGAAAAAGGAAATATCTTCCGTTCAAAACTGGAAAGAAGCTTTCTGAGAAACTGTTCTATGTTCCGTTAATTCATCTCACAGAGTTACATCTTTCCCTTCAAGAAGTCTTTCGCTAGGCTGTTCTTGTGGAATTGGCAAAGGGATATTTGGAAGCCCATAGAGGGCTATGGTGAAAAAGGAAATATCTTCCGTTCAAAACTGGAAAGAAGCTTTCTGAGAAACTGCTCTGTGTTCTGTTAATTCATCTCACCGAGTTACATCTTTCCCTTCGAGAAGCATTTCGCTTAGGCTGTTCTTGTGGAATTGGCAAAGGGATATTTGGAAGCCCATAGAGGGCTATGTTGAAAAAGCAAATATCTTCCGTTCAATACTGGAAAGAAGCTTTCTGAGAAACTGCTCTGTGTTCTGTTAATTCATCTCACAGAGTTACATCTTTCCCTTCAAGAAGCCTTTCGCTAAGGCTGTTCTTGTGGAATTGGCAAAGGGATATTTTAAGCCCATAGAGGGCTATGGTGAAAAAGGAAATATCTTCCGTTCAAAACTGGAAAGAAGCTTTCTGAGAAACTGCTCTGTGTTCTGTTAATTCATCTCACAGAGTTACGTCTTTCCTTTCTAGAAGCCTTTCGCTAAGGCTGTTCTTGTGGAATTGGCAAAGGGATATTTGGAAGCCCATAGAGGGCTATGGTGAAAAAGGAAATATCTTCCGTTCAAAACTGGAAAGAAGCTTTCTGAGAAACTGCTCTGTGTTCTGTTAATTCATCTCACAGAGTTACATCTTTCCCTTCAGGAAGCCTTTCGCTAAGGCTGTTCTTGTGGAATTGGCAAAGGGATATTTGGAAGCCCATAGAGGGCTATGGTGAAAAAGGAAATATCTTCCGTTCAAAAGTGGAAAGAAGCTTTCTGAGAAACTGCTCTGTGTTCTGTTAATTCATCTCACAGAGTTACATCTTTCCCTTCAAGAAGTCTTTCGCTAGGGCTGTTCTTGTGGAATTGGCAAAGGGATATTTGGAAGCCCATAGAGGGCTATGGTGAAAAAGGAAATAACTTCCGTTCAAAACTGGAAAAAAGCTTTCTGAGAAACTGCTCTGTGTTCTGTTAATTCATCTCATAGAGTTACATCTTTAACTTCAAGAAGCCTTTCGCTAAGGCTGTTCTTGTGGAACTGGCAAAGGGATATTTGGAAGCCCATAGAGGGCTATGTTGAAAAAGGAAATATCTTCCGTTCAAACCTGGAAAGAATCTTTCTGAGAAACTGCTCTGTGTTCTGTTAATTCATCTCACAGAGTTACATCTTTCCCTTCAGGAAGCCTTTCGCTAAGGCTGTTCTTGTGGAATTGGCAAAGGGATATTTGGAAGCCCATAGAGGGCTATGGTGAAAAAGGAAATATCTTCCGTTCAAAACTGGAAAGAAGCTTTCTGAGAAACTGCTCTGTGTTCTGTTAATTCATCTCACAGAGTTACATCTTTCCCTTCAAGAAGCCTTTCGCTAAGGCTGTTCTTGTGGAATTGGCAAAGGGATATTTGGAAGCCCATAGAGGGCTATGGTGAAAAAGGAAATATCTTCCGTTCAAAACTGGAAAGAAGCTTTCTGAGAAACTGCTCTGTGTTCTGTTAATTCATCTCACAGAGTTACATCTTTCCTTTCAAGAAGCCTTTCGCTAACGCTGTTCTTGTGGAATTGGCAAAGGGATATTTGGAAGCCCATAGAGGGCTATGGTGAAAAAGGAAATATCTTCCGTTCAAAACTGGAAAGAAGCTTTCTGAGAAACTGCTCTGTGTTCTGTTAATTCATCTCACAGAGTTACATCTTTCCCTTCAAGAAGTCTTTCGCTAGGGCTGTTCTTGTGGAATTGGCAAAGGGATATTTGGAAGCCCATAGAGGGCTATGGTGAAAAAGGAAATATCTTCCGTTCAAAACTGGAGAGAAGCTTTCTGAGAAACTGCTCTGTGTTCTGTTAATTCATCTCACAGAGTTACATCTTTCCCTTCAAGAAGCCTTTCGCTAAGGCTGTTCTTGTGGAATTGGCAAAGGGATATTTGGAAGCCCATAGAGGGCTATGGTGAAAAAGGAAATATCTTCCGTTCAAAACTGGAAAGAAGCTTTCTGAGAAACTGCTCTGTGTTCTGTTAATTCATCTCACAGAGTTACATCTTTCCCTTCAAGAAATCTTTCGCTAAGGCTGTTCTTGTGGAATTGGCAAAGGGATATTTGGAAGCCCATAGAGGGCTATGGTGAAAAAGGAAATATCTTCCGTTCAAAACTGGAAAGAAGCTTTCTGAGAAACTGCTCTGTGTTCTGTTAATTCATCTCACAGAGTTCCATCTTTTCTTTCAAGAAGTCTTTCGCTAAGGCTGTTCTTGTGGAATTGGCAAAGGGATATTTGGAAGCCCATAGAGGGCTATGGTGAAAAAGGAAATATCTTCCATTCAAAACTGGAAAGAAGCTTTCTGAGAAACTGCTCTGTGTTCTGTTAATTCATCTCACAGAGTTACATCTTTCCCTTAAAGAAGCCTTTCGCTAAGGCTGTTCTTGTGGAATTGGCAAAGGGAAATTTGGAAGCCCATAGAGGGCTATGGTGAAAAAGGAAATATCTTCCGTTCAACACTGGAAAGAAGCTTTCTGAGAAACTGCTCTGTGTTCTGTTAATTCATCTCACAGTTACATCTTTAACTTCAAGAAGCCTTTCGATAAGGCTGTTCTTGTGGAATTGGCAAAGGGATATTTGCAAGCCCATAGAGGGCTATGGCGAAAAAGGAAATATCTTCCGTTCAAAACTGGAAAGAAGCTTTCTGAGAAACTGTTCTATGTTCCGTTAATTCATCTCACAGAGTTACATCTTTCCCTTCAAGAAGTCTTTCGCTAGGCTGTTCTTGTGGAATTGGCAAAGGGATATTTGGAAGCCCATAGAGGGCTATGGTGAAAAAGGAAATATCTTCCGTTCAAAACTGGAAAGAAGCTTTCTGAGAAACTGCTCTGTGTTCTGTTAATTCATCTCACAGAGTTACATCTTTAACTTCACTAAGCCTTTCGCTAAGGCTATTCTTGTGGAATTGGCAAAGGGATATTTGGAAGCCCATAGAGGGCTATGGTGAAAAAGGAAATATCTTCCGTTCAAAACTGGAAAGAAGCTTTCTGAGAAACTGCTCTGTGTTCTGTTAATTCATCTCACAGAGTTACATCTTTCCCTTCAAGAAGCCTTTCGCTAAGGCTGTTCTTGTGGAATTGGCAAAGGGATATTTGGAAGCCCATAGAGGGCTATGGTGAAAAAGGAAATATCTTCCGTTCAAAACTGGAAAGAAGCTTTCTGAGAAACTGCTCTGTGTTCTGTTAATTCATCTCACAGAGTTACATCTTTCCCTTCAAGAAGCCTTTCGCTAAGGCTGTTCTTGTGGAACTGGCAAAGGGATATTTGGAAGCCCATAGAGGGCTATGGTGAAAAAGGAAATATCTTCCGTTCAAAACTGGAAAGAAGCTTTCTGAGAAACTGCTCTGTGTTCTGTTAATTCATCTCACAGAGTTACATCTTTCCCTTCAAGACGCCTTTTGCTAAGGCTGTTCTTGTGGAATTGGCAAAGGGATATTTGAAAGCCCATAGAGGGCTATGGTGAAAAAGGAAATATCTTCCGTTCAAAACTGGAAAGAAGCTTTCTGAGAAACTGCTCTGTGTTCTGTTAATTCATCTCACAGAGTTACATCTTTCCCTTCAAGAAGCCTTTCGCTAAGGTTGTTCTTGTGGATTTGGCAAAGGGATATTTGGAAGCCCATAGAGGGCTATGGTGAAAAAGGAAATATCTTCCGTTCAAAACTGGAAAGAAGCTTTCTGAGAAACTGTTGTATGTTCTGTTAATTCATCTCACAGAGTTACATCTTTCCCTTCAAGAAGCCTTTCGCTAAGGCTGTTCTTGTGGATTTGGCAAAGGGATATTTGGAAGCCCATAGAGGGCTATGGTGAAAAAGGAAATATCTTCCGTTCAAAGCTTGAAAGAAGCTTTCTGAGAAACTGTTCTATGTTCTGTTAATTCATCTCACAGAGTTACATCTTTCCCTTCAAGAAGCCTTTCGCTAAGGCTGTTCTTGTGGAATTGGCAAAGGGATATTTGGAAGCCCATAGAGGGCTATGGTGAAAAAGGAAATATCTTTCGTTCAAAACTGGAAAGAAGCTTTCTGAGAAACTGCTCTGTGTTCTGTTAATTCATCTCACAGAGTTACATCTTTCCCTTCAAGAAGCCTTTCGCTAAGCCTGTTCTTGTGGAATTGGCAAAGGGATATTTGCAAGCCCATAGAGGGCTATGGCGAAAAAGGAAATATCTTCCGTTCAAAACTGGAAAGAAGCTTTCTGAGAAACTGTTCTATGTTCCGTTAATTCATCTCACAGAGTTACATCTTTCCCTTCAAGAAGTCTTTCGCTAGGCTGTTCTTGTGGAATTGGCAAAGGGATATTTGGAAGCCCATAGAGGGCTATGGTGAAAAAGGAAATATCTTCCGTTCAAAACTGGAAAGAAGCTTTCTGAGAAACTGCTCTGTGTTCTGTTAATTCATCTCACAGAGTTACATCTTTACCTTCAAGATGCCTTTCGCTAAGGCTGTTCTTGTGGAATTGGCAAAGGGATATTTGGAAGCCCATAGAGGGCTATGGTGAAAAAGGAAATATCTTCCGTTCAAAAGTGGAAAGAAGCTTTCTGAGAAACTGCTCTGTGTTCTGTTAATTCATCTCACAGAGTTACATCTTTCCCTTCAAGAAGTCTTTCGCTAAGGCTGTTCTTGTGGAATTGGCAAAGGGATATTTGGAAGCCCATAGAGGGCTATGGTGAAAAAGGAAATATCTTCCGTTCAAAACTGGAAAGAAGCTTTCTGAGAAACTGCTCTGTGTTCTGTTAATTCATCTCACAGAGTTACATCTTTCCCTTCAAGAAGCCTTTCGCTAAGGCTGTTCTTGTGGAACTGGCAAAGGGATATTTGGAAGCCCATAGAGGGCTATGTTGAAAAAGGAAATATCTTCCGTTCAAACCTGGAAAGAAGCTTTCTGAGAAACTGCTCTGTGTTCTGTTAATTCATCTCACAGAGTTACATCTTTCCCTTCAGGAAGCCTTTCGCTAAGGCTGTTCTTGTGGAATTGGCAAAGGGATATTTGGAAGCCCATAGAGGGCTATGGTGAAAAAGGAAATATCTTCCGTTCAAAACTGGAAAGAAGCTTTCTGAGAAACTGCTCTGTGTTCTGTTAATTCATCTCACAGAGTTACATCTTTCCCTTCAAGAAGCCTTTCGCTAAGGCTGTTCTTGTGGAATTGGCAAAGGGATATTTGGAAGCCCATAGAGGGCTATGGTGAAAAAGGAAATATCTTCCGTTCAAAACTGGAAAGAAGCTTTCTGAGAAACTGCTCTGTGTTCTGTTAATTCATCTCACAGAGTTACATCTTTAACTTCACTAAGCCTTTCGCTAAGGCTATTCTTGTGGAATTGGCAAAGGGATATTTGGAAGCCCATAGAGGGCTATGGTGAAAAAGGAAATATCTTCCGTTCAAAACTGGAAAGAAGCTTTCTGAGAAACTGCTCTGTGTTCTGTTAATTCATCTCACAGAGTTACATCTTTCCCTTCAAGAAGCCTTTCGCTAAGGCTGTTCTTGTGGAATTGGCAAAGGGATATTTGGAAGCCCATAGAGGGCTATGGTGAAAAAGGAAATATCTTCCGTTCAAAACTGGAAAGAAGCTTTCTGAGAAACTGCTCTGTGTTCTGTTAATTCATCTCACAGAGTTACATCTTTCCCTTCAAGAAGCCTTTCGCTAAGGCTGTTCTTGTGGAACTGGCAAAGGGATATTTGGAAGCCCATAGAGGGCTATGGTGAAAAAGGAAATATCTTCCGTTCAAAACTGGAAAGAAGCTTTCTGAGAAACTGCTCTGTGTTCTGTTAATTCATCTCACAGAGTTACATCTTTCCCTTCAAGACGCCTTTTGCTAAGGCTGTTCTTGTGGAATTGGCAAAGGGATATTTGAAAGCCCATAGAGGGCTATGGTGAAAAAGGAAATATCTTCCGTTCAAAACTGGAAAGAAGCTTTCTGAGAAACTGCTCTGTGTTCTGTTAATTCATCTCACAGAGTTACATCTTTCCCTTCAAGAAGCCTTTCGCTAAGGTTGTTCTTGTGGATTTGGCAAAGGGATATTTGGAAGCCCATAGAGGGCTATGGTGAAAAAGGAAATATCTTCCGTTCAAAACTGGAAAGAAGCTTTCTGAGAAACTGTTGTATGTTCTGTTAATTCATCTCACAGAGTTACATCTTTCCCTTCAAGAAGCCTTTCGCTAAGGCTGTTCTTGTGGATTTGGCAAAGGGATATTTGGAAGCCCATAGAGGGCTATGGTGAAAAAGGAAATATCTTCCGTTCAAAGCTTGAAAGAAGCTTTCTGAGAAACTGTTCTATGTTCTGTTAATTCATCTCACAGAGTTACATCTTTCCCTTCAAGAAGCCTTTCGCTAAGGCTGTTCTTGTGGAATTGGCAAAGGGATATTTGGAAGCCCATAGAGGGCTATGGTGAAAAAGGAAATATCTTTCGTTCAAAACTGGAAAGAAGCTTTCTGAGAAACTGCTCTGTGTTCTGTTAATTCATCTCACAGAGTTACATCTTTCCCTTCAAGAAGCCTTTCGCTAAGCCTGTTCTTGTGGAATTGGCAAAGGGATATTTGGAAGCCCATAGAGGGCTATGGTGAAAAAGGAAATATCTTCCGTTCAAAACTGGAGAGAAGCTTTCTGAGAAACTGCTCTGTGTTCTGTTAATTCATCTCACAGAGTTACATCTTTCCCTTCAAGAAGCCTTTCGCTAAGGCTGTTCTTGTGGAATTGGCAAAGGGATATTTGGAAGCCCATAGAGGGCTATGGTGAAAAAGGAAATATCTTCCGTTCAAAACTGGAAAGAAGCTTTCTGAGAAACTGCTCTGTGTTCTGTTAATTCATCTCACAGAGTTACATCTTTCCCTTCAAGAAATCTTTCGCTAAGGCTGTTCTTGTGGAATTGGCAAAGGGATATTTGGAAGCCCATAGAGGGCTATGGTGTAAAAGGAAATATCTTCCGTTCAAAACTGGAAAGAAGCTTTCTGAGAAACTGCTCTGTGTTCTGTTAATTCATCTCACAGAGTTCCATCTTTTCTTTCAAGAAGTCTTTCGCTAAGGCTGTTCTTGTGGAATTGGCAAAGGGATATTTGGAAGCCCATAGAGGGCTATGGTGAAAAAGGAAATATCTTCCGTTCAAAACTGGAAAGAAGCTTTCTGAGAAACTGCTCTGTGTTCTGTTAATTCATCTCACAGAGTTACATCTTTCCCTTAAAGAAGCCTTTCGCTAAGGCTGTTCTTGTGGAATTGGCAAAGGGAAATTTGGAAGCCCATAGAGGGCTATGGTGAAAAAGGAAATATCTTCCGTTCAACACTGGAAAGAAGCTTTCTGAGAAACTGCTCTGTGTTCTGTTAATTCATCTCACAGTTACATCTTTAACTTCAAGAAGCCTTTCGATAAGGCTGTTCTTGTGGAATTGGCAAAGGGATATTTGCAAGCCCATAGAGGGCTATGGCGAAAAAGGAAATATCTTCCGTTCAAAACTGGAAAGAAGCTTTCTGAGAAACTGTTCTATGTTCCGTTAATTCATCTCACAGAGTTACATCTTTCCCTTCAAGAAGTCTTTCGCTAGGCTGTTCTTGTGGAATTGGCAAAGGGATATTTGGAAGCCCATAGAGGGCTATGGTGAAAAAGGAAATATCTTCCGTTCAAAACTGGAAAGAAGCTTTCTGAGAAACTGCTCTGTGTTCTGTTAATTCATCTCACCGAGTTACATCTTTCCCTTCGAGAAGCATTTCGCTTAGGCTGTTCTTGTGGAATTGGCAAAGGGATATTTGGAAGCCCATAGAGGGCTATGTTGAAAAAGCAAATATCTTCCGTTCAATACTGGAAAGAAGCTTTCTGAGAAACTGCTCTGTGTTCTGTTAATTCATCTCACAGAGTTACATCTTTCCCTTCAAGAAGCCTTTCGCTAAGGCTGTTCTTGTGTAATTGGCAAAGGGATATTTTAAGCCCATAGAGGGCTATGGTGAAAAAGGAAATATCTTCCGTTCAAAACTGGAAAGAAGCTTTCTGAGAAACTGCTCTGTGTTCTGTTAATTCATCTCACAGAGTTACGTCTTTCCTTTCTAGAAGCCTTTCGCTAAGGCTGTTCTTGTGGAATTGGCAAAGGGATATTTGGAAGCCCATAGAGGGCTATGGTGAAAAAGGAAATATCTTCCGTTCAAAACTGGAAAGAAGCTTTCTGAGAAACTGCTCTGTGTTCTGTTAATTCATCTCACAGAGTTACATCTTTCCCTTCAGGAAGCCTTTCGCTAAGGCTGTTCTTGTGGAATTGGCAAAGGGATATTTGGAAGCCCATAGAGGGCTATGGTGAAAAAGGAAATATCTTCCGTTCAAAAGTGGAAAGAAGCTTTCTGAGAAACTGCTCTGTGTTCTGTTAATTCATCTCACAGAGTTACATCTTTCCCTTCAAGAAGTCTTTCGCTAAGGCTGTTCTTGTGGAATTGGCAAAGGGATATTTGGAAGCCCATAGAGGGCTATGGTGAAAAAGGAAATAACTTCCGTTCAAAACTGGAAAAAAGCTTTCTAAGAAACTGCTCTGTGTTCTGTTAATTCATCTCATAGAGTTACATCTTTAACTTCAAGAAGCCTTTCGCTAAGGCTGTTCTTGTGGAACTGGCAAAGGGATATTTGGAAGCCCATAGAAGGCTATGTTGAAAAAGGAAATATCTTCCGTTCAAACCTGGAAAGAATCTTTCTGAGAAACTGCTCTGTGTTCTGTTAATTCATCTCACAGAGTTACATCTTTCCCTTCAGGAAGCCTTTCGCTAAGGCTGTTCTTGTGGAATTGGCAAAGGGATATTTGGAAGCCCATAGAGGGCTATGGTGAAAAAGGAAATATCTTCCGTTCAAAACTGGAAAGAAGCTTTCTGAGAAACTGCTCTGTGTTCTGTTAATTCATCTCACAGAGTTACATCTTTCCCTTCAAGAAGCCTTTCGCTAAGGCTGTTCTTGTGGAATTGGCAAAGGGATATTTGGAAGCCCATAGAGGGCTATGGTGAAAAAGGAAATATCTTCCGTTCAAAACTGGAAAGAAGCTTTCTGAGAAACTGCTCTGTGTTCTGTTAATTCATCTCACAGAGTTACATCTTTCCTTTCAAGAAGCCTTTCGCTAACGCTGTTCTTGTGGAATTGGCAAAGGGATATTTGGAAGCCCATAGAGGGCTATGGTGAAAAAGGAAATATCTTCCGTTCAAAACTGGAAAGAAGCTTTCTGAGAAACTGCTCTGTGTTCTGTTAATTCATCTCACAGAGTTACATCTTTCCCTTCAAGAAGCCTTTCGCTAAGGCTGTTCTTGTGGAACTGGCAAAGGGATATTTGGAAGCCCATAGAGGGCTATGTTGAAAAAGGAAATATCTTCCGTTCAAACCTGGAAAGAAGCTTTCTGAGAAACTGCTCTGTGTTCTGTTAATTCATCTCACAGAGTTACATCTTTCCCTTCAGGAAGCCTTTCGCTAAGGCTGTTCTTGTGGAATTGGCAAAGGGATATTTGGAAGCCCATAGAGGGCTATGGTGAAAAAGGAAATATCTTCCGTTCAAAACTGGAAAGAAGCTTTCTGAGAAACTGCTCTGTGTTCTGTTAATTCATCTCACAGAGTTACATCTTTCCCTTCAAGAAGCCTTTCGCTAAGGCTGTTCTTGTGGAATTGGCAAAGGGATATTTGGAAGCCCATAGAGGGCTATGGTGAAAAAGGAAATATCTTCCGTTCAAAACTGGAAAGAAGCTTTCTGAGAAACTGCTCTGTGTTCTGTTAATTCATCTCACAGAGTTACATCTTTCCCTTCAAGACGCCTTTTGCTAAGGCTGTTCTTGTGGAATTGGCAAAGGGATATTTGAAAGCCCATAGAGGGCTATGGTGAAAAAGGAAATATCTTCCGTTCAAAACTGGAAAGAAGCTTTCTGAGAAACTGCTCTGTGTTCTGTTAATTCATCTCACAGAGTTACATCTTTCCCTTCAAGAAGCCTTTCGCTAAGGTTGTTCTTGTGGATTTGGCAAAGGGATATTTGGAAGCCCATAGAGGGCTATGGTGAAAAAGGAAATATCTTCCGTTCAAAACTGGAAAGAAGCTTTCTGAGAAACTGTTGTATGTTCTGTTAATTCATCTCACAGAGTTACATCTTTCCCTTCAAGAAGCCTTTCGCTAAGGCTGTTCTTTTGGAATTGGCAAAGGGATATTTGGAAGCCCATAGAGGGCTATGGTGAAAAAGGAAATATCTTCCGTTCAAAGCTTGAAAGAAGCTTTCTGAGAAACTGTTCTATGTTCTGTTAATTCATCTCACAGAGTTACATCTTTCCCTTCAAGAAGCCTTTCGCTAAGGCTGTTCTTGTGGAATTGGCAAAGGGATATTTGGAAGCCCATAGAGTGCTATGGTGAAAAAGGAAATATCTTTCGTTCAAAACTGGAAAGAAGCTTTCTGAGAAACTGCTCTGTGTTCTGTTAATTCATCTCACAGAGTTACATCTTTCCCTTCAAGAAGCCTTTCGCTAAGCCTGTTCTTGTGGAATTGGCAAAGGGATATTTGGAAGCCCATAGAGGGCTATGGTGAAAAAGGAAATATCTTCCGTTCAAAACTGGAGAGAAGCTTTCTGAGAAACTGCTCTGTGTTCTGTTAATTCATCTCACAGAGTTACATCTTTCCCTTCAAGAAGCCTTTCGCTAAGGCTGTTCTTGTGGAATTGGCAAAGGGATATTTGGAAGCCCATAGAGGGCTATGGTGAAAAAGGAAATATCTTCCGTTCAAAACTGGAAAGAAGCTTTCTGAGAAACTGCTCTGTGTTCTGTTAATTCATCTCACAGAGTTACATCTTTCCCTTCAAGAAATCTTTCGCTAAGGCTGTTCTTGTGGAATTGGCAAAGGGATATTTGGAAGCCCATAGAGGGCTATGGTGAAAAAGGAAATATCTTCCGTTCAAAACTGGAAAGAAGCTTTCTGAGAAACTGCTCTGTGTTCTGTTAATTCATCTCACAGAGTTCCATCTTTTCTTTCAAGAAGTCTTTCGCTAAGGCTGTTCTTGTGGAATTGGCAAAGGGATATTTGGAAGCCCATAGAGGGCTATGGTGAAAAAGGAAATATCTTCCGTTCAAAACTGGAAAGAAGCTTTCTGAGAAACTGCTCTGTGTTCTGTTAATTCATCTCACAGAGTTACATCTTTCCCTTAAAGAAGCCTTTCGCTAAGGCTGTTCTTGTGGAATTG
The DNA here is from genome assembly GCF_047675955.1 of Chlorocebus sabaeus. Classification (NCBI taxonomy): domain Eukaryota; kingdom Metazoa; phylum Chordata; class Mammalia; order Primates; family Cercopithecidae; genus Chlorocebus; species Chlorocebus sabaeus. Next base: position 606,209 of record NW_027327637.1, read on the forward strand.
GCAAAGGGAAATTTGGAAGCCCATAGAGGGCTATGGTGAAAAAGGAAATATCTTCCGTTCAACACTGGAAAGAAGCTTTCTGAGAAACTGCTCTGTGTTCTGTTAATTCATCTCACAGTTACATCTTTAACTTCAAGAAGCCTTTCGATAAGGCTGTTCTTGTGGAATTGGCAAAGGGATATTTGCAAGCCCATAGAGGGCTATGGCGAAAAAGGAAATATCTTCCGTTCAAAACTGGAAAGAAGCTTTCTGAGAAACTGTTCTATGTTCCGTTAATTCATCTCACAGAGTTACATCTTTCCCTTCAAGAAGTCTTTCGCTAGGCTGTTCTTGTGGAATTGGCAAAGGGATATTTGGAAGCCCATAGAGGGCTATGGTGAAAAAGGAAATATCTTCCGTTCAAAACTGGAAAGAAGCTTTCTGAGAAACTGCTCTGTGTTCTGTTAATTCATCTCACCGAGTTACATCTTTCCCTTCGAGAAGCATTTCGCTTAGGCTGTTCTTGTGGAATTGGCAAAGGGATATTTGGAAGCCCATAGAGGGCTATGTTGAAAAAGCAAATATCTTCCGTTCAATACTGGAAAGAAGCTTTCTGAGAAACTGCTCTGTGTTCTGTTAATTCATCTCACAGAGTTACATCTTTCCCTTCAAGAAGCCTTTCGCTAAGGCTGTTCTTGTGGAATTGGCAAAGGGATATTTTAAGCCCATAGAGGGCTATGGTGAAAAAGGAAATATCTTCCGTTCAAAACTGGAAAGAAGCTTTCTGAGAAACTGCTCTGTGTTCTGTTAATTCATCTCACAGAGTTACGTCTTTCCTTTCTAGAAGCCTTTCGCTAAGGCTGTTCTTGTGGAATTGGCAAAGGGATATTTGGAAGCCCATAGAGGGCTATGGTGAAAAAGGAAATATCTTCCGTTCAAAACTGGAAAGAAGCTTTCTGAGAAACTGCTCTGTGTTCTGTTAATTCATCTCACAGAGTTACATCTTTCCCTTCAGGAAGCCTTTCGCTAAGGCTGTTCTTGTGGAATTGGCAAAGGGATATTTGGAAGCCCATAGAGGGCTATGGTGAAAAAGGAAATATCTTCCGTTCAAAACTGGAAAGAAGCTTTCTGAGAAACTGCTCTGTGTTCTGTTAATTCATCTCACAGAGTTACATCTTTCCCTTCAAGAAGTCTTTCGCTAAGGCTGTTCTTGTGGAATTGGCAAAGGGATATTTGGAAGCCCATAGAGGGCTATGGTGAAAAAGGAAATAACTTCCGTTCAAAACTGGAAAAAAGCTTTCTGAGAAACTTCTCTGTGTTCTGTTAATTCATCTCATAGAGTTACATCTTTAACTTCAAGAAGCCTTTCGCTAAGGCTGTTCTTGTGGAACTGGCAAAGGGATATTTGGAAGCCCATAGAGGGCTATGTTGAAAAAGGAAATATCTTCCGTTCAAACCTGGAAAGAATCTTTCTGAGAAACTGCTCTGTGTTCTGTTAATTCATCTCACAGAGTTACATCTTTCCCTTCAGGAAGCCTTTCGCTAAGGCTGTTCTTGTGGAATTGGCAAAGGGATATTTGGAAGCCCATAGAGGGCTATGGTGAAAAAGGAAATATCTTCCGTTCAAAACTGGAAAGAAGCTTTCTGAGAAACTGCTCTGTGTTCTGTTAATTCATCTCACAGAGTTACATCTTTCCTTTCAAGAAGCCTTTCGCTAACGCTGTTCTTGTGGAATTGGCAAAGGGATATTTGGAAGCCCATAGAGGGCTATGGTGAAAAAGGAAATATCTTCCGTTCAAAACTGGAAAGAAGCTTTCTGAGAAACTGCTCTGTGTTCTGTTAATTCATCTCACAGAGTTACATCTTTCCCTTCAAGAAGCCTTTCGCTAAGGCTGTTCTTGTGGAATTGGCAAAGGGATATTTGGAAGCCCATAGAGGGCTATGGTGAAAAAGGAAATATCTTCCGTTCAAAACTGGAAAGAAGCTTTCTGAGAAACTGCTCTGTGTTCTGTTAATTCATCTCACAGAGTTACATCTTTCCCTTCAAGAAGCCTTTCGCTAAGGCTCTTCTTGTGGAATTGGCAAAGGGATATTTGGAAGCCCATAGAGGGCTATGGTGAAAAAGGAAATATCTTCCGTTCAAAACTGGAAAGAAGCTTTCTGAGAAACTGCTCTGTGTTCTGTTAATTCATCTCACAGAGTTACATCTTTCCCTTCAAGAAGCCTTTCGCTAAGGCTGTTCTTGTGGAACTGGCAAAGGGATATTTGGAAGCCCATAGAGGGCTATGTTGAAAAAGGAAATATCTTCCGTTCAAACCTGGAAAGAAGCTTTCTGAGAAACTGCTCTGTGTTCTGTTAATTCATCTCACAGAGTTACATCTTTCCCTTCAGGAAGCCTTTCGCTAAGGCTGTTCTTGTGGAATTGGCAAAGGGATATTTGGAAGCCCATAGAGGGCTATGTTGAAAAAGGAAATATCTTCCGTTCAAAACTGGAAAGAAGCTTTCTGAGAAACTGCTCTGTGTTCTGTTAATTCATCTCACAGAGTTACATCTTTCCCTTCAAGAAGCCTTTCGCTAAGGCTGTTCTTGTGGAATTGGCAAAGGGATATTTGGAAGCCCATAGAGGGCTATGGTGAAAAAGGAAATATCTTCCGTTCAAAACTGGAAAGAAGCTTTCTGAGAAACTGCTCTGTGTTCTGTTAATTCATCTCACAGAGTTACATCTTTAACTTCACTAAGCCTTTCGCTAAGGCTATTCTTGTGGAATTGGCAAAGGGATATTTGGAAGCCCATAGAGGGCTATGGTGAAAAAGGAAATATCTTCCGTTCAAAACTGGAAAGAAGCTTTCTGAGAAACTGCTCTGTGTTCTGTTAATTCATCTCACAGAGTTACATCTTTCCCTTCAAGAAGCCTTTCGCTAAGGCTGTTCTTGTGGAATTGGCAAAGGGATATTTGGAAGCCCATAGAGGGCTATGGTGAAAAAGGAAATATCTTCCGTTCAAAACTGGAAAGAAGCTTTCTGAGAAACTGCTCTGTGTTCTGTTAATTCATCTCACAGAGTTACATCTTTCCCTTCAAGAAGCCTTTCGCTAAGGCTGTTCTTGTGGAACTGGCAAAGGGATATTTGGAAGCCCATAGAGGGCTATGGTGAAAAAGGAAATATCTTCCGTTCAAAACTGGAAAGAAGCTTTCTGAGAAACTGCTCTGTGTTCTGTTACTTCATCTCACAGAGTTACATCTTTCCCTTCAAGACGCCTTTTGCTAAGGCTGTTCTTGTGGAATTGGCAAAGGGATATTTGAAAGCCCATAGAGGGCTATGGTGAAAAAGGAAATATCTTCCGTTCAAAACTGGAAAGAAGCTTTCTGAGAAACTGCTCTGTGTTCTGTTAATTCATCTCACAGAGTTACATCTTTCCCTTCAAGAAGCCTTTCGCTAAGGTTGTTCTTGTGGATTTGGCAAAGGGATATTTGGAAGCCCATAGAGGGCTATGGTGAAAAAGGAAATATGTTCCGTTCAAAACTGGAAAGAAGCTTTCTGAGAAACTGTTGTATGTTCTGTTAATTCATCTCACAGAGTTACATCTTTCCCTTCAAGAAGCCTTTCGCTAAGGCTGTTCTTTTGGAATTGGCAAAGGGATATTTGGAAGCCCATAGAGGGCTATGGTGAAAAAGGAAATATCTTCCGTTCAAAGCTTGAAAGAAGCTTTCTGAGAAACTGTTCTATGTTCTGTTAATTCATCTCACAGAGTTACATCTTTCCCTTCAAGAAGCCTTTCGCTAAGGCTGTTCTTGTGGAATTGGCAAAGGGATATTTGGAAGCCCATAGAGTGCTATGGTGAAAAAGGAAATATCTTTCGTTCAAAACTGGAAAGAAGCTTTCTGAGAAACTGCTCTGTGTTCTGTTAATTCATCTCACAGAGTTACATCTTTCCCTTCAAGAAGCCTTTCGCTAAGCCTGTTCTTGTGGAATTGGCAAAGGGATATTTGGAAGCCCATAGAGGGCTATGGTGAAAAAGGAAATATCTTCCGTTCAAAACTGGAGAGAAGCTTTCTGAGAAACTGCTCTGTGTTCTGTTAATTCATCTCACAGAGTTACATCTTTCCCTTCAAGAAGCCTTTCGCTAAGGCTGTTCTTGTGGAATTGGCAAAGGGATATTTGGAAGCCCATAGAGGGCTATGGTGAAAAAGGAAATATCTTCCGTTCAAAACTGGAAAGAAGCTTTCTGAGAAACTGCTCTGTGTTCTGTTAATTCATCTCACAGAGTTACATCTTTCCCTTAAAGAAGCCTTTCGCTAAGGCTGTTCTTGTGGAATTGGCAAAGGGAAATTTGGAAGCCCATAGAGGGCTATGGTGAAAAAGGAAATATCTTCCGTTCAACACTGGAAAGAAGCTTTCTGAGAAACTGCTCTGTGTTCTGTTAATTCATCTCACAGTTACATCTTTAACTTCAAGAAGCCTTTCGATAAGGCTGTTCTTGTGGAATTGGCAAAGGGATATTTGCAAGCCCATAGAGGGCTATGGCGAAAAAGGAAATATCTTCCGTTCAAAACTGGAAAGAAGCTTTCTGAGAAACTGTTCTATGTTCCGTTAATTCATCTCACAGAGTTACATCTTTCCCTTCAAGAAGTCTTTCGCTAGGCTGTTCTTGTGGAATTGGCAAAGGGATATTTGGAAGCCCATAGAGGGCTATGGTGAAAAAGGAAATATCTTCCGTTCAAAACTGGAAAGAAGCTTTCTGAGAAACTGCTCTGTGTTCTGTTAATTCATCTCACCGAGTTACATCTTTCCCTTCGAGAAGCATTTCGCTTAGGCTGTTCTTGTGGAATTGGCAAAGGGATATTTGGAAGCCCATAGAGGGCTATGTTGAAAAAGCAAATATCTTCCGTTCAATACTGGAAAGAAGCTTTCTGAGAAACTGCTCTGTGTTCTGTTAATTCATCTCACAGAGTTACATCTTTCCCTTCAAGAAGCCTTTCGCTAAGGCTGTTCTTGTGGAATTGGCAAAGGGATATTTTAAGCCCATAGAGGGCTATGGTGAAAAAGGAAATATCTTCCGTTCAAAACTGGAAAGAAGCTTTCTGAGAAACTGCTCTGTGTTCTGTTAATTCATCTCACAGAGTTACGTCTTTCCTTTCTAGAAGCCTTTCGCTAAGGCTGTTCTTGTGGAATTGGCAAAGGGATATTTGGAAGCCCATAGAGGGCTATGGTGAAAAAGGAAATATCTTCCGTTCAAAACTGGAAAGAAGCTTTCTGAGAAACTGCTCTGTGTTCTGTTAATTCATCTCACAGAGTTACATCTTTCCCTTCAGGAAGCCTTTCGCTAAGGCTGTTCTTGTGGAATTGGCAAAGGGATATTTGGAAGCCCATAGAGGGCTATGGTGAAAAAGGAAATATCTTCCGTTCAAAAGTGGAAAGAAGCTTTCTGAGAAACTGCTCTGTGTTCTGTTAATTCATCTCACAGAGTTACATCTTTCCCTTCAAGAAGTCTTTCGCTAGGGCTGTTCTTGTGGAATTGGCAAAGGGATATTTGGAAGCCCATAGAGGGCTATGGTGAAAAAGGAAATAACTTCCGTTCAAAACTGGAAAAAAGCTTTCTGAGAAACTGCTCTGTGTTCTGTTAATTCATCTCATAGAGTTACATCTTTAACTTCAAGAAGCCTTTCGCTAAGGCTGTTCTTGTGGAACTGGCAAAGGGATATTTGGAAGCCCATAGAGGGCTATGTTGAAAAAGGAAATATCTTCCGTTCAAACCTGGAAAGAATCTTTCTGAGAAACTGCTCTGTGTTCTGTTAATTCATCTCACAGAGTTACATCTTTCCCTTCAGGAAGCCTTTCGCTAAGGCTGTTCTTGTGGAATTGGCAAAGGGATATTTGGAAGCCCATAGAGGGCTATGGTGAAAAAGGAAATATCTTCCGTTCAAAACTGGAAAGAAGCTTTCTGAGAAACTGCTCTGTGTTCTGTTAATTCATCTCACAGAGTTACATCTTTCCCTTCAAGAAGCCTTTCGCTAAGGCTGTTCTTGTGGAATTGGCAAAGGGATATTTGGAAGCCCATAGAGGGCTATGGTGAAAAAGGAAATATCTTCCGTTCAAAACTGGAAAGAAGCTTTCTGAGAAACTGCTCTGTGTTCTGTTAATTCATCTCACAGAGTTACATCTTTCCTTTCAAGAAGCCTTTCGCTAACGCTGTTCTTGTGGAATTGGCAAAGGGATATTTGGAAGCCCATAGAGGGCTATGGTGAAAAAGGAAATATCTTCCGTTCAAAACTGGAAAGAAGCTTTCTGAGAAACTGCTCTGTGTTCTGTTAATTCATCTCACAGAGTTACATCTTTCCCTTCAAGAAGTCTTTCGCTAGGGCTGTTCTTGTGGAATTGGCAAAGGGATATTTGGAAGCCCATAGAGGGCTATGGTGAAAAAGGAAATATCTTCCGTTCAAAACTGGAGAGAAGCTTTCTGAGAAACTGCTCTGTGTTCTGTTAATTCATCTCACAGAGTTACATCTTTCCCTTCAAGAAGCCTTTCGCTAAGGCTGTTCTTGTGGAATTGGCAAAGGGATATTTGGAAGCCCATAGAGGGCTATGGTGAAAAAGGAAATATCTTCCGTTCAAAACTGGAAAGAAGCTTTCTGAGAAACTGCTCTGTGTTCTGTTAATTCATCTCACAGAGTTACATCTTTCCCTTCAAGAAATCTTTCGCTAAGGCTGTTCTTGTGGAATTGGCAAAGGGATATTTGGAAGCCCATAGAGGGCTATGGTGAAAAAGGAAATATCTTCCGTTCAAAACTGGAAAGAAGCTTTCTGAGAAACTGCTCTGTGTTCTGTTAATTCATCTCACAGAGTTCCATCTTTTCTTTCAAGAAGTCTTTCGCTAAGGCTGTTCTTGTGGAATTGGCAAAGGGATATTTGGAAGCCCATAGAGGGCTATGGTGAAAAAGGAAATATCTTCCATTCAAAACTGGAAAGAAGCTTTCTGAGAAACTGCTCTGTGTTCTGTTAATTCATCTCACAGAGTTACATCTTTCCCTTAAAGAAGCCTTTCGCTAAGGCTGTTCTTGTGGAATTGGCAAAGGGAAATTTGGAAGCCCATAGAGGGCTATGGTGAAAAAGGAAATATCTTCCGTTCAACACTGGAAAGAAGCTTTCTGAGAAACTGCTCTGTGTTCTGTTAATTCATCTCACAGTTACATCTTTAACTTCAAGAAGCCTTTCGATAAGGCTGTTCTTGTGGAATTGGCAAAGGGATATTTGCAAGCCCATAGAGGGCTATGGCGAAAAAGGAAATATCTTCCGTTCAAAACTGGAAAGAAGCTTTCTGAGAAACTGTTCTATGTTCCGTTAATTCATCTCACAGAGTTACATCTTTCCCTTCAAGAAGTCTTTCGCTAGGCTGTTCTTGTGGAATTGGCAAAGGGATATTTGGAAGCCCATAGAGGGCTATGGTGAAAAAGGAAATATCTTCCGTTCAAAACTGGAAAGAAGCTTTCTGAGAAACTGCTCTGTGTTCTGTTAATTCATCTCACCGAGTTACATCTTTCCCTTCGAGAAGCATTTCGCTTAGGCTGTTCTTGTGGAATTGGCAAAGGGATATTTGGAAGCCCATAGAGGGCTATGTTGAAAAAGCAAATATCTTCCGTTCAATACTGGAAAGAAGCTTTCTGAGAAACTGCTCTGTGTTCTGTTAATTCATCTCACAGAGTTACATCTTTCCCTTCAAGAAGCCTTTCGCTAAGGCTGTTCTTGTGGAATTGGCAAAGGGATATTTTAAGCCCATAGAGGGCTATGGTGAAAAAGGAAATATCTTCCGTTCAAAACTGGAAAGAAGCTTTCTGAGAAACTGCTCTGTGTTCTGTTAATTCATCTCACAGAGTTACGTCTTTCCTTTCTAGAAGCCTTTCGCTAAGGCTGTTCTTGTGGAATTGGCAAAGGGATATTTGGAAGCCCATAGAGGGCTATGGTGAAAAAGGAAATATCTTCCGTTCAAAACTGGAAAGAAGCTTTCTGAGAAACTGCTCTGTGTTCTGTTAATTCATCTCACAGAGTTACATCTTTCCCTTCAGGAAGCCTTTCGCTAAGGCTGTTCTTGTGGAATTGGCAAAGGGATATTTGGAAGCCCATAGAGGGCTATGGTGAAAAAGGAAATATCTTCCGTTCAAAAGTGGAAAGAAGCTTTCTGAGAAACTGCTCTGTGTTCTGTTAATTCATCTCACAGAGTTACATCTTTCCCTTCAAGAAGTCTTTCGCTAGGGCTGTTCTTGTGGAATTGGCAAAGGGATATTTGGAAGCCCATAGAGGGCTATGGTGAAAAAGGAAATAACTTCCGTTCAAAACTGGAAAAAAGCTTTCTGAGAAACTGCTCTGTGTTCTGTTAATTCATCTCATAGAGTTACATCTTTAACTTCAAGAAGCCTTTCGCTAAGGCTGTTCTTGTGGAACTGGCAAAGGGATATTTGGAAGCCCATAGAGGGCTATGTTGAAAAAGGAAATATCTTCCGTTCAAACCTGGAAAGAATCTTTCTGAGAAACTGCTCTGTGTTCTGTTAATTCATCTCACAGAGTTACATCTTTCCCTTCAGGAAGCCTTTCGCTAAGGCTGTTCTTGTGGAATTGGCAAAGGGATATTTGGAAGCCCATAGAGGGCTATGGTGAAAAAGGAAATATCTTCCGTTCAAAACTGGAAAGAAGCTTTCTGAGAAACTGCTCTGTGTTCTGTTAATTCATCTCACAGAGTTACATCTTTCCCTTCAAGAAGCCTTTCGCTAAGGCTGTTCTTGTGGAATTGGCAAAGGGATATTTGGAAGCCCATAGAGGGCTATGGTGAAAAAGGAAATATCTTCCGTTCAAAACTGGAAAGAAGCTTTCTGAGAAACTGCTCTGTGTTCTGTTAATTCATCTCACAGAGTTACATCTTTCCTTTCAAGAAGCCTTTCGCTAACGCTGTTCTTGTGGAATTGGCAAAGGGATATTTGGAAGCCCATAGAGGGCTATGGTGAAAAAGGAAATATCTTCCGTTCAAAACTGGAAAGAAGCTTTCTGAGAAACTGCTCTGTGTTCTGTTAATTCATCTCACAGAGTTACATCTTTCCCTTCAAGAAGTCTTTCGCTAGGGCTGTTCTTGTGGAATTGGCAAAGGGATATTTGGAAGCCCATAGAGGGCTATGGTGAAAAAGGAAATATCTTCCGTTCAAAACTGGAAAGAAGCTTTCTGAGAAACTGCTCTGTGTTCTGTTAATTCATCTCACAGAGTTACATCTTTCCTTTCAAGAAGCCTTTCGCTAACGCTGTTCTTGTGGAATTGGCAAAGGGATATTTGGAAGCCCATAGAGGGCTATGGTGAAAAAGGAAATATCTTCCGTTCAAAAGTGGAAAGAAGCTTTCTGAGAAACTGCTCTGTGTTCTGTTAATTCATCTCACAGAGTTACATCTTTCCCTTCAAGAAGTCTTTCGCTAGGGCTGTTCTTGTGGAATTGGCAAAGGGATATTTGGAAGCCCATAGAGGGCTATGGTGAAAAAGGAAATAACTTCCGTTCAAAACTGGAAAAAAGCTTTCTGAGAAACTGCTCTGTGTTCTGTTAATTCATCTCATAGAGTTACATCTTTAACTTCAAGAAGCCTTTCGCTAAGGCTGTTCTTGTGGAACTGGCAAAGGGATATTTGGAAGCCCATAGAGGGCTATGTTGAAAAAGGAAATATCTTCCGTTCAAACCTGGAAAGAATCTTTCTGTGAAACTGCTCTGTGTTCTGTTAATTCATCTCACAGAGTTACATCTTTCCCTTCAGGAAGCCTTTCGCTAAGGCTGTTCTTGTGGAATTGGCAAAGGGATATTTGGAAGCCCATAGAGGGCTATGGTGAAAAAGGAAATATCTTCCGTTCAAAACTGGAAAGAAGCTTTCTGAGAAACTGCTCTGTGTTCTGTTAATTCATCTCACAGAGTTACATCTTTCCCTTCAAGAAGCCTTTCGCTAAGGCTGTTCTTGTGGAATTGGCAAAGGGATATTTGGAAGCCCATGGAGGGCTATGGTGAAAAAGGAAATATCTTCCGTTCAAAACTGGAAAGAAGCTTTCTGAGAAACTGCTCTGTGTTCTGTTAATTCATCTCACAGAGTTACATCTTTAACTTTAAGAAGCCTTTCGCTAAGGCTGTTCTTGTGGAATTGGCAAAGGGATATTTGGAAGCCCATAGAGGGCTATGGTGAAAAAGGAAATATCTTCCGTTCAAAACTGGAAAGAAGCTTTCTGAGAAACTGCTCTGTGTTCTGTTAATTCATCTCACAGAGTTACATCTTTCCCTTCAAGAAGCCTTTCGCTAAGGCTGTTCTTGTGGAATTGGCAAAGGGATATTTGGAAGCCCATAGAGGGCTATGGTGAAAAAGGAAATATCTTCCGTTCAAAACTGGAAAGAAGCTTTCTGAGAAACTGCTCTGTGTTCTGTTAATTCATCTCACAGAGTTACATCTTTCCTTTCAAGAAGCCTTTCGCTAACGCTGTTCTTGTGGAATTGGCAAAGGGATATTTGGAAGCCCATAGAGGGCTATGGTGAAAAAGGAAATATCTTCCGTTCAAAACTGGAAAGAAGCTTTCTGAGAAACTGCTCTGTGTTCTGTTAATTCATCTCACAGAGTTACATCTTTCCCTTCAAGAAGTCTTTCGCTAGGGCTGTTCTTGTGGAATTGGCAAAGGGATATTTGGAAGCCCATAGAGGGCTATGGTGAAAAAGGAAATATCTTCCGTTCAAAACTGGAGAGAAGCTTTCTGAGAAACTGCTCTGTGTTCTGTTAATTCATCTCACAGAGTTACATCTTTCCCTTCAAGAAGCCTTTCGCTAAGGCTGTTCTTGTGGAATTGGCAAAGGGATATTTGGAAGCCCATAGAGGGCTATGGTGAAAAAGGAAATATCTTCCGTTCAAAACTGGAAAGAAGCTTTCTGAGAAACTGCTCTGTGTTCTGTTAATTCATCTCACAGAGTTACATCTTTCCCTTCAAGAAATCTTTCGCTAAGGCTGTTCTTGTGGAATTGGCAAAGGGATATTTGGAAGCCCATAGAGGGCTATGGTGAAAAAGGAAATATCTTCCGTTCAAAACTGGAAAGAAGCTTTCTGAGAAACTGCTCTGTGTTCTGTTAATTCATCTCACAGAGTTCCATCTTTTCTTTCAAGAAGTCTTTCGCTAAGGCTGTTCTTGTGGAATTGGCAAAGGGATATTTGGAAGCCCATAGAGGGCTATGGTGAAAAAGGAAATATCTTCCATTCAAAACTGGAAAGAAGCTTTCTGAGAAACTGCTCTGTGTTCTGTTAATTCATCTCACAGAGTTACATCTTTCCCTTAAAGAAGCCTTTCGCTAAGGCTGTTCTTGTGGAATTGGCAAAGGGAAATTTGGAAGCCCATAGAGGGCTATGGTGAAAAAGGAAATATCTTCCGTTCAACACTGGAAAGAAGCTTTCTGAGAAACTGCTCTGTGTTCTGTTAATTCATCTCACAGTTACATCTTTAACTTCAAGAAGCCTTTCGATAAGGCTGTTCTTGTGGAATTGGCAAAGGGATATTTGCAAGCCCATAGAGGGCTATGGCGAAAAAGGAAATATCTTCCGTTCAAAACTGGAAAGAAGCTTTCTGAGAAACTGTTCTATGTTCCGTTAATTCATCTCACAGAGTTACATCTTTCCCTTCAAGAAGTCTTTCGCTAGGCTGTTCTTGTGGAATTGGCAAAGGGATATTTGGAAGCCCATAGAGGGCTATGGTGAAAAAGGAAATATCTTCCGTTCAAAACTGGAAAGAAGCTTTCTGAGAAACTGCTCTGTGTTCTGTTAATTCATCTCACCGAGTTACATCTTTCCCTTCGAGAAGCATTTCGCTTAGGCTGTTCTTGTGGAATTGGCAAAGGGATATTTGGAAGCCCATAGAGGGCTATGTTGAAAAAGCAAATATCTTCCGTTCAATACTGGAAAGAAGCTTTCTGAGAAACTGCTCTGTGTTCTGTTAATTCATCTCACAGAGTTACATCTTTCCCTTCAAGAAGCCTTTCGCTAAGGCTGTTCTTGTGGAATTGGCAAAGGGATATTTTAAGCCCATAGAGGGCTATGGTGAAAAAGGAAATATCTTCCGTTCAAAACTGGAAAGAAGCTTTCTGAGAAACTGCTCTGTGTTCTGTTAATTCATCTCACAGAGTTACGTCTTTCCTTTCTAGAAGCCTTTCGCTAAGGCTGTTCTTGTGGAATTGGCAAAGGGATATTTGGAAGCCCATAGAGGGCTATGGTGAAAAAGGAAATATCTTCCGTTCAAAACTGGAAAGAAGCTTTCTGAGAAACTGCTCTGTGTTCTGTTAATTCATCTCACAGAGTTACATCTTTCCCTTCAGGAAGCCTTTCGCTAAGGCTGTTCTTGTGGAATTGGCAAAGGGATATTTGGAAGCCCATAGAGGGCTATGGTGAAAAAGGAAATATCTTCCGTTCAAAAGTGGAAAGAAGCTTTCTGAGAAACTGCTCTGTGTTCTGTTAATTCATCTCACAGAGTTACATCTTTCCCTTCAAGAAGTCTTTCGCTAGGGCTGTTCTTGTGGAATTGGCAAAGGGATATTTGGAAGCCCATAGAGGGCTATGGTGAAAAAGGAAATAACTTCCGTTCAAAACTGGAAAAAAGCTTTCTGAGAAACTGCTCTGTGTTCTGTTAATTCATCTCATAGAGTTACATCTTTAACTTCAAGAAGCCTTTCGCTAAGGCTGTTCTTGTGGAACTGGCAAAGGGATATTTGGAAGCCCATAGAGGGCTATGTTGAAAAAGGAAATATCTTCCGTTCAAACCTGGAAAGAATCTTTCTGAGAAACTGCTCTGTGTTCTGTTAATTCATCTCACAGAGTTACATCTTTCCCTTCAGGAAGCCTTTCGCTAAGGCTGTTCTTGTGGAATTGGCAAAGGGATATTTGGAAGCCCATAGAGGGCTATGGTGAAAAAGGAAATATCTTCCGTTCAAAACTGGAAAGAAGCTTTCTGAGAAACTGCTCTGTGTTCTGTTAATTCATCTCACAGAGTTACATCTTTCCCTTCAAGAAGCCTTTCGCTAAGGCTGTTCTTGTGGAATTGGCAAAGGGATATTTGGAAGCCCATAGAGGGCTATGGTGAAAAAGGAAATATCTTCCGTTCAAAACTGGAAAGAAGCTTTCTGAGAAACTGCTCTGTGTTCTGTTAATTCATCTCACAGAGTTACATCTTTCCTTTCAAGAAGCCTTTCGCTAACGCTGTTCTTGTGGAATTGGCAAAGGGATATTTGGAAGCCCATAGAGGGCTATGGTGAAAAAGGAAATATCTTCCGTTCAAAACTGGAAAGAAGCTTTCTGAGAAACTGCTCTGTGTTCTGTTAATTCATCTCACAGAGTTACATCTTTCCCTTCAAGAAGTCTTTCGCTAGGGCTGTTCTTGTGGAATTGGCAAAGGGATATTTGGAAGCCCATAGAGGGCTATGGTGAAAAAGGAAATATCTTCCGTTCAAAACTGGAAAGAAGCTTTCTGAGAAACTGCTCTGTGTTCTGTTAATTCATCTCACAGAGTTACATCTTTCCTTTCAAGAAGCCTTTCGCTAACGCTGTTCTTGTGGAATTGGCAAAGGGATATTTGGAAGCCCATAGAGGGCTATGGTGAAAAAGGAAATATCTTCCGTTCAAAAGTGGAAAGAAGCTTTCTGAGAAACTGCTCTGTGTTCTGTTAATTCATCTCACAGAGTTACATCTTTCCCTTCAAGAAGTCTTTCGCTAGGGCTGTTCTTGTGGAATTGGCAAAGGGATATTTGGAAGCCCATAGAGGGCTATGGTGAAAAAGGAAATAACTTCCGTTCAAAACTGGAAAAAAGCTTTCTGAGAAACTGCTCTGTGTTCTGTTAATTCATCTCATAGAGTTACATCTTTAACTTCAAGAAGCCTTTCGCTAAGGCTGTTCTTGTGGAACTGGCAAAGGGATATTTGGAAGCCCATAGAGGGCTATGTTGAAAAAGGAAATATCTTCCGTTCAAACCTGGAAAGAATCTTTCTGTGAAACTGCTCTGTGTTCTGTTAATTCATCTCACAGAGTTACATCTTTCCCTTCAGGAAGCCTTTCGCTAAGGCTGTTCTTGTGGAATTGGCAAAGGGATATTTGGAAGCCCATAGAGGGCTATGGTGAAAAAGGAAATATCTTCCGTTCAAAACTGGAAAGAAGCTTTCTGAGAAACTGCTCTGTGTTCTGTTAATTCATCTCACAGAGTTACATCTTTCCCTTCAAGAAGCCTTTCGCTAAGGCTGTTCTTGTGGAATTGGCAAAGGGATATTTGGAAGCCCATGGAGGGCTATGGTGAAAAAGGAAATATCTTCCGTTCAAAACTGGAAAGAAGCTTTCTGAGAAACTGCTCTGTGTTCTGTTAATTCATCTCACAGAGTTACATCTTTAACTTTAAGAAGCCTTTCGCTAAGGCTGTTCTTGTGGAATTGGCAAAGGGATATTTGGAAGCCCATAGAGGGCTATGGTGAAAAAGGAAATATCTTCCGTTCAAAACTGGAAAGAAGCTTTCTGAGAAACTGCTCTGTGTTCTGTTAATTCATCTCACAGAGTTACATCTTTCCCTTCAAGAAGTCTTTTGCTAAGGCTGTTCTTGTGGGATTGGCAAAGGGATATTTGGAAGCCCATAGAGGGCTATGGTGAAAAAGGAAATATCTTCCGTTCAAAACTGGAAAGAAGCTTTCTGAGAAACTGCTCTGTGTTCTGTTAATTCATCTCACAGAGTTACATCTTTAACTTCAAGAAGCCTTTCGCTAAGGCTGTTCTTGTGGAACTGGCAAAGGGATATTTGGAAGCCCATAGAGGGCTATGTTGAAAAAGGAAATATCTTCCGTTCAAACCTGGAAAGAAGCTTTCTGAGAAACTGCTCTGTGTTCTGTTAATTCATGTCACAGAGTTACATCTTTCCCTTCAGGAAGCCTTTCGCTAAGGCTGTTCTTGTGGAATTGGCAAAGGGATATTTGGAAGCCCATAGAGGGCTATGGTGAAAAAGGAAATATCTTCCGTTCAAAACTGGAAAGAAGCTTTCTGAGAAACTGCTCTGTGTTTTGTTAATTCATCTCACAGAGTTACATCTTTCCCTTCAAGAAGCCTTTCGCTAAGGCTGTTCTTGTGGAATTGGCAAAGGGATATTTGGAAGCCCATAGAGGGCTATGGTGAAAAAGGAAATATCTTCCGTTCAAAACTGGAAAGAAGCTTTCTGAGAAACTGCTCTGTGTTCTGTTAATTCATCTCACAGAGTTACATCTTTCCCTTCAAGAAGCCTTTCGCTAATCCTGTTCTTGTGGAATTGGCAAAGGGATATTTGGAAGCCCATAGAGGGCTATGGTGAAAAAGGAAATATCTTCCGTTCAAAACTGGAAAGAAGCTTTCTGAGAAACTGCTCTGTGTTCTGTTAATTCATCTCACAGAGTTACATCTTTAACTTCAAGAAGCCTTTCGCTAAGGCTGTTCTTGTGGAATTGGCAAAGGGATATTTGGAAGCCCATAGAGGGCTATGGTGAAAAAGGAAATATCTTCCGTTCAAAACTGGAAAGAAGCTTTCTGAGAAACTGCTCTGTGTTCTGTTAATTCATCTCAGAGAGTTACATCTTTAAATTCAAGAAGCCTTTCTCTAAGGCTGTTGTTGTGGAATTGGCAAAGGGATATTTGGAAGCCCATAGAGGGCTATGGTGAAAAAGGAAATATCTTCCGTTCAAAACTGGAAAGAAGCTTTCTGAGAAACTGCTGTATGTTCTGTTAATTCATCTCACAGAGTTACATCTTTCCCTTCAAGAAGCCTTTCGCTAAGGCTGTTCTTGTGGAATTGGCAAAGGGATATTTGGAAGACCATAGAGGGCTATGGTGAAAAAGGAAATATCTTCCGTTCAAAACTGGAAAGAAGCTTTCTGAGAAACTGCTCTGTGTTCTGTTAATTCATCTCACAGAGTTACATCTTTCCCTTCAAGAAGCCTTTCGCTAAGGCTGTTCTTGTGGAATTGGCAAAGGGATATTTGGAAGCCCATAGAGGGCTATGGTGAAAAAGGAAATATCTTCCGTTCAAAACTGGAGAGAAGCTTTCTGAGAAACTGCTCTGTGTTCTGTTAATTCATCTCACAGAGTTACATCTTTAACTTCAAGAAGCCTTTCGCTAAGGCTGTTCTTGTGGAATTGGCAAAGGGATATTTGGAAGCCCTTAGAGGGCTATGGAGAAAAAGGAAATACCTTCCGTTCAAAACTGGAAAGAAGCTTTCTGAGAAACTGTTCTATGTTCTGTTAATTCATTTCACAGAGTTACATCTTTCCCTTCAAGAAGCCTTTCGCTAAGGCTGTTCTTGTGGAATTGGCAAAGGGATATTTGGAAGCCCATAGAGGGCTATGGTGAAAAAGGAAATATCTTTCGTTCAAAACTGGAAAGAAGCTTTCTGAGAAACTGCTCTGTATTCTGTTAATTCATCTCACAGAGTTACATCTTTCCCTTCAAGAAGCCTTTCGCTAAGCCTGTTCTTGTGGAATTGGCAAAGGGATATTTGGAAGCCCATAGAGGGCTATGGTGAAAAAGGAAATATCTTCCGTTCAAAACTGGAAAGAAGCTTTCTGAGAAACTGCTCTGTGTTCTGTTAATTCATCTCCCAGAGTTACATCTTTACCTTCAAGAAGCCTTTCGCTACGGCTGTTCTTGTGGAATTGGCAAAAGGATATTTGGAATCCCATAGAGGGCTATGGTGAAAAAGGAAATATCTTCCGTTCAAAACTGGAAAGAAGCTTTCTGAGAAACTGCTCTGTGTTCTGTTAATTCCTCTCACAGAGTTACATCTTTCCCTTCAAGAAGCCTTTCGCTAAGGCTGTTCTTGTGGAATTGGCAAAGGGATATTTGGAAGCCCATAGAGGGCTATGGTGAAAAAGGAAATATCTTCCGTTCAAAACTGGAAAGAAGCTTTCTGAGAAACTGCTCTGTGTTCTGTTAA
Organism: Chlorocebus sabaeus; assembly: GCF_047675955.1. Lineage (NCBI taxonomy): Eukaryota > Metazoa > Chordata > Mammalia > Primates > Cercopithecidae > Chlorocebus > Chlorocebus sabaeus. Next base: position 623,155 of record NW_027327637.1, read on the forward strand.
TTCATCTCACAGAGTTACATCTTTAACTTCAAGAAGCCTTTCGCTAAGGCTGTTCTTGTGGAATTGGCAAAGGGATATTTGGAAGCCCATAGAGGGCTATGGAGAAAAAGGAAATATCTTCCGTTCAAAACTGGAAAGAAGCTTTCTGAGAAACTGTTCTATGTTCTGTTAATTCATCTCACAGAGTTACATCTTTCCCTTCAAGAAGCCTTTCGCTAAGGCTGTTCTTGTGGAATTGGCAAAGGGATATTTGGAAGCCCATAGATTGCTATGGTGAAAAAGTAAATATCTTCCGTTCAAAACTGGAAAGAAGCTTTCTGAGAAACTGCTCTGTGTTCTGTTAATTCATCTCACAGAGTTACATCTTTCCCTTCAAGAAGTCTTTCGCTAAGGCTGTTCTTGTGGAACTGGCAAAGGGATATTTGGAAGCCCTTAGAGGGCTATGGTGAAAAAGGAAATATCTTCCGTTCAAAACTGGAAAGAAGCTTTCTGAGAAACTGCTCTGTGTCCTGTTAATTCATCTCACAGAGTTACATCTTTCCCTTCAAGAAGCCTTTCGCTAAGGCTGTTCTTGTGGAATTGGCAAAGGGATATTTGGAAGCCCATAGAGGGCTATGTTGAAAAAGGAAATATCTTCCGTTCAAAACTGGAGAGAAGCTTTCTGAGAAACTGCTCTGTGTTCTGTTAATTCATCTCACAGAGTTACATCTTTACCTTCAAGAAGCCTTTCGCTAAGCCTGTTCTTGTGGAATTGGCAAAGGGATATTTCGAAGCCCATAGAGGGCTATGGTGAAAAAGGAAATATCTTCCGTTCAAAACTGGAAAGAAGCTTTCTGAGAAACTGCTCTGTGTTCTGTTAATTCATCTCACAGAGTTACATCTTTACCTTCAAGAAGCCTTTCGCTAAGGCTGTTCTTGTGGAATTGGCAAAGGGATATTTGGAAGCCCATAGAGGGCTATGGTGAAAAAGGAAATATCTTCCGTTCAAAACTGGAAAGAAGCTTTCTGAGAAACTGCTCTGTGTTCTGTTAATTCATCTCACAGAGCTACATCTTTCCCTTCAAGAAGTCTTTTGCTAAGGCTGTTCTTGTGGAATTGGCAAAGGGATATTTGGAAGCCCATAGAGGGCTATGGTGAAAAAGGAAATATCTTCCGTTCAAAACTGGAAAGAAGCTTTCTGAGAAACTGCTCTGTGTTCTGTTAATTCATCTCACAGAGTTACATCTTTAACTTCAAGAAGCCTTTCGCTAAGGCTGTTCTTGTGGAACTGGCAAAGGGATATTTGGAAGCCCATAGAGGGCTATGTTGAAAAAGGAAATATCTTCCGTTCAAACCTGGAAAGAAGCTTTCTGAGAAACTGCTCTGTGTTCTGTTAATTCATGTCACAGAGTTACATCTTTCCCTTCAGGAAGCCTTTCGCTAAGGCTGTTCTTGTGGAATTGGCAAAGGGATATTTGGAAGCCCATAGAGGGCTATGGTGAAAAAGGAAATATCTTCCGTTCAAAACTGGAAAGAAGCTTTCTGAGAAACTGCTCTGTGTTCTGTTAATTCATCTCACAGAGTTACATCTTTCCCTTCAAGAAGCCTTTCGCTAAGGCTGTTCTTTTTGAATTGGCAAATTGATATTTGGAAGCCCATAGAGGGCTATGTTGAAAAAGGAAATATCTTCCGTTCAAAACTGGAAAGAAGCTTTCTGAGAAACTGCTCTGTGTTCTGTTAATTCATCTCAACGAGTTACATCTTTCCCTTCAAGAAGCCTTTCGCTTAGGCTGTTCTTGTGGAATTGGCAAAAGGATATTTGGAAGCCCATAGAGGGCTATGGTGAAAAAGGAAATATCTTTCGTTCAAAACTGGAAAGAAGCTTTCTGAGAAACTGCTCTGTGTTCTGTTAATTCATCTCACAGAGTTACATCTTTCCCTTCAAGAAGCCTTTCGCTAAGGCTGTTCTTGTGGAATTGGCAAAGGGATATTTGGAAGCCCATAGAGGGCTATGGTGAAAAAGGAAATATCTTTCGTTCAAAACTGGAAAGAAGCTTTCTGAGAAACTGCTCTGTGTTCTGTTAATTCATCTCACAGAGTTACATCTTTCCTTTCAAGAAGCCTTTCGCTAACGCTGTTCTTGTGGAATTGGCAAAGGGATATTTGGAAGCCCATAGAGGGCTATGGTGAAAAAGGAAATATCTTCCGTTCAAAACTGGAAAGAAGCTTTCTGAGAAACTGCTCTGTGTTCTGTTAATTCATCTCACAGAGTTACATCTTTCCCTTCAAGAAGCCTTTCGCTAAGGCTGTTCTTGTGGAATTGGCAAAGGGATATTTGGAAGCCCATAGAGGGCTATGGTGAAAAAGGAAATATCTTCCGTTCAAAACTGGAAAGAAGCTTTCTGAGAAACTGCTCTGTGTTCTGTTAATTCATCTCACAGAGTTACATCTTTCCCTTCAAGAAGCCTTTCGCTAAGGCTGTTCTTGGGGAATTGGCAAAGGGATATTTGGAAGCCCATAGAGGGCTATGGTGAAAAAGGAAATATCTTCCGTTCAAAACTGGAGAGAAGCCTTCTGAGAAACTGTTCTATGTTCTGTTAATTCATCTCACAGAGTTACATCTTTCCCTTCAAGAAGCCTTTCGCTAAGGCTGTTCTTGTGGAATTGGCAAAGGGATATTTGGAAGCCCATAGAGGGCTATGGTGAAAAAGGAAATATCTTCCGTTCAAAACTGGAAAGAAGCTTTGTGAGAAACTGCTCTGTGTTCTGTTAATTCATCTCACAGAGTTACATCTTTCCCTTCGAGAAGAATTTCGCTAAGTCTGTTCTTGTGGAATTGGCAAAGGGATATTTGGAAGCCCATAGAGGGCTATGGTGAAAAAGGAAATATCTTCCGTTCAAAACTGGAAAGAAGCTTTCTGAGAAACTGCTCTGTGTTCTGTTAATTCATCTCACAGAGTTACATCTTTCCCTTCAAGAAGCCTTTCGCTAAGGGTGTTCTTCTGGAATTGGCAAAGGGATATTTGGAAGCCCATAGAGGGCTATGGTGAAAAAGGAAATATCTTCCGTTCAAAACTGGAAAGAAGCTTTCTGAGAAACTGCTCTGTGTTCTGTTAATTCATCTCACAGAGTTACATCTTTAACTTCAAGAAGCCTTTCGCTAAGGCTTTTCTTGTGGAATTGGCAAAGGGATATTTGGAAGCCCATAGTGGGCTATGGAGAAAAAGGAAATATCTTCCGTTCAAAACTAGAAAGAAGCTTTCTGAGAAACTGTTCTATGTTCTGTTAATTCATCTCACAGAGTTACATCTTTCCCTTCAAGAAGCCTTTCGCTTAGGCTGTTCTTGTGGAATTGGCAAAGGGATGTTTGGAAGCCCATAGAAGGCTATGGTGAAAAAGGAAATATCTTTCGTTCAAAACTGGAAAGAAGCTTTCTGAGAAACTGCTCTGTGTTCTGTTAATTCATCTCACAGAGTTACATCTTTCCCTTCAAGAAGCCTTTCGCTAAGGCTGTTCTTGTGGAATTGGCAAAGGGATATTTGGAAGCCCATAGAGGGCTATGGTGAAAAAGGAAATATTTTCCGTTCAAAACTGGAAAGAAGCTTTCTGAGAAACTGCTCTGTGTTCTGTTAATTCATCTCACAGAGTTACATCTATCCTTTCAAGAAGCCTTTCGCTAACGCTGTTCTTGTGGAATTGGCAAAGGGATATTTGGAAGCCCATAGAGGGCTGTGGTGAAAAAGGAAATATCTTCCGTTCAAAACTGGAAAGAAGCTTTCTGAGAAACTGCTCTGTGTTCTGTTAATTCATCTCACAGAGTTACATCTTTCCCTTCAAGAAGCCTTTCGCTAAGGCTGTTCTTGTGTAATTGGCAAAGGGATATATGGAAGCCCATAGAGGGCTATGGTGAAAAAGGAAATATCTTCCGTTCAAAACTGGAAAGAAGCTTTCTGAGAAACTGCTCTGTGTTCTGTTAATTCATCTCACAGAGTTACATCTTTCCCTTCAAGAAGCCTTTCGCTAAGGCTGTTCTTGTGGAATTGGCAAAGGGATATTTGGAAGCCCATAGAGGGCTATGGTGAAAAAGGAAATATCTTCCGTTCAAAACTGGAGAGAAGCTTTCTGAGAAACTGTTCTATGTTCTGTTAATTAATCTCACAGAGTTACATCTTTCCCTTCAAGAAGCCTTTCGCTAAGGCTGTTCTTGTGGAATTGGCAAAGGGATATTTGGAAGCCCATAGAGGGCTATGGTGAAAAAGGAAATATCTTCCGTTCAAAACTGGAAAGAAGCTTTCTGAGAAACTGCTCTGTGTTCTGTTAATTCATCTCACAGAGTTACATCTTTCCCTTCAAGAAGCCTTTCGCTAAGGCTGTTCTTGTGGAATTGGCAAAGGGATATTTGGAAGCCCATAGAGGGCTATGGTGAAAAAGGAAATATCTTCCGTTCAAAACTGGAAAGAAGCTTTCTGAGAAACTGCTCTGTGTTCTGTTAATTCATCTCACAGAGTTACATCTTTAACTTCAAGAAGCCTTTCGCTAAGGCTGTTCTTGTGGAATTGGCAAAGGGATATTTGGAAGCCCATAGAGGGCTATGGTGAAAAAGGAAATATCTTCCGTTCAAAACTGGAAAGAAGCTTTCTGAGAAACTGCTCTGTGTTCTGTTAATTCATCTCACAGAGTTACATCTTTAACTTCAAGAAGCCTTTCGCTAAGGCTGTTCTTGTGGAATTGGCAAAGGGATATTTGGAAGCCCATAGAGGGCTATGGTGAAAAAGGAAATATCTTCCGTTCAAAACTGGAAAGAAGCTTTCTGAGAAACTGCTCTGTGTTCTGTTAATTCATCTCACAGAGTTATATCTTTAACTTCAAGAAGCCTTTCGCTAAGGCTGTTCTTGTGGAACTGGCAAAGGGATATTTGGAAGCCCATAGAGGGCTATGTTGAAAAAGGAAATAACTTCCGTTCAAACCTGGAAAGAAGCTTTCTGAGAAACTGCTCTGTGTTCTGTTAATTCATGTCACAGAGTTACATCTTTCCCTTCAGGAAGCCTTTCGCTAAGGCTGTTCTTGTGGAATTGGCAAAGGGATATTTGGAAGCCCATAGAGGGCTATGGTGAAAAAGGAAATATCTTCCGTACAAAACTGGAAAGAAGCTTTCTGAGAAACTGCTCTGTGTTCTGTTAATTCATCTCACAGAGTTACATCTTTCCCTTCAAGAAGCCTTTCGCTAAGGCTGTTCTTTTTGAATTGGCAAATTGATATTTGGAAGCCCATAGAGGGCTATGTTGAAAAAGGAAATATCTTCCGTTCAAAACTGGAAAGAAGCTTTCTGAGAAACTGCTCTGTGTTCTGTTAATTCATCTCAACGAGTTACATCTTTCCCTTCAAGAAGCCTTTCGCTTAGGCTGTTCTTGTGGAATTGGCAAAGGGATATTTGGAAGCCCATAGAGGGCTATGTTGAAAAAGGAAATATCTTCCGTTCAAAACTGGAAAGAAGCTTTCTGAGAAACTGCTCTGTGTTCTGTTAATTCATCTCACAGAGTTACATCTTTCCCTTCAAGAAGCCTTTCGCTAAGGCTGTTCTTGTGGAATTGGCAAAGGGATATTTGGAAGCCCATAGAGGGCTATGGTGAAAAAGGAAATATCTTTCGTTCAAAACTGGAAAGAAGCTTTCTGAGAAACTGCTCTGTGTTCTGTTAATTCATCTCACAGAGTTACATCTTTCCTTTCAAGAAGCCTTTCGCTAACGCTGTTCTTGTGGAATTGGCAAAGGGATATTTGGAAGCCCATAGAGGGCTATGGTGAAAAAGGAAATATCTTCCGTTCAAAACTGGAAAGAAGCTTTCTGAGAAACTGCTCTGTGTTCTGTTAATTCATCTCACAGAGTTACATCTTTCCCTTCAAGAAGCCTTTCGCTAAGGCTGTTCTTGTGGAATTGGCAAAGGGATATTTGGAAGCCCATAGAGGGCTATGGTGAAAAAGGAAATATCTTCCGTTCAAAACTGGAAAGAAGCTTTCTGAGAAACTGCTCTGTGTTCTGTTAATTCATCTCACAGAGTTACATCTTTCCCTTCAAGAAGCCTTTCGCTAAGGCTGTTCTTGTGGAATTGGCAAAGGGATATTTGGAAGCCCATAGAGGGCTATGGTGAAAAAGGAAATATCTTCCGTTCAAAACTGGAGAGAAGCCTTCTGAGAAACTGTTCTATGTTCTGTTAATTCATCTCACAGAGTTACATCTTTCCCTTCAAGAAGCCTTTCGCTAAGGCTGTTCTTGTGGAATTGGCAAAGGGATATTTGGAAGCCCATAGAGGGCTATGGTGAAAAAGGAAATATCTTCCGTTCAAAACTGGAAAGAAGCTTTCTGAGAAACTGCTCTGTGTTCTGTTAATTCATCTCACAGAGTTACATCTTTAACTTCAAGAAGCCTTTCGCTAAGGCTGTTCTTGTGGAATTGGCAAAGGGATATTTGGAAGATCATAGAGGGCTATGGAGAAAAAGGAAATATCTTCCGTTCAAAACTAGAAAGAAGCTTTCTGAGAAACTGTTCTATGTTCTGTTAATTCATCTCACAGAGTTACATCTTTCCCTTCAAGAAGCCTTTCGATTAGGCTGTTCTTGTGGAATTGGCAAAGGGATATTTGGAAGCCCATAGAAGGCTATGGTGAAAAAGGAAATATCTTTCGTTCAAAACTGGAAAGAAGCTTTCTGAGAAACTGCTCTGTGTTCTGTTAATTCATCTCACAGAGTTACATCTTTCCCTTCAAGAAGCCTTTCGCTAAGGCTGTTCTTGTGGAATTGGCAAAGGGATATTTGGAAGCCCATAGAGGGCTATGGTGAAAAAGGAAATATTTTCCGTTCAAAACTGGAAAGAAGCTTTCTGAGAAACTGCTCTGTGTTCTGTTAATTCATCTCACAGTGTTACATCTATCCTTTCAAGAAGCCTTTCGCTAAGGCTGTTCTTGTGGAATTGGCAAAGGGATATTTGGAAGCACATAGAGGGCTATGTTGAAAAAGGAAATATCTTCCGTTCAAAACTGGAAAGAAGCTTTCTGAGAAACTGCTCTGTGTTCTGTTAATTCATCTCACAGAGTTACATCTTTCCCTTCAGGAAGCCTTTCGCTAAGGCTGTTCTTGTGGAATTGGCAAAGGGATATTTGGAAGCCCATAGAGGGCTATGTTGAAAAAGGAAATATCTTCCGTTCAAACCTGGAAAGAAGCTTTCTGAGAAACTGCTCTGTGTTCTGTTAATTCATGTCACAGAGTTACATCTTTCCCTTCAGGAAGCCTTTCGCTAAGGCTGTTCTTGTGGAATTGGCAAAGGGATATTTGGAAGCCCATAGAGGGCTATGGTGAAAAAGGAAATATCTTCCGTTCAAAACTGGAAAGAAGCTTTCTGAGAAACTGCTCTGTGTTCTGTTAATTCATCTCACAGAGTTACATCTTTCCCTTCAAGAAGCCTTTCGCGAAGGCTGTTCTTTTTGAATTGGCAAATTGATATTTGGAAGCCCATAGAGGGCTATGTTGAAAAAGGAAATATCTTCCGTTCAAAACTGGAAAGAAGCTTTCTGAGAAACTGCTCTGTGTTCTGTTAATTCATCTCAACGAGTTACATCTTTCCCTTCAAGAAGCCTTTCGCTTAGGCTGTTCTTGTGGAATTGGCAAAAGGATATTTGGAAGCCCATAGAGGGCTATGGTGAAAAAGGAAATATCTTCCGTTCAAAACTGGAAAGAAGCTTTCTGAGAAACTGCTCTGTGTTCTGTTAATTCATCTCACAGAGTTACATCTTTCCCTTCAAGAAGCCTTTCGCTAAGGCTGTTCTTGTGGAATTGGCAAAGGGATATTTGGAAGCCCATAGAGGGCTATGGTGAAAAAGGAAATATCTTTCGTTCAAAACTGGAAAGAAGCTTTCTGAGAAACTGCTCTGTGTTCTGTTAATTCATCTCACAGAGTTACATCTTTCCTTTCAAGAAGCCTTTCGCTAACGCTGTTCTTGTGGAATTGGCAAAGGGATATTTGGAAGCCCATAGAGGGCTATGGTGAAAAAGGAAATATCTTCCGTTCAAAACTGGAAAGAAGCTTTCTGAGAAACTGCTCTGTGTTCTGTTAATTCATCTCACAGAGTTACATCTTTCCCTTCAAGAAGCCTTTCGCTAAGGCTGTTCTTGTGGAATTGGCAAAGGGATATTTGGAAGCCCATAGAGGGCTATGGTGAAAAAGGAAATATCTTCCGTTCAAAACTGGAAAGAAGCTTTCTGAGAAACTGCTCTGTGTTCTGTTAATTCATCTCACAGAGTTACATCTTTCCCTTCAAGAAGCCTTTCGCTAAGGCTGTTCTTGGGGAATTGGCAAAGGGATATTTGGAAGCCCATAGAGGGCTATGGTGAAAAAGGAAATATCTTCCGTTCAAAACTGGAGAGAAGCCTTCTGAGAAACTGTTCTATGTTCTGTTAATTCATCTCACAGAGTTACATCTTTCCCTTCAAGAAGCCTTTCGCTAAGGCTGTTCTTGTGGAATTGGCAAAGGGATATTTGGAAGCCCATAGAGGGCTATGGTGAAAAAGGAAATATCTTCCGTTCAAAACTGGAAAGAAGCTTTGTGAGAAACTGCTCTGTGTTCTGTTAATTCATCTCACAGAGTTACATCTTTCCCTTCGAGAAGAATTTCGCTAAGTCTGTTCTTGTGGAATTGGCAAAGGGATATTTGGAAGCCCATAGAGGGCTATGGTGAAAAAGGAAATATCTTCCGTTCAAAACTGGAAAGAAGCTTTCTGAGAAACTGCTCTGTGTTCTGTTAATTCATCTCACAGAGTTACATCTTTCCCTTCAAGAAGCCTTTCGCTAAGGGTGTTCTTCTGGAATTGGCAAAGGGATATTTGGAAGCCCATAGAGGGCTATGGTGAAAAAGGAAATATCTTCCGTTCAAAACTGGAAAGAAGCTTTCTGAGAAACTGCTCTGTGTTCTGTTAATTCATCTCACAGAGTTACATCTTTAACTTCAAGAAGCCTTTCGCTAAGGCTTTTCTTGTGGAATTGGCAAAGGGATATTTGGAAGCCCATAGTGGGCTATGGAGAAAAAGGAAATATCTTCCGTTCAAAACTAGAAAGAAGCTTTCTGAGAAACTGTTCTATGTTCTGTTAATTCATCTCACAGAGTTACATCTTTCCCTTCAAGAAGCCTTTCGCTTAGGCTGTTCTTGTGGAATTGGCAAAGGGATGTTTGGAAGCCCATAGAAGGCTATGGTGAAAAAGGAAATATCTTTCGTTCAAAACTGGAAAGAAGCTTTCTGAGAAACTGCTCTGTGTTCTGTTAATTCATCTCACAGAGTTACATCTTTCCCTTCAAGAAGCCTTTCGCTAAGGCTGTTCTTGTGGAATTGGCAAAGGGATATTTGGAAGCCCATAGAGGGCTATGGTGAAAAAGGAAATATTTTCCGTTCAAAACTGGAAAGAAGCTTTCTGAGAAACTGCTCTGTGTTCTGTTAATTCATCTCACAGAGTTACATCTATCCTTTCAAGAAGCCTTTCGCTAACGCTGTTCTTGTGGAATTGGCAAAGGGATATTTGGAAGCCCATAGAGGGCTGTGGTGAAAAAGGAAATATCTTCCGTTCAAAACTGGAAAGAAGCTTTCTGAGAAACTGCTCTGTGTTCTGTTAATTCATCTCACAGAGTTACATCTTTCCCTTCAAGAAGCCTTTCGCTAAGGCTGTTCTTGTGGAATTGGCAAAGGGATATATGGAAGCCCATAGAGGGCTATGGTGAAAAAGGAAATATCTTCCGTTCAAAACTGGAAAGAAGCTTTCTGAGAAACTGCTCTGTGTTCTGTTAATTCATCTCACAGAGTTACATCTTTCCCTTCAAGAAGCCTTTCGCTAAGGCTGTTCTTGTGGAATTGGCAAAGGGATATTTGGAAGCCCATAGAGGGCTATGGTGAAAAAGGAAATATCTTCCGTTCAAAACTGGAGAGAAGCTTTCTGAGAAACTGTTCTATGTTCTGTTAATTAATCTCACAGAGTTACATCTTTCCCTTCAAGAAGCCTTTCGCTAAGGCTGTTCTTGTGGAATTGGCAAAGGGATATTTGGAAGCCCATAGAGGGCTATGGTGAAAAAGGAAATATCTTCCGTTCAAAACTGGAAAGAAGCTTTCTGAGAAACTGCTCTGTGTTCTGTTAATTCATCTCACAGAGTTACATCTTTCCCTTCAAGAAGCCTTTCGCTAAGGCTGTTCTTGTGGAATTGGCAAAGGGATATTTGGAAGCCCATAGAGGGCTATGGTGAAAAAGGAAATATCTTCCGTTCAAAACTGGAAAGAAGCTTTCTGAGAAACTGCTCTGTGTTCTGTTAATTCATCTCACAGAGTTACATCTTTAACTTCAAGAAGCCTTTCGCTAAGGCTGTTCTTGTGGAATTGGCAAAGGGATATTTGGAAGCCCATAGAGGGCTATGGTGAAAAAGGAAATATCTTCCGTTCAAAACTGGAAAGAAGCTTTCTGAGAAACTGCTCTGTGTTCTGTTAATTCATCTCACAGAGTTACATCTTTAACTTCAAGAAGCCTTTCGCTAAGGCTGTTCTTGTGGAATTGGCAAAGGGATATTTGGAAGCCCATAGAGGGCTATGGTGAAAAAGGAAATATCTTCCGTTCAAAACTGGAAAGAAGCTTTCTGAGAAACTGCTCTGTGTTCTGTTAATTCATCTCACAGAGTTATATCTTTAACTTCAAGAAGCCTTTCGCTAAGGCTGTTCTTGTGGAACTGGCAAAGGGATATTTGGAAGCCCATAGAGGGCTATGTTGAAAAAGGAAATAACTTCCGTTCAAACCTGGAAAGAAGCTTTCTGAGAAACTGCTCTGTGTTCTGTTAATTCATGTCACAGAGTTACATCTTTCCCTTCAGGAAGCCTTTCGCTAAGGCTGTTCTTGTGGAATTGGCAAAGGGATATTTGGAAGCCCATAGAGGGCTATGGTGAAAAAGGAAATATCTTCCGTACAAAACTGGAAAGAAGCTTTCTGAGAAACTGCTCTGTGTTCTGTTAATTCATCTCACAGAGTTACATCTTTCCCTTCAAGAAGCCTTTCGCTAAGGCTGTTCTTTTTGAATTGGCAAATTGATATTTGGAAGCCCATAGAGGGCTATGTTGAAAAAGGAAATATCTTCCGTTCAAAACTGGAAAGAAGCTTTCTGAGAAACTGCTCTGTGTTCTGTTAATTCATCTCAACGAGTTACATCTTTCCCTTCAAGAAGCCTTTCGCTTAGGCTGTTCTTGTGGAATTGGCAAAGGGATATTTGGAAGCCCATAGAGGGCTATGTTGAAAAAGGAAATATCTTCCGTTCAAAACTGGAAAGAAGCTTTCTGAGAAACTGCTCTGTGTTCTGTTAATTCATCTCACAGAGTTACATCTTTCCCTTCAAGAAGCCTTTCGCTAAGGCTGTTCTTGTGGAATTGGCAAAGGGATATTTGGAAGCCCATAGAGGGCTATGGTGAAAAAGGAAATATCTTTCGTTCAAAACTGGAAAGAAGCTTTCTGAGAAACTGCTCTGTGTTCTGTTAATTCATCTCACAGAGTTACATCTTTCCTTTCAAGAAGCCTTTCGCTAACGCTGTTCTTGTGGAATTGGCAAAGGGATATTTGGAAGCCCATAGAGGGCTATGGTGAAAAAGGAAATATCTTCCGTTCAAAACTGGAAAGAAGCTTTCTGAGAAACTGCTCTGTGTTCTGTTAATTCATCTCACAGAGTTACATCTTTCCCTTCAAGAAGCCTTTCGCTAAGGCTGTTCTTGTGGAATTGGCAAAGGGATATTTGGAAGCCCATAGAGGGCTATGGTGAAAAAGGAAATATCTTCCGTTCAAGACTGGAAAGAAGCTTTCTGAGAAACTGCTCTGTGTTCTGTTAATTCATCTCACAGAGTTACATCTTTCCCTTCAAGAAGCCTTTCGCTAAGGCTGTTCTTGTGGAATTGGCAAAGGGATATTTGGAAGCCCATAGAGGGCTATGGTGAAAAAGGAAATATCTTCCGTTCAAAACTGGAGAGAAGCCTTCTGAGAAACTGTTCTATGTTCTGTTAATTCATCTCACAGAGTTACATCTTTCCCTTCAAGAAGCCTTTCGCTAAGGCTGTTCTTGTGGAATTGGCAAAGGGATATTTGGAAGCCCATAGAGGGCTATGGTGAAAAAGGAAATATCTTCCGTTCAAAACTGGAAAGAAGCTTTCTGAGAAACTGCTCTGTGTTCTGTTAATTCATCTCACAGAGTTACATCTTTAACTTCAAGAAGCCTTTCGCTAAGGCTGTTCTTGTGGAATTGGCAAAGGGATATTTGGAAGATCATAGAGGGCTATGGAGAAAAAGGAAATATCTTCCGTTCAAAACTAGAAAGAAGCTTTCTGAGAAACTGTTCTATGTTCTGTTAATTCATCTCACAGAGTTACATCTTTCCCTTCAAGAAGCCTTTCGATTAGGCTGTTCTTGTGGAATTGGCAAAGGGATATTTGGAAGCCCATAGAAGGCTATGGTGAAAAAGGAAATATCTTTCGTTCAAAACTGGAAAGAAGCTTTCTGAGAAACTGCTCTGTGTTCTGTTAATTCATCTCACAGAGTTACATCTTTCCCTTCAAGAAGCCTTTCGCTAAGGCTGTTCTTGTGGAATTGGCAAAGGGATATTTGGAAGCCCATAGAGGGCTATGGTGAAAAAGGAAATATTTTCCGTTCAAAACTGGAAAGAAGCTTTCTGAGAAACTGCTCTGTGTTCTGTTAATTCATCTCACAGTGTTACATCTATCCTTTCAAGAAGCCTTTCGCTAAGGCTGTTCTTGTGGAATTGGCAAAGGGATATTTGGAAGCACATAGAGGGCTATGTTGAAAAAGGAAATATCTTCCGTTCAAAACTGGAAAGAAGCTTTCTGAGAAACTGCTCTGTGTTCTGTTAATTCATCTCACAGAGTTACATCTTTCCCTTCAGGAAGCCTTTCGCTAAGGCTGTTCTTGTGGAATTGGCAAAGGGATATTTGGAAGCCCATAGAGGGCTATGGTGAAAAAGGAAATATCTTCCGTTCAAAACTGGAAAGAAGCTTTCTGAGAAACTGCTCTGTGTTCTGTTAATTCATCTCACAGAGTTACATCTTTCCCTTCAAGAAGCCTTTCGCTAAGGCTGTTCTTGTGGAATTGGCAAAGTGATATTTGGAAGCCCATAGAGGGCTATGTTGAAAAAGGAAATATCTTCCGTTCAAAACTGGAAAGAAGCTTTCTGAGAAACTGCTCTGTGTTCTGTTAATTCATCTCAACGAGTTACATCTTTCCCTTCAAGAAGCCTTTCGCTTAGGCTGTTCTTGTGGAATTGGCAAAAGGATATTTGGAAGCCCATAGAGGGCTATGGTGAAAAAGGAAATATCTTCCGTTCAAAACTGGAAAGAAGCTTTCTGAGAAACTGCTCTGTGTTCTGTTAATTCATCTCACAGAGTTACATCTTTCCCTTCAAGAAGCCTTTCGCTAAGGCTGTTCTTGTGGAATTGGCAAAGGGATATTTGGAAGCCCATAGAGGGCTATGGTGAAAAAGGAAATATCTTTCGTTCAAAACTGGAAAGAAGCTTTCTGAGAAACTGCTCTGTGTTCTGTTAATTCATCTCACAGAGTTACATCTTTCCTTTCAAGAAGCCTTTCGCTAACGCTGTTCTTGTGGAATTGGCAAAGGGATATTTGGAAGCCCATAGAGGGCTATGGTGAAAAAGGAAATATCTTCCGTTCAAAACTGGAAAGAAGCTTTCTGAGAAACTGCTCTGTGTTCTGTTAATTCATCTCACAGAGTTACATCTTTCCCTTCAAGAAGCCTTTCGCTAAGGCTGTTCTTGTGGAATTGGCAAAGGGATATTTGGAAGCCCATAGAGGGCTATGGTGAAAAAGGAAATATCTTCCGTTCAAAACTGGAAAGAAGCTTTCTGAGAAACTGCTCTGTGTTCTGTTAATTCATCTCACAGAGTTACATCTTTCCCTTCAAGAAGCCTTTCGCTAAGGCTGTTCTTGGGGAATTGGCAAAGGGATATTTGGAAGCCCATAGAGGGCTATGGTGAAAAAGGAAATATCTTCCGTTCAAAACTGGAGAGAAGCCTTCTGAGAAACTGTTCTATGTTCTGTTAATTCATCTCACAGAGTTACATCTTTCCCTTCAAGAAGCCTTTCGCTAAGGCTGTTCTTGTGGAATTGGCAAAGGGATATTTGGAAGCCCATAGAGGGCTATGGTGAAAAAGGAAATATCTTCCGTTCAAAACTGGAAAGAAGCTTTGTGAGAAACTGCTCTGTGTTCTGTTAATTCATCTCACAGAGTTACATCTTTCCCTTCGAGAAGAATTTCGGTAAGTCTGTTCTTGTGGAATTGGCAAAGGGATATTTGGAAGCCCATAGAGGGCTATGGTGAAAAAGGAAATATCTTCCGTTCAAAACTGGAAAGAAGCTTTCTGAGAAACTGCTCTGTGTTCTGTTAATTCATCTCACAGAGTTACATCTTTCCCTTCAAGAAGCCTTTCGCTAAGGGTGTTCTTCTGGAATTGGCAAAGGGATATTTGGAAGCCCATAGAGGGCTATGGTGAAAAAGGAAATATCTTCCGTTCAAAACTGGAAAGAAGCTTTCTGAGAAACTGCTCTGTGTTCTGTTAATTCATCTCACAGAGTTACATCTTTAACTTCAAGAAGCCTTTCGCTAAGGCTTTTCTTGTGGAATTGGCAAAGGGATATTTGGAAGCCCATAGTGGGCTATGGAGAAAAAGGAAATATCTTCCGTTCAAAACTAGAAAGAAGCTTTCTGAGAAACTGTTCTATGTTCTGTTAATTCATCTCACAGAGTTACATCTTTCCCTTCAAGAAGCCTTTCGCTTAGGCTGTTCTTGTGGAATTGGCAAAGGGATGTTTGGAAGCCCATAGAAGGCTATGGTGAAAAAGGAAATATCTTTCGTTCAAAACTGGAAAGAAGCTTTCTGAGAAACTGCTCTGTGTTCTGTTAATTCATCTCACAGAGTTACATCTTTCCCTTCAAGAAGCCTTTCGCTAAGGCTGTTCTTGTGGAATTGGCAAAGGGATATTTGGAAGCCCATAGAAGGCTATGGTGAAAAAGGAAATATTTTCCGTTCAAAACTGGAAAGAAGCTTTCTGAGAAACTGCTCTGTGTTCTGTTAATTCATCTCACAGAGTTACATCTATCCTTTCAAGAAGCCTTTCGCTAACGCTGTTCTTGTGGAATTGGCAAAGGGATATTTGGAAGCCCATAGAGGGCTGTGGTGAAAAAGGAAATATCTTCCGTTCAAAACTGGAAAGAAGCTTTCTGAGAAACTGCTCTGTGTTCTGTTAATTCATCTCACAGAGTTACATCTTTCCCTTCAAGAAGCCTTTCGCTAAGGCTGTTCTTGTGGAATTGGCAAAGGGATATATGGAAGCCCATAGAGGGCTATGGTGAAAAAGGAAATATCTTCCGTTCAAAACTGGAAAGAAGCTTTCTGAGAAACTGCTCTGTGTTCTGTTAATTCATCTCACAGAGTTACATCTTTCCCTTCAAGAAGCCTTTCGCTAAGGCTGTTCTTGTGGAATTGGCAAAGGGATATTTGGAAGCCCATAGAGGGCTATGGTGAAAAAGGAAATATCTTCCGTTCAAAACTGGAGAGAAGCTTTCTGAGAAACTGTTCTATGTTCTGTTAATTAATCTCACAGAGTTACATCTTTCCCTTCAAGAAGCCTTTCGCTAAGGCTGTTCTTGTGGAATTGGCAAAGGGATATTTGGAAGCCCATAGAGGGCTATGGTTAAAAAAGGAAATATCTTCCGTTCAAAACTGGAAAGAAGCTTTCTGAGAAACTGCTCTGTGTTCTGTTAATTCATCTCACAGAGTTACATCTTTAACTTCAAGAAGCCTTTCGCTAAGGCTGTTCTTGTGGAATTGGCAAAGGGATATTTGGAAGCCCATAGAGGGCTATGTTGAAAAAGGAAATATCTTCCGTTCAAAACTGGAAAGAAGCTTTCTGAGAAACTGCTCTGTGTTCTGTTAATTCATCTCACAGAGTTACATCTTTCCCTTCAAGAAGCCTTTCGCTAAGGCTGTTCTTGTGGAATTGGCAAAGGGATATTTGGAAGCCCATAGAGGGCTATGGTGAAAAAGGAAATATCTTTCGTTCAAAACTGGAAAGAAGCTTTCTGAGAAACTGCTCTGTGTTCTGTTAATTCATCTCACAGAGTTACAGCTTTCCTTTCAAGAAGCCTTTCGCTAACGCTGTTCTTGTGGAATTGGCAAAGGGATATTTGGCAGCCCATAGAGGGCTATGGTGAAAAAGGAAATATCTTCCGTTCAAAACTGGAAAGAAGCTTTCTGAGAAACTGCTGTGTTCTGTTAATTCATCTCACAGAGTTACATCTTTCCCTTCAAGAAGCCTTTCGCTAAGGCTGTTCTTGTGGAATTGGCAAAGGGATATTTGGAAGCCCATAGAGGGCTATGGTGAAAAAGGAAATATCTTCCGTTCAAAACTGGAAAGAAGCTTTCTGAGAAACTGCTCTGTGTTCTGTTAATTCATCTCACAGAGTTACATCTTTCCCTTCAAGAAGCCTTTCGCTAAGGCTGTTCTTGTGGAATTGGCAAAGGGATATTTGGAAGCCCATAGAGGGCTATGGTGAAAAAGGAAATATCTTCCGTTCAAAACTGGAAAGAAGCTTTCTGAGAAACTGCTCTGTGTTCTGTTAATTCATCTCACAGAGTTACATCTTTAACTTCAAGAAGCCTTTCGCTAAGGCTGTTCTTGTGGAATTGGCAAAGGGATATTTGGAAGCCCATAGAGGGCTATGGTGAAAAAGGAAATATCTTCCGTTCAAAACTGGAAAGAAGCTTTCTGAGAAACTGCTCTGTGTTCTGTTAATTCATCTCACAGAGTTACATCTTTAACTTCAAGAAGCCTTTCGCTAAGGCTGTTCTTGTGGAATTGGCAAAGGGATATTTGGAAGCCCATAGAGGGCTATGGTGAAAAAGGAAATATCTTCCGTTCAAAACTGGAAAGAAGCTTTCTGAGAAACTGCTCTGTGTTCTGTTAATTCATCTCACAGAGTTATATCTTTAACTTCAAGAAGCCTTTCGCTAAGGCTGTTCTTGTGGAACTGGCAAAGGGATATTTGGAAGCCCATAGAGGGCTATGTTGAAAAAGGAAATATCTTCCGTTCAAACCTGGAAAGAAGCTTTCTGAGAAACTGCTCTGTGTTCTGTTAATTCATGTCACAGAGTTACATCTTTCCCTTCAGGAAGCCTTTCGCTAAGGCTGTTCTTGTGGAATTGGCAAAGGGATATTTGGAAGCCCATAGAGGGCTATGGTGAAAAAGGAAATATCTTCCGTACAAAACTGGAAAGAAGCTTTCTGAGAAACTGCTCTGTGTTCTGTTAATTCATCTCACAGAGTTACATCTTTCCCTTCAAGAAGCCTTTCGCTAAGGCTGTTCTTTTTGAATTGGCAAATTGATATTTGGAAGCCCATAGAGGGCTATGTTGAAAAAGGAAATATCTTCCGTTCAAAACTGGAAAGAAGCTTTCTGAGAAACTGCTCTGTGTTCTGTTAATTCATCTCAACGAGTTACATCTTTCCCTTCAAGAAGCCTTTCGCTTAGGCTGTTCTTGTGGAATTGGCAAAGGGATATTTGGAAGCCCATAGAGGGCTATGTTGAAAAAGGAAATATCTTCCGTTCAAAACTGGAAAGAAGCTTTCTGAGAAACTGCTCTGTGTTCTGTTAATTCATCTCACAGAGTTACATCTTTCCCTTCAAGAAGCCTTTCGCTAAGGCTGTTCTTGTGGAATTGGCAAAGGGATATTTGGAAGCCCATAGAGGGCTATGGTGAAAAAGGAAATATCTTTCGTTCAAAACTGGAAAGAAGCTTTCTGAGAAACTGCTCTGTGTTCTGTTAATTCATCTCACAGAGTTACATCTTTCCTTTCAAGAAGCCTTTCGCTAACGCTGTTCTTGTGGAATTGGCAAAGGGATATTTGGAAGCCCATAGAGGGCTATGGTGAAAAAGGAAATATCTTCCGTTCAAAACTGGAAAGAAGCTTTCTGAGAAACTGCTCTGTGTTCTGTTAATTCATCTCACAGAGTTACATCTTTCCCTTCAAGAAGCCTTTCGCTAAGGCTGTTCTTGTGGAATTGGCAAAGGGATATTTGGAAGCCCATAGAGGGCTATGGTGAAAAAGGAAATATCTTCCGTTCAAAACTGGAAAGAAGCTTTCTGAGAAACTGCTCTGTGTTCTGTTAATTCATCTCACAGAGTTACATCTTTCCCTTCAAGAAGCCTTTCGCTAAGGCTGTTCTTGTGGAATTGGCAAAGGGATATTTGGAAGCCCATAGAGGGCTATGGTGAAAAAGGAAATATCTTCCGTTCAAAACTGGAGAGAAGCCTTCTGAGAAACTGTTCTATGTTCTGTTAATTCATCTCACAGAGTTACATCTTTCCCTTCAAGAAGCCTTTCGCTAAGGCTGTTCTTGTGGAATTGGCAAAGGGATATTTGGAAGCCCATAGAGGGCTATGGTGAAAAAGGAAATATCTTCCGTTCAAAACTGGAAAGAAGCTTTCTGAGAAACTGCTCTGTGTTCTGTTAATTCATCTCACAGAGTTACATCTTTAACTTCAAGAAGCCTTTCGCTAAGGCTGTTCTTGTGGAATTGGCAAAGGGATATTTGGAAGATCATAGAGGGCTATGGAGAAAAAGGAAATATCTTCCGTTCAAAACTAGAAAGAAGCTTTCTGAGAAACTGTTCTATGTTCTGTTTATTCATCTAACAGAGTTACATCTTTCCCTTCAAGAAGCCTTTCGATTAGGCTGTTCTTGTGGAATTGGCAAAGGGATATTTGGAAGCCCATAGAAGGCTATGGTGAAAAAGGAAATATCTTTCGTTCAAAACTGGAAAGAAGCTTTCTGAGAAACTGCTCTGTGTTCTGTTAATTCATCTCACAGAGTTACATCTTTCCCTTCAAGAAGCCTTTCGCTAAGGCTGTTCTTGTGGAATTGGCAAAGGGATATTTGGAAGCCCATAGAGGGCTATGGTGAAAAAGGAAATATTTTCCGTTCAAAACTGGAAAGAAGCTTTCTGAGAAACTGCTCTGTGTTCTGTTAATTCATCTCACAGTGTTACATCTATCCTTTCAAGAAGCCTTTCGCTAAGGCTGTTCTTGTGGAATTGGCAAAGGGATATTTGGAAGCACATAGATGGCTATGTTGAAAAAGGAAATATCTTCCGTTCAAAACTGGAAACAAGCTTTCTGAGAAACTGCTCTGTGTTCTGTTAATTCATCTCACAGAGTTACATCTTTCCCTTCAAGAAGCCTTTCGCTAAGGCTGTTCTTGTGGAATTGGCAAAGGGATATTTGGAAGCCCATAGAGGGCTATGGTGAAAAAGAAAATATCTTCCGTTCAAAACTGGAAAGAAGCTTTCTGAGAAACTGCTCTGTGTTCTGTTAATTCATCTCACAGAGTTACATCTTTCCCTTCAAGAAGCCTTTCGCTAAGGCTGTTTTTGTGGAATTGGCAAAGGGATATTTGGAAGCCCATAGAGGGCTATGGTGAAAAAGTAAATATCTTCCGTTCAAAACTGGAGAGAAGCTTTCTGAGAAACTGTTCTATGTTCTGTTAATTCATCTCACAGAGTTACATCTTTCCCTTCAAGAAGCCTTTCGCTAAGGCTGTTCTTGTGGAATTGGCAAAGGGATATTTGGAAGCCCATAGAGGGCTATGGTGAAAAAGGAAATATCTTCCGTTCAAAACTGGAAAGAAGCTTTCTGAGAAACTGCTCTGTGTTCTGTTAATTCATCTCAACGAGTTACATCTTTCCCTTCAAGAAGACTTTCGCTTAGGCTGTTCTTGTGGAATTGGCAAAGGGATATTTGGAAGCCCATAGAGGGCTATGGAGAAAAAGGAAATATCTTCCGTTCAAAACTGGAAAGAAGCTTTCTGAGAAACTGCTCTGTGTTCTGTTAATTCATCTCAACGAGTTACATCTTTCCCTTCAAGAAGACTTTCGCTTAGGCTGTTCTTGTGGAATTGGCAAAGGGATATTTGGAAGCCCATAGAGGGCTATGGTGAAAAAGGAAATATCTTCCTTTCAAAACTGGAAAGAAGCTTTCTGAGAAACTGCTCTGTGTTCTGTTAATTCATCTCACAGAGTTACATCTTTCCCTTCAAGAAGCCTTTCGCTAAGGCTGTTCTTGTGGAATTGGCAAAGGGATATTTGGAAGCCCATAGAGGGCTATGGTGAAAAAGGAAATATCTTCCGTTCAAAACTGGAAAGAAGCTTTCTGAGAAACTGCTCTGTGTTCTGTTAATTCATCTCACAGAGTTACATCTTTAACTTCAAGAAGCCTTTCGCTAAGGCTGTTCTTGTGGAATTGGCAAAGGGATATTTGGAAGCCCATAGAGGGCTATGGAGAAAAAGGAAATATCTTCCGTTCAAAACTGGAATGAAGCTTTCTGAGAAACTGTTCTATGTTCTGTTAATTCATCTCACAGAGTTACATCTTTCCCATCAAGAAGCCTTTCGCTAAGGCTGTTCTTGTGGAATTGGCAAAGGGATATTTGGAAGCCCATAGAGGGCTATGGTGAAAAAGGAAATATCTTTCGTTCAAAACTGGAAAGAAGCTTTCTGAGAAACTGCTCTGTGTTCTGTTAATTCATCTCACAGAGTTACATCTTTCCCTTCAAGAAGCCTTTCGCTAAGCCTGTTCTTGTGGAATTGGCAAAGGGATATTTCGAAGCCCATAGAGGGCTATGGTGAAAAAGGAAATATCTTCCGTTCAAAACTGGAAAGAAGCTTTCTGAGAAACTGCTCTGTGTTCTGTTAATTCGTCTCACAGAGTTACATCTTTCCCTTCAAGAAGCCTTTCGCTAAGGCTGTTCTTGTGGAATTGGCAAAGGGATATTTGGAAGCCCATAGAGGGCTATGGTGAAAAAGGAAATATCTTCCATTCAAAACTGGAAAGAAGTTTTCTGAGAAACTGCTCTGTGTTCTGTTAATTCATCTCACAGAGTTACATCTTTCCCTACAAAAAGCCTTTCGTTTAGGCTGTTCTTGTGGAATTGTCAAAGGGATATTTGGAAGCCCATAGAGGGCTATGGTGAAAAAGGAAATATCTTCCGTTCAAAACTGGAAAGAAGCTTTCTGAGAAACTGCTCTGTGTTCTGTTAATTCATCTCACAGAGCTACATCTTTCCCTTCAAGAAGCCTTTCGCTAAGGCTGTTCTTGTGGAATTGGCAAAGGGATATTTGGAAGCCCATAGAGGGCTATGGTGAAAAAGGAAATATCTTCCGTTCAAAACTGGAAAGAAGCTTTCTGAGAAACTGCTCTGTGTTCGGTTAATTCATCTCACAGAGTTACATCTTTCCCTTCAAGAAGCCTTTCGCTAAGGGTGTTCTTGTGGAATTGGCAAAGGGATATTTGGAAGCCCATAGAGGGCTATGGTGAAAAAGGAAATATCTTCCGTTCAAAACTGGAAAGAAGCTTTCTGAGAAACTGCTCTGTGTTCTGTTAATTCATCTCACAGAGTTACATCTTTCCCTTCAAGAAGCCTTTCGCTAAGCCTGTTCTTGTGGAATTGGCAAAGGGATATTTGGAAGCCCATAGAGGGCTATGGTGAAAAAGGAAACATCTTCCGTTGAAAACTGGAATGAAGCTTTCTCAGAAACTGCTCTGTGTTCTTTTAATTCATCTCACAGAATTACATCTTTCCCTTCAAGAAGCCTTTCGCTAAGGCTCTTCTTGTGGAATTGGCAAAGGGATATTTGGAAGCCCATGAAGGGCTATGGTGAAGAAGGAAATATCTTCCGTTCAAAAGTGGAAAGAAGCTTTCTGAGAAACTGCTCTGTGTTCTGTTAATTCATCTAGCAGAGTTACATCTCTTCCTTCAAGAAGCCTTTCGCTAAGGCTGTTCTTGTGGAATTGGCAAAGGGATATTTGGAAGCCCATAGATTGCTATGGTGAAAAAGTAAATATCTTCCGTTCAAAACTGGAAAGAAGCTTTCTGAGAAACTGCTCTGTGTTCTGTTAATTCATCTCACAGAGTTACATCTTTCCCTTCAGGAAGTCTTTCGCTAAGGCTGTTCTTGTGGAATTGGCAAAGGGATATTTGGAAGCCCTTAGAGGGCTATGGTGAAAAAGGAAATATCTTCCGTTCAAAACTGGAAAGAAGCTTTCTGAGAAACTGCTCTGTGTCCTGTTAATTCATCTCACAGAGTTACATCTTTCCCTTCAAGAAGCCTTTCGCTAAGGCTGTTCTTGTGGAATTGGCAAAGGGATATTTGGAAGCCCATAGAGGGCTATGTTGAAAAAGGAAACATCTTCCGTTCAAAACTGGAGAGAAGCTTTCTGAGAAACTGCTCTGTGTTCTGTTAATTCATCTCACAGAGTTACATCTTTACCTTCAAGAAGCCTTTCGCTAAGCCTGTTCTTGTGGAATTGGCAAAGGGATATTTCGAAGCCCATAGAGGGCTATGGTGAAAAAGGAAATATCTTCCGTTCAAAACTGGAAAGAAGCTTTCTGAGAAACTGCTCTGTGTTCTGTTAATTCATCTCACAGAGTTACATCTTTACCTTCAAGAAGCCTTTCGCTAAGGCTGTTCTTGTGGAATTGGCAAAGGGATATTTGGAAGCCCATAGAGGGCTATGGTGAAAAAGGAAATATCTTCCGTTCAAAACTGGAAAGAAGCTTTCTGAGAAACTGCTCTGTGTTCTGTTAATTCATCTCACAGAGTTACATCTTTCCCTTCAAGAAATCTTTTGCTAAGGCTGTTCTTGTGGAATTGGCAAAGGGATATTTGGAAGCCCATAGAGGGCTATGGTGAAAAAGGAAATATCTTCCGTTCAAAACTGGAAAGAAGCTTTCTGAGAAACTGCTCTGTGTTCTGTTAATTCATCTCACAGAGTTAAATCTTTAACTTCAAGAAGCCTTTCGCTAAGGCTGTTCTTGTGGAACTGGCAAAGGGATATTTGGAAGCCCATAGAGGGCTATGTTGAAAAAGGAAATATCTTCCGTTCAAACCTGGAAAGAAGCTTTCTGAGAAACTGCTCTGTGTTCTGTTAATTCATGTCACAGAGTTACATCTTTCCCTTCAGGAAGCCTTTCGCTAAGGCTGTTCTTGTGGAATTGGCAAAGGGATATTTGGAAGCCCATAGAGGGCTATGGTGAAAAAGGAAATATCTTCCGTTCAAAACTGGAAAGAAGCTTTCTGAGAAACTGCTCTGTGTTCTGTTAATTCATCTCACAGAGTTACATCTTTCCCTTCAAGAAGCCTTTCGCTAAGGCTGTTCTTTTTGAATTGGCAAATTGATATTTGGAAGCCCATAGAGGGCTATGTTGAAAAAGGAAATATCTTCCGTTCAAAACTGGAAAGAAGCTTTCTGAGAAACTGCTCTGTGTTCTGTTAATTCATCTCAACGAGTTACATCTTTCCCTTCAAGAAGCCTTTCGCTTAGGCTGTTCTTGTGGAATTGGCAAAGGGATATTTGGAAGCCCATAGAGGGCTATGTTGAAAAAGGAAATATCTTACGTTCAAAACTGGAAAGAAGCTTTCTGAGAAACTGCTCTGTGTTCTGTTAATTCATCTCACAGAGTTACATCTTTCCCTTCAAGAAGCCTTTCGCTAAGGCTGTTCTTGTGGAATTGGCAAAGGGATATTTGGAAGCCCATAGAGGGCTATGGTGAAAAAGGAAATATCTTTCGTTCAAAACTGGAAAGAAGCTTTCTGAGAAACTGCTCTGTGTTCTGTTAATTCATCTCACAGAGTTACATCTTTCCTTTCAAGAAGCCTTTCGCTGACGCTGTTCTTGTGGAATTGGCAAAGGGATATTTGGAAGCCCATAGAGGGCTATGGTGAAAAAGGAAATATCTTCCGTTCAAAACTGGAAAGAAGCTTTCTGAGAAACTGCTCTGTGTTCTGTTAATTCATCTCACAGAGTTACATCTTTCCCTTCAAGAAGCCTTTCGCTAAGGCTGTTCTTGTGGAATTGGCAAAGGGATATTTGGAAGCCCATAGAGGGCTATGTTGAAAAAGGAAACATCTTCCGTTCAA
Organism: Chlorocebus sabaeus; assembly: GCF_047675955.1. Lineage (NCBI taxonomy): Eukaryota > Metazoa > Chordata > Mammalia > Primates > Cercopithecidae > Chlorocebus > Chlorocebus sabaeus. The sequence continues at coordinate 647,190 of NW_027327637.1, forward strand.
AACTGGAGAGAAGCTTTCTGAGAAACTGCTCTGTGTTCTGTTAAATCATCTCACAGAGTTACATCTTTCCCTTCAAGAAGTCTTTCGCTAAGGCTGTTCTTGTGGAATTGGCAAAGGGATATTTGGAAGCCCTTAGATGGGTATGGTGAAAAAGGAACTATCTTCCGTTCAAAACTGGAAAGAAGCTTTCTGAGAAACTGCTCTGTGTTCTGTTAAATCATCTCACAGAGTTACATCTTCCTCATCAAGAAGCGTTTCGCTAAGGCTGTTCTTCTGGAATTGGCAAAGGGATATTTGGAAGCCCATAGAGGGCTATGGTGAAAAAGGAAATATCTTCCGTTCAAAACTGGAAAGAAGCTTTCTGAGAAACTGCTCTGTGTTCTGTTAATTCATCTCACAGAGTTACATCTTTCCCTTCAAGAAGCCTTTCGCTAAGGCTGTTCTTGTGGAATTGGCAAAGGGATATTTGGAAGCCCATAGAGGGCTATGGTGAAAAAGGAAATATCTTCCGTTCAAAACTGGAAAGAAGCTTTCTGAGAAACTGCTCTGTGTTCTGTTAATTCATCTCACAGAGTTACATCTTTCCCTTCAAGAAGCCTTTCGCTAAGGCTGTTCTTGTGGAATTGGCAAAGGGATATTTGGAAGCCCATAGAGGGCTATGGTGAAAAAGGAAATATCTTCCGTTCAAAACTGGAAAGAAGCTTTCTGAGAAACTGCTCTGTGTTCTGTTAATTCATCTCACAGAGTTACATCTTTCCCTTCAAGAAGCCTTTCGCTAAGGCTGTTCTTGTGGAATTGGCAAAGGGATATTTGGAACCCCTAGAGGGCTATGGTGAAAAAGGAAATATCTTCCGTTCAAAACTGGAAAGAAGCTTTCTGAGAAACTGCTCTGTGTTTTGTTAATTCATCTCACAGAGTTACATCTTTCCCTTCAAGAAGCCTTTCGCTAAGGCTGTTCTTGTGGAATTGGCAAAGGGATATTTGGAAGCCCATAGAGGGCTATGGTGAAAAAGGAAATATCTTCCGTTCAAAACTGGAAAGAAGCTTTCTGAGAAACTGCTCTGTGTTCTGTTAATTCATCTCACAGAGTTACATCTTTCCCATCAAGAAGCCTTTCGCTAATCCTGTTCTTGTGGAATTGGCAAAGGGATATTTGGAAGCCCATAGAGGGCTATGGTGAAAAAGGAAATATCTTCCGTTCAAAACTGGAAAGAAGCTTTCTGAGAAACTGCTCTGTGTTCTGTTAATTCATCTCACAGAGTTACATCTTTAACTTCAAGAAGCCTTTCGCTAAGGCTGTTCTTGTGGAATTGGCAAAGGGATATTTGGAAGCCCATAGAGGGCTATGGTGAAAAAGGAAATATCTTCCGTTCAAAACTGGAAAGAAGCTTTCTGAGAAACTGCTCTGTGTTCTGTTAATTCATCTCAGAGAGTTACATCTTTAAATTCAAGAAGCCTTTCTCTAAGGCTGTTGTTGTGGAATTGGCAAAGGGATATTTGGAAGCCCATAGAGGGCTATGGTGAAAAAGGAAATATCTTCCGTTCAAAACTGGAAAGAAGCTTTCTGAGAAACTGCTGTATGTTCTGTTAATTCATCTCACAGAGTTACATCTTTCCCTTCAAGAAGCCTTTCGCTAAGGCTGTTCTTGTGGAATTGGCAAAGGGATATTTGGAAGACCATAGAGGGCTATGGTGAAAAAGGAAATATCTTCCGTTCAAAACTGGAAAGAAGCTTTCTGAGAAACTGCTCTGTGTTCTGTTAATTCATCTCACAGAGTTACATCTTTCCCTTCAAGAAGCCTTTCGCTAAGGCTGTTCTTGTGGAATTGGCAAAGGGATATTTGGAAGCCCATAGAGGGCTATGGTGAAAAAGGAAATATCTTCCGTTCAAAACTGGAGAGAAGCTTTCTGAGAAACTGCTCTGTGTTCTGTTAATTCATCTCACAGAGTTACATCTTTAACTTCAAGAAGCCTTTCGCTAAGGCTGTTCTTGTGGAATTGGCAAAGGGATATTTGGAAGCCCTTAGAGGGCTATGGAGAAAAAGGAAATATCTTCCGTTCAAAACTGGAAAGAAGCTTTCTGAGAAACTGTTCTATGTTCTGTTAATTCATTTCACAGAGTTACATCTTTCCCTTCAAGAAGCCTTTCGCTAAGTCTGTTCTTGTGGAATTGGCAAAGGGATATTTGGAAGCCCATAGAGGGCTATGGTGAAAAAGGAAATATCTTTCGTTCAAAACTGGAAAGAAGCTTTCTGAGAAACTGCTCTGTGTTCTGTTAATTCATCTCACAGAGTTACATCTTTAACTTCAAGAAGCCTTTCGCTAAGGCTGTTCTTGTGGAATTGGCAAAGGGATATTTGGAAGCCCATAGAGGGCTATGGTGAAAAAGGAAATATCTTCCGTTCAAAACTGGAAAGAAGCTTTCTGAGAAACTGCTCTGTGTTCTGTTAATTCATCTCACAGAGTTACATCTTTAACTTCAAGAAGCCTTTCGCTAAGGCTGTTCTTGTGGAATTGGCAAAGGGATATTTGGAAGCCCATAGAGGGCTATGGAGAAAAAGGAAATATCTTCCGTTCAAAACTGGAAAGAAGCTTTCTGAGAAACTGTTCTATGTTCTGTTAATTCATCTCACAGAGTTACATCTTTCCCTTCAAGAAGCCTTTCGCTAAGGCTGTTCTTGTGGAATTGGCAAAGGGATATTTGGAAGCCCATAGATTGCTATGGTGAAAAAGTAAATATCTTCCGTTCAAAACTGGAAAGAAGCTTTCTGAGAAACTGCTCTGTGTTCTGTTAATTCATCTCACAGAGTTACATCTTTCCCTTCAAGAAGTCTTTCGCTAAGGCTGTTCTTGTGGAATTGGCAAAGGGATATTTGGAAGCCCTTAGAGGCCTATGGTGAAAAAGGAAATATCTTCCGTTCAAAACTGGAAAGAAGCTTTCTGAGAAACTGCTCTGTGTCCTGTTAATTCATCTCACAGAGTTACATCTTTCCCTTCAAGAAGCCTTTCGCTAAGGCTGTTCTTGTGGAATTGGCAAAGGGATATTTGGAAGCCCATAGAGGGCTATGTTGAAAAAGGAAATATCTTCCGTTCAAAACTGGAGAGAAGCTTTCTGAGAAACTGCTCTGTGTTCTGTTAATTCATCTCACAGAGTTACATCTTTGCCTTCAAGAAGCCTTTCGCTAAGCCTGTTCTTGTGGAATTGGCAAAGGGATATTTCGAAGCCCATAGAGGGCTATGGTGAAAAAGGAAATATCTTCCGTTCAAAACTGGAAAGAAGCTTTCTGAGAAACTGCTCTGTGTTCTGTTAATTCATCTCACAGAGTTACATCTTTACCTTCAAGAAGCCTTTCGCTAAGGCTGTTCTTGTGGAATTGGCAAAGGGATATTTGGAAGCCCATAGAGGGCTATGGTGAAAAAGGAAATATCTTCCGTTCAAAACTGGAAAGAAGCTTTCTGAGAAACTGCTCTGTGTTCTGTTAATTCATCTCACAGAGCTACATCTTTCCCTTCAAGAAGTCTTTTGCTAAGGCTGTTCTTGTGGAATTGGCAAAGGGATATTTGGAAGCCCATAGAGGGCTATGTTGAAAAAGGAAATATCTTCCGTTCAAACCTGGAAAGAAGCTTTCTGAGAAACTGCTCTGTGTTCTGTTAATTCATCTCACAGAGTTACATCTTTCCCTTCAGGAAGCCTTTCGCTTAGGCTGTTCTTGTGGAATTGGCAAAGGGATATTTGGAAGCCCATAGAGGGCTATGGTGAAAAAGGAAATATCTTCCGTTCAAAACTGGAAAGAAGCTTTCTGAGAAACTGCTCTGTGTTCTGTTAATTCATCTCACAGAGTTACATCTTTCCCTTCAAGAAGCCTTTCGCTAAGGCTGTTCTTTTTGAATTGGCAAATTGATATTTGGAAGCCCATAGAGGGCTATGTTGAAAAAGGAAATATCTTCCGTTCAAAACTGGAAAGAAGCTTTCTGAGAAACTGCTCTGTGTTCTGTTAATTCATCTCAACGAGTTACATCTTTCCCTTCAAGAAGCCTTTCGCTTAGGCTGTTCTTGTGGAATTGGCAAAGGGATATTTGGAAGCCCATAGAGGGCTATGTTGAAAAAGGAAATATCTTACGTTCAAAACTGGAAAGAAGCTTTCTGAGAAACTGCTCTGTGTTCTGTTAATTCATCTCACAGAGTTGCATCTTTCCCTTCAAGAAGCCTTTCGCTAAGGCTGTTCTTGTGGAATTGGCAAAGGGATATTTGGAAGCCCATAGAGGGCTATGGTGAAAAAGGAAATATCTTTCGTTCAAAACTGGAAAGAAGCTTTCTGAGAAACTGCTCTGTGTTCTCTTAATTCATCTCACAGAGTTACATCTTTCCTTTCAAGAAGCCTTTCGCTGACGCTGTTCTTGTGGAATTGGCAAAGGGATATTTGGAAGCCCATAGAGGGCTATGGTGAAAAAGGAAATATCTTCCGTTCAAAACTGGAAAGAAGCTTTCTGAGAAACTGCTCTGTGTTCTGTTAATTCATCTCACAGAGTTACATCTTTCCCTTCAAGAAGCCTTTCGCTAAGGCTGTTCTTGTGGAATTGTCAAAGGGATATTTGGAAGCCCATAGAGGGCTATGGTGAAAAAGGAAATATCTTCCGTTCAAAACTGGAAAGAAGCTTTCTGAGAAACTGCTCTGTGTTCTGTTAATTCATCTCACAGAGTTACATCTTTCCCTTCAAGAAGCCTTTCGCTAAGGCTGTTCTTGTGGAATTGGCAAAGGGATATTTGGAAGCCCATAGAGGGCTATGGTGAAAAAGGAAATATCTTCCGTTCAAAACTGGAAAGAAGCTTTCTGAGAAACTGCTCTGTGTTCTGTTAATTCATCTCAGAGAGTTACATCTTTAAATTCAAGAAGCCTTTCTCTAAGGCTGTTGTTGTGGAATTGGCAAAGGGATATTTGGAAGCCCATAGAGGGCTATGGTGAAAAAGGAAATATCTTCCGTTCAAAACTGGAAAGAAGCTTTCTGAGAAACTGCTCTGTGTTCTGTTAATTCATCTCACAGAGTTACATCTTTAACTTCAAGAAGCCTTTCGCTAAGGCTGTTCTTGTGGAATTGGCAAAGGGATATTTGGAAGCCCATAGAGGGCTATGGTGAAAAAGGAAATATCTTCCGTTCAAAACTGGAAAGAAGCTTTCTGAGAAACTGCTCTGTGTTCTGTTAATTCATCTCAGAGAGTTACATCTTTAAATTCAAGAAGCCTTTCTCTAAGGCTGTTGTTGTGGAATTGGCAAAGGGATATTTGGAAGCCCATAGAGGGCTATGGTGAAAAAGGAAATATCTTCCGTTCAAAACTGGAAAGAAGCTTTCTGAGAAACTGCTGTATGTTCTGTTAATTCATCTCACAGAGTTACATCTTTCCCTTCAAGAAGCCTTTCGCTAAGGCTGTTCTTGTGGAATTGGCAAAGGGATATTTGGAAGACCATAGAGGGCTATGGTGAAAAAGGAAATATCTTCCGTTCAAAACTGGAAAGAAGCTTTCTGAGAAACTGCTCTGTGTTCTGTTAATTCATCTCACAGAGTTACATCTTTCCCTTCAAGAAGCCTTTCGCTAAGGCTGTTCTTGTGGAATTGGCAAAGGGATATTTGGAAGCCCATAGAGGGCTATGGTGAAAAAGGAAATATCTTCCGTTCAAAACTGGAGAGAAGCTTTCTGAGAAACTGCTCTGTGTTCTGTTAATTCATCTCACAGAGTTACATCTTTAACTTCAAGAAGCCTTTCGCTAAGGCTGTTCTTGTGGAATTGGCAAAGGGATATTTGGAAGCCCTTAGAGGGCTATGGAGAAAAAGGAAATATCTTCCGTTCAAAACTGGAAAGAAGCTTTCTGAGAAACTGTTCTATGTTCTGTTAATTCATTTCACAGAGTTACATCTTTCCCTTCAAGAAGCCTTTCGCTAAGGCTGTTCTTGTGGAATTGGCAAAGGGATATTTGGAAGCCCATAGAGGGCTATGGTGAAAAAGGAAATATCTTTCGTTCAAAACTGGAAAGAAGCTTTCTGAGAAACTGCTCTGTATTCTGTTAATTCATCTCACAGAGTTACATCTTTCCCTTCAAGAAGCCTTTCGCTAAGCCTGTTCTTGTGGAATTGGCAAAGGGATATTTGGAAGCCCATAGAGGGCTATGGTGAAAAAGGAAATATCTTCCGTTCAAAACTGGAAAGAAGCTTTCTGAGAAACTGCTCTGTGTTCTGTTAATTCATCTCCCAGAGTTACATCTTTACCTTCAAGAAGCCTTTCGCTACGGCTGTTCTTGTGGAATTGGCAAAAGGATATTTGGAAGCCCATAGAGGTCTATGGTGAAAAAGGAAATATCTTCCGTTCAAAACTGGAAAGAAGCTTTCTGAGAAACTGCTCTGTGTTCTGTTAATTCATCTCACAGAGTTACATCTTTCCCTTCAAGAAGCCTTTCGCTAAGGCTGTTCTTGTGGAATTGGCAAAGGGATATTTGGAAGCCCATAGAGGGCTATGGTGAAAAAGGAAATATCTTCCGTTCAAAACTGGAAAGAAGCTTTCTGAGAAACTGCTCTGTGTTCTGTTAATTCCTCTCACAGAGTTACATCTTTCCCTTCAAGAAGCCTTTCGCTAAGGCTGTTCTTGTGGAATTGGCAAAGGGATATTTGGAAGCCCATAGAGGGCTATGGTGAAAAAGGAAATATCTTCCGTTCAAAACTGGAAAGAAGCTTTCTGAGAAACTGCTCTGTGTTCTGTTAATTCATCTCACAGAGTTACATCTTTCCCTTCAAGAAGCCTTTCGCTAAGGCTGTTCTTGTGGAATTGGCAAAGGGATATTTGGAAGCCCATAGAGGGCTATGGTGAAAAAGGAAATATCTTCCGTTCAAAACTGGAGAGAAGCTTTCTGAGAAACTGCTCTGTGTTCTGTTAATTCATCTCACAGAGTTACATCTTTAACTTCAAGAAGCCTTTCGCTAAGGCTGTTCTTGTGGAATTGGCAAAGGGATATTTGGAAGCCCTTAGAGGGCTATGGAGAAAAAGGAAATATCTTCCGTTCAAAACTGGAAAGAAGCTTTCTGAGAAACTGTTCTATGTTCTGTTAATTCATTTCACAGAGTTACATCTTTCCCTTCAAGAAGCCTTTCGCTAAGGCTGTTCTTGTGGAATTGGCAAAGGGATATTTGGAAGCCCATAGAGGGCTATGGTGAAAAAGGAAATATCTTTCGTTCAAAACTGGAAAGAAGCTTTCTGAGAAACTGCTCTGTATTCTGTTAATTCATCTCACAGAGTTACATCTTTCCCTTCAAGAAGCCTTTCGCTAAGCCTGTTCTTGTGGAATTGGCAAAGGGATATTTGGAACCCCATAGAGGGCTATGGTGAAAAAGGAAATATCTTCCGTTCAAAACTGGAAAGAAGCTTTCTGAGAAACTGCTCTGTGTTCTGTTAATTCATCTCCCAGAGTTACATCTTTACCTTCAAGAAGCCTTTCGCTACGGCTGTTCTTGTGGAATTGGCAAAAGGATATTTGGAAGCCCATAGAGGTCTATGGTGAAAAAGGAAATATCTTCCGTTCAAAACTGGAAAGAAGCTTTCTGAGAAACTGCTCTGTGTTCTGTTAATTCATCTCACAGAGTTACATCTTTCCCTTCAAGAAGCCTTTCGCTAAGGCTGTTCTTGTGGAATTGGCAAAGGGATATTTGGAAGCCCATAGAGGGCTATGGTGAAAAAGGAAATATCTTCCGTTCAAAACTGGAAAGAAGCTTTCTGAGAAACTGCTCTGTGTTCTGTTAATTCCTCTCACAGAGTTACATCTTTCCCTTCAAGAAGACTTTCGCTAAGGCTGTTCTTGTGGAATTGGCAAAGGGATATTTGGAAGCCCATAGAGGGCTATGGTGAAAAAGGAAATATCTTCCGTTCAAAACTGGAAAGAAGCTTTCTGAGAAACTGCTCTGTCTTCTGTTAATTCATCTCACAGAGTTACATCTTTAACTTCAAGAAGCCTTTCGCTAAGGCTGTTCTTGTGGAATTGGCAAAGGGATATTTGGAAGCCCATAGAGGGCTATGGAGAAAAAGGAAATATCTTCCGTTCAAAACTGGAAAGAAGCTTTCTGAGAAACTGTTCTATGTTCTGTTAATTCATCTCACAGAGTTACATCTTTCCCTTCAAGAAGCCTTTCGCTAAGGCTGTTCTTGTGGAATTGGCAAAGGGATATTTGGAAGCCCATAGATTGCTATGGTGAAAAAGTAAATATCTTCCGTTCAAAACTGGAAAGAACCTTTCTGAGAAACTGCTCTGTGTTCTGTTAATTCATCTCACAGAGTTACATCTTTCCCTTCAATAAGTCTTTCGCTAAGGCTGTTCTTGTGGAATTGGCAAAGGGATATTTGGAAGCCCTTAGAGGGCTATGGTGAAAAAGGAAATATCTTCCGTTCAAAACTGGAAAGAAGCTTTCTGAGAAACTGCTCTGTGTCCTGTTAATTCATCTCACAGAGTTACATCTTTCCCTTCAAGAAGCCTTTCGCTAAGGCTGTTCTTGTGGAATTGGCAAAGGGATATTTGGAAGCCCATAGAGGGCTATGTTGAAAAAGGAAATATCTTCCGTTCAAAACTGGAGAGAAGCTTTCTGAGAAACTGCTCTGTGTTCTGTTAATTCATCTCACAGAGTTACATCTTTACCTTCAAGAAGCCTTTCGCTAAGCCTGTTCTTGTGGAATTGGCAAAGGGATATTTCGAAGCCCATAGAGGGCTATGGTGAAAAAGGAAATATCTTCCGTTCAAAACTGGAAAGAAGCTTTCTGAGAAACTGCTCTGTGTTCTGTTAATTCATCTCACAGAGTTACATCTTTACCTTCAAGAAGCCTTTCGCTAAGGCTGTTCTTGTGGAATTGGCAAAGGGATATTTGGAAGCCCATAGAGGGCTATGGTGAAAAAGGAAATATCTTCCGTTCAAAACTGGAAAGAAGCTTTCTGAGAAACTGCTCTGTGTTCTGTTAATTCATCTCACAGAGCTACATCTTTCCCTTCAAGAAGTCTTTTGCTAAGGCTGTTCTTGTTTAATTGGCAAAGGGATATTTGGAAGCCCATAGAGGGCTATGGTGAAAAAGGAAATATCTTCCGTTCAAAACTGGAAAGAAGCTTTCTGAGAAACTGCTCTGTGTTCTGTTAATTCATCTCACAGAGTTACATCTTTAACTTCAAGAAGCCTTTCGCTAAGGCTGTTCTTGTGGAACTGGCAAAGGGATATTTGGAAGCCCATAGAGGGCTATGTTGAAAAAGGAAATATCTTCCGTTCAAACCTGGAAAGAAGCTTTCTGAGAAACTGCTCTGTGTTCTGTTAATTCATGTCACAGAGTTACATCTTTCCCTTCAGGAAGCCTTTCGCTAAGGCTGTTCTTGTGGAATTGGCAAAGGGATATTTGGAAGCCCATAGAGGGCTATGGTGAAAAAGGAAATATCTTCCGTTCAAAACTGGAAAGAAGCTTTCTGAGAAACTGCTCTGTGTTCTGTTAATTCATCTCACAGAGTTACATCTTTCCCTTCAAGAAGCCTTTCGCTAAGGCTGTTCTTTTTGAATTGGCAAATTGATATTAGGAAGCCCATAGAGGGCTATGTTGAAAAAGGAAATATCTTCCGTTCAAAACTGGAAAGAAGCTTTCTGAGAAACTGCTCTGTGTTCTGTTAATTCATCTCAACGAGTTACATCTTTCCCTTCAAGAAGCCTTTCGCTTAGGCTGTTCTTGTGGAATTGGCAAAGGGATATTTGGAAGCCCATAGAGGGCTATGGTGAAAAAGGAAATATCTTCCGTTCAAAACTGGAAAGAAGCTTTCTGAGAAACTGCTCTGTGTTCTGTTAATTCATCTCACAGAGTTACATCTTTCCCTTCAAGAAGCCTTTCGCTAAGGCTGTTCTTGTGGAATTGGCAAAGGGATATTTGGAAGCCCATAGAGGGCTATGGTGAAAAAGGAAATATCTTTCGTTCAAAACTGGAAAGAAGCTTTCTGAGAAACTGCTCTGTGTTCTGTTAATTCATCTCACAGAGTTACATCTTTCCTTTCAAGAAGCCTTTCGCTAACGCTGTTCTTGTGGAATTGGCAAAGGGATATTTGGAAGCCCATAGAGGGCTATGGTGAAAAAGGAAATATCTTCCGTTCAAAACTGGAAAGAAGCTTTCTGAGAAACTGCTCTGTGTTCTGTTAATTCATCTCACAGAGTTACATCTTTCCCTTCAAGAAGCCTTTTGCTAAGGCTGTTCTTGTGGAATTGGCAAAGGGATATTTGGAAGCCCATAGAGGGCTATGGTGAAAAAGGAAATATCTTCCGTTCAAAACTGGAAAGAAGCTTTCTGAGAAACTGCTCTGTGTTCTGTTAATTCATCTCACAGAGTTACATCTTTCCCTTCAAGAAGCCTTTCGCTAAGGCTGTTCTTGGAGAATTGGCAAAGGGATATTTGGAAGCCCATAGAGGGCTATGGTGAAAAAGGAAATATCTTCCGTTCAAAACTGGAGAGAAGCCTTCTGAGAAACTGTTCTATGTTCTGTTAATTCATCTCACAGAGTTACATCTTTCCCTTCAAGAAGCCTTTCGCTAAGGCTGTTCTTGTGGAATTGGCAAAGGGATATTTGGAAGCCCATAGAGGGCTATGGTGAAAAAGGAAATATCTTCCGTTCAAAACTGGAAAGAAGCTTTGTGAGAAACTGCTCTGTGTTCTGTTAATTATTCTCACAGAGTTACATCTTTCCCTTCGAGAAGAATTTCGCTAAGTCTGTTCTTGTGGAATTGGCAAAGGGATATTTGGAAGCCCATAGAGGGCTATGGTGAAAAAGGAAATATCTTCCGTTCAAAACTGGAAAGAAGCTTTCTGAGAAACTGCTCTGTGTTCTGTTAATTCATCTCACAGAGTTACATCTTTCCCTTCAAGAAGCCTTTCGCTAAGGGTGTTCTTCTGGAATTGGCAAAGGGATATTTGGAAGCCCATAGAGGGCTATGGTGAAAAAGGAAATATCTTCCGTTCAAAACTGGAAAGAAGCTTTCTGAGAAACTGCTCTGTGTTCTGTTAATTCATCTCACAGAGTTACATCTTTAACTTCAAGAAGCCTTTCGCTAAGGCTTTTCTTGTGGAATTGGCAAAGGGATATTTGGAAGCCCATAGTGGGCTATGGAGAAAAAGGAAATATCTTCCGTTCAAAACTAGAAAGAAGCTTTCTGAGAAACTGTTCTATGTTCTGTTAATTCATCTCACAGAGTTACATCTTTCCCTTCAAGAAGCCTTTCGCTTAGGCTGTTCTTGTGGAATTGGCAAAGGGATGTTTGGAAGCCCATAGAAGGCTATGGTGAAAAAGGAAATATCTTTCGTTCAAAACTGGAAAGAAGCTTTCTGAGAAACTGCTCTGTGTTCTGTTAATTCATCTCACAGAGTTACATCTTTCCCTTCAAGAAGCCTTTCGCTAAGGCTGTTCTTGTGGAATTGGCAAAGGGATATTTGGAAGCCCATAGAGGGCTATGGTGAAAAAGGAAATATTTTCCGTTCAAAACTGGAAAGAAGCTTTCTGAGAAACTGCTCTGTGTTCTGTTAATTCATCTCACAGAGTTACATCTATCCTTTCAAGAAGCCTTTCGCTAACGCTGTTCTTGTGGAATTGGCAAAGGGATATTTGGAAGCCCATAGAGGGCTATGGTGAAAAAGGAAATATCTTCCGTTCAAAACTGGAAAGAAGCTTTCTGAGAAACTGCTCTGTGTTCTGTTAATTCATCTCACAGAGTTACATCTTTCCCTTCAAGAAGCCTTTCGCTAAGGCTGTTCTTGTGGAATTGGCAAAGGGATATATGGAAGCCCATAGAGGGCTATGGTGAAAAAGGAAATATCTTCCGTTCAAAACTGGAAAGAAGCTTTCTGAGAAACTGCTCTGTGTTCTGTTAATTCATCTCACAGAGTTACATCTTTCCCTTCAAGAAGCCTTTCGCTAAGGCTGTTCTTGTGGAATTGGCAAAGGGATATTTGGAAGCCCATAGAGGGCTATGGTGAAAAAGGAAATATCTTCCGTTCAAAACTGGAGAGAAGCTTTCTGAGAAACTGTTCTATGTTCTGTTAATTCATCTCACAGAGTTACATCTTTCCCTTCAAGAAGCCTTTCGCTAAGGCTGTTCTTGTGGAATTGGCAAAGGGATATTTGGAAGCCCATAGAGGGCTATGGTTAAAAAAGGAAATATCTTCCGTTCAAAACTGGAAAGAAGCTTTCTGAGAAACTGCTCTGTGTTCTGTTAATTCATCTCACAGAGTTACATCTTTAACTTCAAGAAGCCTTTCGCTAAGGCTGTTCTTGTGGAATTGGCAAAGGGATATTTGGAAGCCCATAGAGGGCTATGTTGAAAAAGGAAATATCTTCCGTTCAAAACTGGAAAGAAGCTTTCTGAGAAACTGCTCTGTGTTCTGTTAATTCATCTCACAGAGTTACATCTTTCCCTTCAAGAAGCCTTTCGCTAAGGCTGTTCTTGTGGAATTGGCAAAGGGATATTTGGAAGCCCATAGAGGGCTATGGTGAAAAAGGAAATATCTTTCGTTCAAAACTGGAAAGAAGCTTTCTGAGAAACTGCTCTGTGTTCTGTTAATTCATCTCACAGAGTTACAGCTTTCCTTTCAAGAAGCCTTTCGCTAACGCTGTTCTTGTGGAATTGGCAAAGGGATATTTGGCAGCCCATAGAGGGCTATGGTGAAAAAGGAAATATCTTCCGTTCAAAACTGGAAAGAAGCTTTCTGAGAAACTGCTGTGTTCTGTTAATTCATCTCACAGAGTTACATCTTTCCCTTCAAGAAGCCTTTCGCTAAGGCTGTTCTTGTGGAATTGGCAAAGGGATATTTGGAAGCCCATAGAGGGCTATGGTGAAAAAGGAAATATCTTCCGTTCAAAACTGGAAAGAAGCTTTCTGAGAAACTGCTCTGTGTTCTGTTAATTCATCTCACAGAGTTACATCTTTCCCTTCAAGAAGCCTTTCGCTAAGGCTGTTCTTGTGGAATTGGCAAAGGGATATTTGAAAGCCCATAGAGGGCTATGGTGAAAAAGGAAATATCTTCCGTTCAAAACTGGAAAGAAGCTTTCTGAGAAACTGCTCTGTGTTCTGTTAATTCATCTCACAGTGTTACATCTTTAACTTCAAGAAGCCTTTCGCTAAGGCTGTTCTTGTGGAATTGGCAAAGGGATATTTGGAAGCCCATAGAGGGCTATGGTGAAAAAGGAAATATCTTCCGTTCAAAACTGGAAAGAAGCTTTCTGAGAAACTGCTCTGTGTTCTGTTAATTCATCTCACAGAGTTACATCTTTAACTTCAAGAAGCCTTTCGCTAAGGCTGTTCTTGTGGAATTGGCAAAGGGATATTTGGAAGCCCATAGAGGGCTATGGTGAAAAAGGAAATATCTTCCGTTCAAAACTGGAAAGAAGCTTTCTGAGAAACTGCTCTGTGTTCTGTTAATTCATCTCACAGAGTTATATCTTTAACTTCAAGAAGCCTTTCGCTAAGGCTGTTCTTGTGGAACTGGCAAAGGGATATTTGGAAGCCCATAGAGGGCTATGTTGAAAAAGGAAATATCTTCCGTTCAAACCTGGAAAGAAGCTTTCTGAGAAACTGCTCTGTGTTCTGTTAATTCATGTCACAGAGTTACATCTTTCCCTTCAGGAAGCCTTTCGCTAAGGCTGTTCTTGTGGAATTGGCAAAGGGATATTTGGAAGCCCATAGAGGGCTATGGTGAAAAAGGAAATATCTTCCGTACAAAACTGGAAAGAAGCTTTCTGAGAAACTGCTCTGTGTTCTGTTAATTCATCTCACAGAGTTACATCTTTCCCTTCAAGAAGCCTTTCGCTAAGGCTGTTCTTTTTGAATTGGCAAATTGATATTTGGAAGCCCATAGAGGGCTATGTTGAAAAAGGAAATATCTTCCGTTCAAAACTGGAAAGAAGCTTTCTGAGAAACTGCTCTGTGTTCTGTTAATTCATCTCAACGAGTTACATCTTTCCCTTCAAGAAGCCTTTCGCTTAGGCTGCTCTTGTGGAATTGGCAAAGGGATATTTGGAAGCCCATAGAGGGCTATGTTGAAAAAGGAAATATCTTCCGTTCAAAACTGGAAAGAAGCTTTCTGAGAAACTGCTCTGTGTTCTGTTAATTCATCTCACAGAGTTACATCTTTCCCTTCAAGAAGCCTTTCGCTAAGGCTGTTCTTGTGGAATTGGCAAAGGGATATTTGGAAGCCCATAGAGGGCTATGGTGAAAAAGGAAATATCTTTCGTTCAAAACTGGAAAGAAGCTTTCTGAGAAACTGCTCTGTGTTCTGTTAATTCATCTCACAGAGTTACATCTTTCCTTTCAAGAAGCCTTTCGCTAACGCTGTTCTTGTGGAATTGGCAAAGGGATATTTGGAAGCCCATAGAGGGCTATGGTGAAAAAGGAAATATCTTCCGTTCAAAACTGGAAAGAAGCTTTCTGAGAAACTGCTCTGTGTTCTGTTAATTCATCTCACAGAGTTACATCTTTCCCTTCAAGAAGCCTTTCGCTAAGGCTGTTCTTGTGGAATTGGCAAAGGGATATTTGGAAGCCCATAGAGGGCTATGGTGAAAAAGGAAATATCTTCCGTTCAAAACTGGAAAGAAGCTTTCTGAGAAACTGCTCTGTGTTCTGTTAATTCATCTCACAGAGTTACATCTTTCCCTTCAAGAAGCCTTTCGCTAAGGCTGTTCTTGTGGAATTGGCAAAGGGATATTTGGAAGCCCATAGAGGGCTATGGTGAAAAAGGAAATATCTTCCGTTCAAAACTGGAGAGAAGCCTTCTGAGAAACTGTTCTATGTTCTGTTAATTCATCTCACAGAGTTACATCTTTCCCTTCAAGAAGCCTTTCGCTAAGGCTGTTCTTGTGGAATTGGCAAAGGGATATTTGGAAGCCCATAGAGGGCTATGGTGAAAAAGGAAATATCTTCCGTTCAAAACTGGAAAGAAGCTTTCTGAGAAACTGCTCTGTGTTCTGTTAATTCATCTCACAGAGTTACATCTTTAACTTCAAGAAGCCTTTCGCTAAGGCTGTTCTTGTGGAATTGGCAAAGGGATATTTGGAAGATCATAGAGGGCTATGGAGAAAAAGGAAATATCTTCCGTTCAAAACTAGAAAGAAGCTTTCTGAGAAACTGTTCTATGTTCTGTTAATTCATCTCACAGAGTTACATCTTTCCCTTCAAGAAGCCTTTCGATTAGGCTGTTCTTGTGGAATTGGCAAAGGGATATTTGGAAGCCCATAGAAGGCTATGGTGAAAAAGGAAATATCTTTCGTTCAAAACTGGAAAGAAGCTTTCTGAGAAACTGCTCTGTGTTCTGTTAATTCATCTCACAGAGTTACATCTTTCCCTTCAAGAAGCCTTTCGCTAAGGCTGTTCTTGTGGAATTGGCAAAGGGATATTTGGAAGCCCATAGAGGGCTATGGTGAAAAAGGAAATATTTTCCGTTCAAAACTGGAAAGAAGCTTTCTGAGAAACTGCTCTGTGTTCTGTTAATTCATCTCACAGAGTTACATCTATCCTTTCAAGAAGCCTTTCGCTAAGGCTGTTCTTGTGGAATTGGCAAAGGGATATTTGGAAGCCCATAGAGGGCTATGGTGAAAAAGGAAATATCTTCCGTTCAAAACTGGAAAGAAGCTTTCTGAGAAACTGCTCTGTGTTCTGTTAATTCATCTCACAGAGTTACATCTTTCCCTTCAAGAAGCCTTTCGCTAAGGCTGTTCTTGTGGAATTGGCAAAGGGATATTTGGAAGCCCATAGAGGGCTATGGTGAAAAAGAAAATATCTTCCGTTCAAAACTGGAAAGAAGCTTTCTGAGAAACTGCTCTGTGTTCTGTTAATTCATCTCACAGAGTTACATCTTTCCCTTCAAGAAGCCTTTCGCTAAGGCTGTTTTTGTGGAATTGGCAAAGGGATATTTGGAAGCCCATAGAGGGCTATGGAGAAAAAGTAAATATCTTCCGTTCAAAACTGGAGAGAAGCTTTCTGAGAAACTGTTCTATGTTCTGTTAATTCATCTCACAGAGTTACATCTTTCCCTTCAAGAAGCCTTTCGCTAAGGCTGTTCTTGTGGAATTGGCAAAGGGATATTTGGAAGCCCATAGAGGGCTATGGTGAAAAAGGAAATATCTTCCGTTCAAAACTGGAAAGAAGCTTTCTGAGAAACTGCTCTGTGTTCTGTTAATTCATCTCAACGAGTTACATCTTTCCCTTCAAGAAGACTTTCGCTTAGGCTGTTCTTGTGGAATTGGCAAAGGGATATTTGGAAGCCCATAGAGGGCTATGGAGAAAAAGGAAATATCTTCCGTTCAAAACTGGAAAGAAGCTTTCTGAGAAACTGCTCTGTGTTCTGTTAATTCATCTCAACGAGTTACATCTTTCCCTTCAAGAAGACTTTCGCTTAGGCTGTTCTTGTGGAATTGGCAAAGGGATATTTGGAAGCCCATAGAGGGCTATGGTGAAAAAGGAAATATCTTCCTTTCAAAACTGGAAAGAAGCTTTCTGAGAAACTGCTCTGTGTTCTGTTAATTCATCTCACAGAGTTACATCTTTAACTTCAAGAAGCCTTTCGCTAAGGCTGTTCTTGTGGAATTGGCAAAGGGATATTTGGAAGCCCATAGAGGGCTATGGTGAAAAAGGAAATATCTTCCGTTCAAAACTGGAAAGAAGCTTTCTGAGAAACTGCTCTGTGTTCTGTTAATTCATCTCACAGAGTTACATCTTTCCCTTCAAGAAGCCTTTCGCTAAGGCTGTTCTTGTGGAATTGGCAAAGGGATATTTGGAAGCCCATAGAGGGCTATGGTGAAAAAGGAAATATCTTCCGTTCAAAACTGGAAAGAAGCTTTCTGAGAAACTGCTCTGTGTTCTGTTAATTCATCTCACAGAGCTACATCTTTCCCTTCAAGAAGCCTTTCGCTAAGGCTGTTCTTGTGGAATTGGCAAAGGGATATTTGGAAGCCCATAGAGGGCTATGGTGAAAAAGGAAATATCTTCCGTTCAAAACTGGAAAGAAGCTTTCTGAGAAACTGCTCTGTGTTCGGTTAATTCATCTCACAGAGTTACATCTTTCCCTTCAAGAAGCCTTTCGCTAAGGGTGTTCTTGTGGAATTGGCAAAGGGATATTTGGAAGCCCATAGAGGGCTATGGTGAAAAAGGAAATATCTTCCGTTCAAAACTGGAAAGAAGCTTTCTGAGAAACTGCTCTGTGTTCTGTTAATTCATCTCACAGAGTTACATCTTTAACTTCAAGAAGCCTTTCGCTAAGGCTGTTCTTGTGGAATTGGCAAAGGGATATTTGGAAGCCCCTAGAGGGCTATGGAGAAAAAGGAAATATCTTCCGTTCAAAACTGGAAAGAAGCTTTCTGAGAAACTGTTCTATGTTCTGTTAATTCATCTCACAGAGTTACATCTTTCCCTTCAAGAAGCCTTTCGCTTAGGCTGTTCTTGTGGAATTGGCAAAGGGATATTTGGAAGCCCATAGAGGGCTATGGTGAAAAAGGAAATATCTTTCGTTCAAAACTGGAAAGAAGCTTTCTGAGAAACTGCTCTGTGTTCTGTTAATTCATCTCACAGAGTTACATCTTTCCCTTCAAGAAGCCTTTCGCTAAGGCTGTTCTTGTGGAATTGGCAAAGGGATATTTGGAAGCCCATAGAGGGCTATGGTGAAAAAGGAAATATTTTCCGTTCAAAACTGGAAAGAAGCTTTCTGAGAAACTGCTCTGTGTTCTGTTAATTCATCTCACAGAGTTACATCTATCCTTTCAAGAAGCCTTTCGCTAACGCTGTTCTTGTGGAATTGGCAAAGGGATATTTGGAAGCCCATAGAGGGCTATGGTGAAAAAGGAAATATCTTCCGTTCAAAACTGGAAAGAAGCTTTCTGAGAAACTGCTCTGTGTTCTGTTAATTCATCTCACAGAGTTACATCTTTCCCTTCAAGAAGCCTTTCGCTAAGGCTGTTCTTGTGGAATTGGCAAAGGGATATTTGGAAGCCCATAGAGGGCTATGGTGAAAAAGGAAATATCTTCCGTTCAAAACTGGAAAGAAGCTTTCTGAGAAACTGCTCTGTGTTCTGTTAATTCATCTCACAGAGTTACATCTTTCCCTTCAAGAAGCCTTTCGCTAAGGCTGTTCTTGTGGAATTGGCAAAGGGATATTTGGAAGCCCATAGAGGGCTATGGTGAAAAAGGAAATATCTTCCGTTCAAAACTGGAAAGAAGCTTTATGGGAAACTGCTCTGTGTTCTGTTAATTCATCTCACAGAGTTACATCTTTAACTTCAAGAAGCCTTTCGCTAAGGCTGTTCTTGTGGAATTGGCAAAGGGATATTTGGAAGCCCATAGAGGGCTATGGTGAAAAAGGAAATATCTTCCGTTCAAAACTGGAAAGAAGCTTTCTGAGAAACTGCTCTGTGTTCTGTTAATTCATCTCACAGAGTTACATCTTTCCTTTCAAGAAGCCTTTCGCTAAGGCTGTTCTTGTGGAATTGGCAAAGGGATATTTGGAAGCCCATAGAGGGCTATGGTGAAAAAGGAAATATCTTCCGTTCAAAACTGGAAAGAAGCTTTCTGAGAAACTGCTCTGTGTTCTGATAATTCATCTCACAGAGTTACATCTTTCCCTTCAAGAAGCCTTTCGCTAAGGCTGTTCTTGTGGAATTGGCAAAGGGATATTTGGAAGCCCATAGAGGGCTATGGTGAAAAAGGAAATATCTTCCGTTCAAAACTGGAAAGAAGCTTTCTGAGAAACTGCTCTGTGTTCTGTTAATTCATCTCACAGAGTTACATCTTTCCTTTCAAGAAGCCTTTCGCTAAGGCTGTTCTTGTGGAATTGGCAAAGGGATATTTGGAAGCCCATAGAGGGCTATGGTGAAAAAGGAAATATCTTCCGTTCAAAACTGGAAAGAAGCCTTCTGAGAAACTGCTCTGTGTTCTGATAATTCATCTCACAGAGTTACATCTTTCCCTTCAAGAAGCCTTTCGCTAAGGCTGTTCTTGTGGAATTGGCAAAGGGATATTTGGAAGCCCATAGAGGGCTATGGTGAAAAAGGAAATATCTTCCGTTCAAAACTGGAAAGAAGCTTTCTGAGAAACTGCTCTGTGTTCTGTTAATTCATCTCACAGAGTTACATCTTTCCTTTCAAGAAGCCTTTCGCTAAGGCTGTTCTTGTGGAATTGGCAAAGGGATATTTGGAAGCCCATAGAGGGCTATGGTGAAAAAGGAAATATCTTCCGTTCAAAACTGGAAAGAAGCTTTCTGAGAAACTGCTCTGTGTTCTGATAATTCATCTCACAGAGTTACATCTTTCCCTTCAAGAAGCCTTTCGCTAAGGCTGTTCTTGTGGAATTGGCAAAGGGATATTTGGAAGCCCATAGAGGGCTATGGTGAAAAAGGAAATATCTTCCGTTCAAAACTGGAAAGAAGCTTTCTGAGAAACTGCTCTGTGTTCTGTTAATTCATCTCACAGAGTTACATCTTTAACTTCAAGAAGCCTTTCGCTAAGGCTGTTCTTGTGGAACTTGCAAAGGGATATTTGGAAGCCCATAGAGGGCTATGTTGAAAAAGGAAATATCTTCCGTTCAAAACTGGAAAGAAGCTTTCTGAGAAACTGCTCTGTGTTCTGTTAATTCATCTCACAGAGTTACATCTTTCCCTTCAGGAAGCCTTTCGATAAGGCTGTTCTTGTGGAATAGGCAAAGGGATATTTGGAAGCCCATACAGGGCTATGGTGAAAAAGGAAATATCTTCCGTTCAAAACTGGAAAGAAGCTTTCTGAGAAACTGCTCTGTGTTCTGTTAATTCATCTCACAGAGTTACATCTTTCCCTTCAAGAAGCCTTTCGCTAAGGCTGTTCTTGTGGAATTGGCAAAGGGATATTTGGAAGCCCATAGAGGGCTATGTTGAAAAAGGAAATATCTTCCGTTCAAAACTGGAAAGAAGCTTTCTGAGAAACTGCTCTGTGTTCTGTTAATTCATCTCAACGAGTTACATCTTTCCCTTCAAGAAGACTTTCGCTTAGGCTGTTCTTGTGGAATTGGAAAAGGGATATTTGGAAGCCCATAGAGGGCTATGTTGAAAAAGGAAATATCTTCCGTTCAAAACTGGAAAGAAGCTTTCTGAGAAACTGCTCTGTGTTCTGTTAATTCATCTCACAGAGTTACATCTTTAACTTCAAGTAGCCTTTCGCTAAGGCTGTTCTTGTGGAACTGGCAAAGGGATATTTGGAAGCCCATAGAGGGCTATGGTGAAAAAGGAAATATCTTCCGTTCAAAACTGGAAAGAAGCTTTCTGAGAAACTGCTCTGTGTTCTGTTAATTCATCTCACAGAGTTACATCTTTCCCTTCAAGAAGCCTTTCGCTAAGGCTGTTCTTGTGGAATTGGCAAAGGGATATTTGGAAGCCCATAGAGGGCTATGGTGAAAAAGGAAATATCTTCCGTTCAAAACTGGAAAGAAGCTTTCTGAGAAACTGCTCTGTGTTCTGTTAATTCATCTCACAGAGTTACATCTTTCCTTTCAAGAAGCCTTTCGCTAAGGCTGTTCTTGTGGAATTGGCAAAGGGATATTTGGAAGCCCATAGAGGGCTATGGTGAAAAAGGAAATATCTTCCGTTCAAAACTGGAAAGAAGCTTTATGGGAAACTGCTCTGTGTTCTGTTAATTCATCTCACAGAGTTACATCTTTAACTTCAAGAAGCCTTTCGCTAAGGCTGTTCTTGTGGAATTGGCAAAGGGATATTTGGAAGCCCATAGAGGGCTATGGTGAAAAAGGAAATATCTTCCGTTCAAAACTGGAAAGAAGCTTTCTGAGAAACTGCTCTGTGTTCTGTTAATTCATCTCACAGAGTTACATCTTTCCTTTCAAGAAGCCTTTCGCTAAGGCTGTTCTTGTGGAATTGGCAAAGGGATATTTGGAAGCCCATAGAGGGCTATGGTGAAAAAGGAAATATCTTCCGTTCAAAACTGGAAAGAAGCTTTCTGAGAAACTGCTCTGTGTTCTGTTAATTCATCACACAGAGTTACATCTTTCCCTTCAAGAAGCCTTTCGCTAAGGCTGTTCTTGTGGAATTGGCAAAGGGATATTTGGAAGCCCATAGAGGGCTATGGTGAAAAAGGAAATATCTTCCGTTCAAAACTGGAAAGAAGCTTTCTGAGAAACTGCTCTGTGTTCTGTTAATTCATCTCACAGAGTTACATCTTTCCTTTCAAGAAGCCTTTCGCTAAGGCTGTTCTTGTGGAATTGGCAAAGGGATATTTGGAAGCCCATAGAGGGCTATGGTGAAAAAGGAAATATCTTCCGTTCAAAACTGGAAAGAAGCTTTCTGAGAAACTGCTCTGTGTTCTGATAATTCATCTCACAGAGTTACATCTTTCCCTTCAAGAAGCCTTTCGCTAAGGCTGTTCTTGTGGAATTGGCAAAGGGATATTTGGAAGAACATAGAGGGCTATGGTGAAAAAGGAAATATCTTCCGTTCAAAACTGGAAAGAAGCTTTCTGAGAAACTGCTCTGTGTTCTGTTAATTCATCTCACAGAGTTACATCTTTCCTTTCAAGAAGCCTTTCGCTAAGGCTGTTCTTGTGGAATTGGCAAAGGGATATTTGGAAGCCCATAGAGGGCTATGGTGAAAAAGGAAATATCTTCCGTTCAAAACTGGAAAGAAGCTTTCTGAGAAACTGCTCTGTGTTCTGATAATTCATCTCACAGAGTTACATCTTTCCCTTCAAGAAGCCTTTCGCTAAGGCTGTTCTTGTGGAATTGGCAAAGGGATATTTGGAAGCCCATAGAGGGCTATGGTGAAAAAGGAAATATCTTCCGTTCAAAACTGGAAAGAAGCTTTCTGAGAAACTGCTCTGTGTTCTGTTAATTCATCTCACAGAGTTACATCTTTAACTTCAAGAAGCCTTTCGCTAAGGCTGTTCTTGTGGAACTTGCAAAGGGATATTTGGAAGCCCATAGAGGGCTATGTTGAAAAAGGAAATATCTTCCGTTCAAAACTGGAAAGAAGCTTTCTGAGAAACTGCTCTGTGTTCTGTTAATTCATCTCACAGAGTTACATCTTTCCCTTCAGGAAGCCTTTCGCTAAGGCTGTTCTTGTGGAATAGGCAAAGGGATATTTGGAAGCCCATACAGGGCTATGGTGAAAAAGGAAATATCTTCCGTTCAAAACTGGAAAGAAGCTTTCTGAGAAACTGCTCTGTGTTCTGTTAATTCATCTCACAGAGTTACATCTTTCCCTTCAAGAAGCCTTTCGCTAAGGCTGTTCTTGTGGAATTGGCAAAGGGATATTTGGAAGCCCATAGAGGGCTATGTTGAAAAAGGAAATATCTTCCGTTCAAAACTGGAAAGAAGCTTTCTGAGAAACTGCTCTGTGTTCTGTTAATTCATCTCAACGAGTTACATCTTTCCCTTCAAGAAGACTTTCGCTTAGGCTGTTCTTGTGGAATTGGAAAAGGGATATTTGGAAGCCCATAGAGGGCTATGTTGAAAAAGGAAATATCTTCCGTTCAAAACTGGAAAGAAGCTTTCTGAGAAACTATTCTGTGTTCTGTTAATTCATCTCACAGAGTTACATCTTTAACTTCAAGTAGCCTTTCGCTAAGGCTGTTCTTGTGGAACTGGCAAAGGGATATTTGGAAGCCCATAGAGGGCTATGGTGAAAAAGGAAATATCTTCCGTTCAAAACTGGAAAGAAGCTTTCTGAGAAACTGCTCTGTGTTCTGTTAATTCATCTCACAGAGTTACATCTTTCCCTTCAAGAAGCCTTTCGCTAAGGCTGTTCTTGTGGAATTGGCAAAGGGATATTTGGAAGCCCATAGAGGGCTATGGTGAAAAAGGAAATATCTTCCGTTCAAAACTGGAAAGAAGCTTTCTGAGAAACTGCTCTGTGTTCTGTTAATTCATCTCACAGAGTTACATCTTTCCCTTCAAGAAGCCTTTCGCTAAGGCTGTTCTTGTGGAATTGGCAAAGGGATATTTGGAAGCCCATAGAGGGCTATGGTGAAAAAGGAAATATCTTCCGTTCAAAACTGGAAAGAAGCTTTCTGAGAAACTGCTCTGTGTTCTGTTAATTCATCTCACAGAGTTACATCTTTAACTTCAAGAAGCCTTTCGCTAAGGCTGTTCTTGTGGAATTGGCAAAGGGATATTTGGAAGCCCATAGAGGGCTATGGAGAGAAAGGAAATATCTTCCGTTCAAAACTGGAAAGAAGCTTTCTGAGAAACTGTTCTATGTTCTGTTAATTCATCTCACAGAGTTACATCTTTCCCATCAAGAAGCCTTTCGCTAAGGCTGTTCTTGTGGAATTGGCAAAGGGATATTTGGAAGCCCATAGAGGGCTATGGTGAAAAAGGAAATATCTTCCGTTCAAAACTGGAAAGAAGTTTTCTGAGAAACTGCTCTGTGTTCTGTTAATTCATCTCACAGAGTTACATCTTTCCCTACAAGAAGCCTTTCGCTAAGGCTGTTCTTGTGGAATTGGCAAAGGGATATTTGGAAGCCCATAGAGGGCTATGGTGAAAAAGGAAATATCTTCCGTTCAAAACTGGAAAGAAGCTTTCTGAGAAACTGCTCTGTGTTCTGTTAATTCATCTCACAGAGCTACATCTTTCCTTTCAAGAAGCCTTTCGCTAAGGCTGTTCTTGTGGAATTGGCAAAGGGATATTTGGAAGCCCATAGAGGGCTATGGTGAAAAAGGAAATATCTTCCGTTCAAAACTGGAAAGAAGCTTTCTGAGAAACTGCTCTGTGTTCGGTTAATTCATCTCACAGAGTTACATCTTTCCTTTCAAGAAGCCTTTCGCTAACGCTGTTCTTGTGGAATTGGCAAAGGGATATTTGGAAGCCCATAGAGGGCTATGGTGAAAAAGGAAATATCTTCCGTTCAAAACTGGAAGGAAGCTTTCTGAGAAACTGCTCTGTGTTCTGTTAATTCATCTCACAGAGATACATCTTTCCCTTCAAGAAGCCTTTCGCTAAGGCTGTTCTTGTGGAATTGGCAAAGGGATATTTGGAAGCCCATAGAGGGCTATGGTGAAAAAGGAAATATCTTCCGTTCAAAACTGGAAAGAAGCTTTCTGAGAAACTGCTCTGTGTTCTGTTAATTCATCTCACAGAGTTACATCTTTCCCTTCAAGAAGCCTTTCGCTAAGGGTGTTCTTGTGGAATTGGCAAAGGGATATTTGGAAGCCCATAGAGGGCTATGGTGAAAAAGGAAATATCTTCCGTTCGAAACTGGAGAGAAGCTTTCTGAGAAACTGTTCTATGTTCTGTTAATTCATCTCACAGAGTTACATCTTTCCCTTCAAGAAGCCTTTCGCTATGGTTGTTTTTGTGGAATTGGCAAAGGGATATTTGGAAGCCCATAGAGGGCTATGGTGAAAAAGGAAATATCTTCCGTTCAAAACTGGAAAGAAGCTTTCTGAGAAACTGCTCTGTGTTCTGTTAATTCATCTCACAGAGTTACATCTTTAACTTCAAGAAGCCTTTCGCTAAGGCTGTTCTTGTGGAATTGGCAAAGGGATATTTGGAAGCCCATAGAGGGCTATGGAGAAAAAGGAAATATCTTCCGTTCAAAACTGGAAAGAAGCTTTCTGAGAAACTGTTCTATGTTCTGTTAATTCATCTCACAGAGTTACATCTTTCCCATCAAGAAGCCTTTCGCTAAGGCTGTTCTTGTGGAATTGGCAAAGGGATATTTGGAAGCCCATAGAGGGCTACGGTGAAAAAGGAAATATCTTCCGTTCAAAACTGGAAAGAAGCTTTCTGAGAAACTGCTCTGTGTTCTGTTAATTCATCTCACAGAGTTACATCTTTCCCTTCAAGAAGCCTTTCGCTAAGGCTGTTCTTGTGGAATTGGCAAAGGGATATTTGGAAGCCCATAGAGGGTTATGGTGAAAAAGGAAATATCTTCCGTTCAAAACTGGAAAGAAGCTTTCTGAGAAACTGCTCTGTGTTCTGTTAATTCATCTCACAGAGTTACATCTTTCCTTTCCAGAAGCCTTTCGCTAACGCTGTTCTTGTGGAATTGGCAAAGGGATATTTGGAAGCCCATAGAGGGCTATGGTGAAAAAGGAAATATCTTACGTTCAAAACTGGAAAGAAGCTTTCTGAGAAACTGCTCTGTGTTCTGTTAATTCATCTCACAGAGATACATCTTTCCCTTCAAGAAGCCTTTCGCTAAGGCTGCTCTTGTGGAATTGGCAAAGGGATATTTGGAAGCCCATAGAGGGCTACGGTGAAAAAGGAAATATCTTCCGTTCAAAACTGGAAAGAAGCTTTCTGAGAAACTGCTCTGTGTTCTGTTAATTCATCTCACAGAGTTACATCTTTCCCTTCAAGAAGCCTTTCGCTAAGGCTGTTCTTGTGGAATTGGCAAAGGGATATTTGGAAGCCCATAGAGGGCTATGGTGAAAAAGGAAATATCTTCCGTTCAAAACTGGAGAGAAGCTTTCTGAGAAACTGTTCTATGTTCTGTTAATTCATCTCACAGAGTTACATCTTTCCCTTCAAGAAGCCTTTCGCTAAGGCTCTTCTTGTGGAATTGGCAAAGGGATATTTGGAAGCCCATAGAGGGCTATGGTGAAAAAGGAAATATCTTCCGTTCAAAACTGGAAAGAAGCTTTCTGAGAAACTGCTCTGTGTTCTGTTAATTCATCTCACAGAGTTACATCTTTACCTTCAAGAAGCCTTTCGCTAAGGCTGTTCTTGTGGAATTGGCAAAGGGATATTTGGAAGCCCATAGAGGGCTATGGTGAAAAAGGAAATATCTTCCGTTCAAAACTGGAAAGAAGCTTTCTGAGAAACTGCTCTGTGTTCTGTTAATTCATCTCACAGAGTTACATCTTTCCCTTCAAGAAGTCTTTCGCTAAGGCTGTTCTTGTGGAATTGGCAAAGGGATATTTGGAAGCCTATAGAGGGCTATGGTGAAAAAGGAAATATCTTCCGTTCAAAACTGGAAAGAAGCTTTCTGAGAAACTGCTCTGTGTTCTGTTAATTCATCTCACAGAGTTACATCTTTAACTTCAAGAAGCCTTTCGCTAAGGCTGTTCTTGTGGAACTGGCAAAGGGATATTTGGAAGCCCATAGAGGGCTATGGTGAAAAAGGAAATATCTTCCGTTCAAAACTGGAAAGAAGCTTTCTGAGAAACTGTTGTATGTTCTGTTAATTCATCTCACAGAGTTACATCTTTCCCTTCAAGAAGCCTTTCGCTAAGGCTGTTCTTGTGGAATTGGCAAAGGGATATTTGGAAGCCCATAGAGGGCTATGGGGAAAAAGGAAATATCTTTCGTTCAAAACTGGAAAGAAGCTTTCTGAGAAACTGCTCTGTGTTCTGTTAATTCATCTCACAGAGTTACATCTTTCCCTTCAAGAAGCCTTTCGCTAAGCCTGTTCTTGTGGAAATGGCAAAGGGATATTAAGAAGCCCATAGAGGGCTATGGTGAAAAAGGAAATATCTTCCGTTCAAAACTGGAAAGAAGCTTTCTGAGAAACTGCTCTGTGTTCTGTTAATTCATCTCACAGAGTTACATCTTTACCTTCAAGAAGCCTTTCGCTAAGGCTGTTCTTGTGGAATTGGCAAAGGGATATTTGGAAGCCCATAGAGGGCTATGGTGAAAAAGGAAATATCTTCCGTTCAAAACTGGAAAGAAGCTTTCTGAGAAACTGCTCTGTGTTCTGTTAATTCATCTCACAGAGTTACATCTTTCCCTTCAAGAAGTCTTTCGGTAAGGCTGTTCTTGTGGAATTGGCAAAAGGATATTTGGAAGCCCATAGAGGGCTATGGTGAAAAAGGAAATATCTTCCGTTCAAAACTGGAAAGAAGCTTTCTGAGAAACTGCTCTGTGTTCTGTTAATTCATCTCACAGAGTTACATCTTTAACTTCAAGACGCCTTTCGCTAAGGCTGTTCTTGTGGAACTGCCAAAGGGATATTTGGAAGCCCATAGAGGGCTATGGTGAAAAAGGAAATATCTTCCGTTCAAAACTGGAAAGAAGCTTTCTGAGAAACTGCTCTGTGTTCTGTTAATTCATCTCACAGAGTTACATCTTTCCCTTAAAGAAGCCTTTCGCTAAGGCTGTTCTTGTGGAATTGGCAAAGGGATATTTGAAAGCCCATAGAGGGCTATGGTGAAAAAGGAAATATCTTCCGTTCAAAACTGGAAAGAAGCTTTCTGAGAAACTGCTCTGTGTTCTGTTAATTCATCTCACAGAGTTACATCTTTCCCTTCAAGAAGCCTTTCGCTAAGGTTGTTCTTGTGGAGTTGGCAAAGGGATATTTGGAAGCCCATAGAGGGCTATGGTGAAAAAGGAAATATCTTCCGTTCAAAACTTGAAAGAAGCTTTCTGAGAAACAGTTGTATGTTCTGTTAATTCATCTCACAGAGTTACATCTTTCCCTTCAAGAAGCCTTTCGCTAAGGCTGTTCTTGTGGAATTGGCAAAGGGATATTTGGAAGCCCATAGAGTGCTATGGTGAAAAAGGAAATATCTTCCGTTCAAAACTGGAAAGAAGCTTTCTGAGAAACTGTTCTATGTTCTGTTAATTCATCTCACAGAGTTACATCTTTCCCTTCAAGAAGCCTTTCGCTAAGGCTGTTCTTGTGGAATTGGCAAAGGGATATTTGGAAGCCCATAGAGTGCTATGGTGAAAAAGGAAATATCTTTCGTTCAAAACTGGAAAGAAGCTTTCTGAGAAACTGCTCTGTGTTCTGTTAATTCATCTCACAGAGTTACATCTTTCCCTTCAAGAAGCCTTTCGCTAAGCCTGTTCTTGTGGAATTGGCAAAGGGATATTTGGAAGCCCATAGAGGGGTGTGGTGAAAAAGGAAATATCTTCCGTTCAAAACTGGAGAGAAGCTTTCTGAGAAACTGCTCTGTGTTCTGTTAATTCATCTCACAGAGTTACGTCTTTCCCTTCAAGAAGCCTTTCGCTAAGGCTGTTCTTGTGGAATTGGCAAAGGGATATTTGGAAGCCCATAGAGGGCTATGGTGAAAAAGGAAATATCTTCCGTTCAAAACTGGAAAGAAGCTTTCTGAGAAACTGCTCTGTGTTCTGTTAATTCATCTCACAGAGTTACATCTTTCCCTTCAAGAAGCCTTTCGCTAAGGTTGTTCTTGTGGAGTTGGCAAAGGGATATTTGGAAGCCCATAGAGGGCTATGGTGAAAAAGGAAATATCTTCCGTTCAAAACTGGAAGGAAGCTTTCTGAGAAACTGTTCTATGTTCTGTTAATTCATCTCACAGAGTTACATCTTTCCCTTCAAGAAGCCTTTCGCTAAGGCTGTTCTTGTGGAATTGGCAAAGGGATATTTGGAAGCCCATAGAGGGCTATGGTGAAAAAGGAAATATCTTCCGTTCAAAACTGGAAAGAAGCTTTCTGAGAAACTGTTCTATGTTCTGTTAATTCATCTCACAGAGTTACATCTTTCCCTTCAAGAAGCCTTTCGCTCTGGCTGTTCTTGTGGAATTGGCAAAGGGATATTTGGAAGCCCATAGAGT
This sequence comes from Chlorocebus sabaeus, assembly GCF_047675955.1. Classification (NCBI taxonomy): domain Eukaryota; kingdom Metazoa; phylum Chordata; class Mammalia; order Primates; family Cercopithecidae; genus Chlorocebus; species Chlorocebus sabaeus. The sequence continues at coordinate 675,707 of NW_027327637.1, forward strand.
GCTATGGTGAAAAAGGAAATATCTTTCGTTCAAAACTGGAAAGAAGCTTTCTGAGAAACTGCTCTGTGTTCTGTTAATTCATCTCACAGAGTTACAGCTTTCCCTTCAAGAAGCCTTTCGCTAAGGCTGTTCTTGTGGAATTGGCAAAGGGATATTTGGAAGCCCATAGAGGGCTATGGTGAAAAAGGAAATATCTTCCGTTCAAAACTGGAAAGAAGCTTTCTGAGAAACTGCTCTGTGTTCTGTTAATTCATCTCACAGAGTTACATCATTCCTTTCAAGAAGCCTTTCGCTAACGCTGTTCTTGTGGAATTGGCAAAGGGATATTTGGAAGCCCATAGAGGGCTATGGTGAAAAAGGAAATATCTTCCGTTCAAAACTGGAAAGAAGCTTTCTGAGAAACTGCTCTGTGTTCTGTTAATTCATCTCACAGAGATACATCTTTCCCTTCAAGAAGCCTTTCGCTAAGGCTGTTCTTGTGGAATTGGAAAAGGGATATTTGGAAGCCCATAGAGGGCTACGGTGAAAAAGGAAATATCTTCCGTTCAAAACTGGAAAGAAGCTTTCTGAGAAACTGCTCTGTGTTCTGTTAATTCATCTCACAGAGTTACATCTTTCCCTTCAAGAAGCCTTTCGCTAAGGCTGTTGTTGTGGAATTGGCAAAGGGATATTTGGAAGCCCATAGAGGGCTATGGTGAAAAAGGAAATATCTTCCTTTCAAAACTGGAGAGAAGCTTTCTGAGAAACTGTTCTATGTTCTGTTAATTCATCTCACAGAGTTACATCTTTCCCTTCAAGAAGCCTTTCGCTAAGGCTGTTCTTGTGGAATTGGCAAAGGGATATTTGGAAGCCCATAGAGGGCTATGGTGAAAAAGGAAATATCTTCCGTTCAAAACTGGAAAGAAGCTTTCTGAGAAACTGCTCTGTGTTCTGTTAATTCATCTCACAGAGTTACATCTTTAACTTCAAGAAGCCTTTCGCTAAGGCTGTTCTTGTGGAATGGGCAAAGGGATATTTGAAAGCCCATAGGGGGCTATGGTGAAAAAGGAAATATCTTCCGTTAAAAACTGGAAAGAAGCTTTCTGAGAAACTGCTCTGTGTTTTGTTAATTCATCTCACAGAGTTACATCTTTCCCTTCAAGAAGCCTTTCGCTAAGGCTGTTCTTGTGGAATTGGCAAAGGGATATTTGGAAGCCCATAGAGGGCTATGGTGAAAAAGGAAATATCTTCCGTTCAAAACTGGAGAGAAGCTTTCTGAGAAACTGTTCTATGTTCTGTTAATTCATCTCACAGAGTTACATCCTTCCCTTCAAGAAGCCTTTCGCTAAGGCTGTTCTTGTGGAATTGGCAAAGGGATATTTGGAAGCCCATAGAGGGCTATGGTGAAAAAGGAAATATCTTCCGTTCAAAACTGGAAAGAAGCTTTCTGAGAAACTGCTCTGTGTTCTGTTAATTCATCTCACAGAGTTACATCTTTAACTTCAAGAAGCCTTTCGCTAAGGCTGTTCTTGTGGAATTGGCAAAGGGATATTTGGAAGCCCATAGAGGGCTATGGTGAAAAAGGAAATATCTTCCGTTCAAAACTGGAGAGAAGCTTTCTGAGAAACTGCAATGTGTTCTGTTAATTCATCTCACAGAGTTACATCTTTAACTTCAAGAAGCCTTTCGCTAAGGCTGTTCTTGTGGAATTGGCAAAGGGATATTTGGAAGCCCATAGAGGGTTATGGTGAAAAAGGAAATATCTTCCGTTCAAAACTGGAAAGAAGCTTTCTGAGAAACTGCTCTGTGTTCTGTTAATTCATCTCACAGAGTTACATCTTTCCTTTCCAGAAGCCTTTCGCTAACGCTGTTCTTGTGGAATTGGCAAAGGGATATTTGGAAGCCCATAGAGGGCTATGGTGAAAAAGGAAATAACTTCCGTTCAAAACTGGAAAGAAGCTTTCTGAGAAACTGCTCTGTGTTCTGTTAATTCATCTCACAGAGATACATCTTTCCCTTCAAGAAGCCTTTCAATAAGGCTGCTCTTGTGGAATTGGCAAAGGGATATTTGGAAGCCCATAGAGGGCTACGGTGAAAAAGGAAATATCTTCCGTTCAAAACTTGAAAGAAGCTTTCTGAGAACCTGCTCTGTGTTCTCTTAATTCATCTCACAGAGTTACATCTTTCCCTTCAAGAAGCCTTTCGCTAAGGCTGTTCTTGTGGAATTGGCAAAGGGATATTTGGAAGCCCATAGAGGGCTATGGTGAAAAAGGAAATATCTTCCGTTCAAAACTGGAGAGAAGCTTTCTGAGAAACTGTTCTATGTTCTGTTAATTCATCTCACAGAGTTACATCTTTCCCTTCAAGAAGCCTTTCGCTAAGGCTCTTCTTGTGGAATTGGCAAAGGGATATTTGGAAGCCCATAGAGGGCTATGGTGAAAAAGAAAATATCTTCCGTTCAAAACTGGAAAGAAGCTTTCTGAGAAACTGATCTGTGTTCTGTTAATTCATCTCACAGAGTTACATCTTGACCTTCAAGAAGCCTTTCGCTAAGGCTGTTCTTGTGGAATTGGCAAAGGGATATTTGGAAGCCCATACAGGGCTATGGTGAAAAAGAAAATATCTTCCGTTCAAAACTGGAAAGAAGCTTTCTGAGAAACTGCTCTGTGTTCTGTTAATTCATCTCACAGAGTTACATCTTTCCCTTCAAGAAGTCTTTCGCTAAGGCTGTTCTTGTGGAATTGGCAAAGGGATATTTGGAAGCCTATAGAGGGCTATGGTGAAAAAGGAAATATCTTCCGTTCAAAACTGGAAAGAAGCTTTCT